>NC_063332.1:67231626-67300161 GCF_021869965.1 Rhincodon typus
AGTATTTTGCTCAGATTCCCAGCATCCCCAGTATTTTGCTCAGATTTGCAGTGTCCCCAGTATTTTGCTCAGATTTGCAGTGTCCCCAGTATTTTGCATTTTGAGATGGAAGCCCCGCCCCCTGCTGTCAGGTTTGGCGGTAGAGGTCAGAGGTCGGAGTTGAGCAGGTCACACTATCATGGCGGCGGTAAGGAGGAGTCGGGAGCGGTCGGCGGAGGAGAGTGGGTCAGAGTCGGAGGCCGAGGACTGTGTGGGGCCGTTGCCTTCGCAGGCTGTACACGCCAAGAAGAGGAAAGGTTTGTGCGGCCCGGAGAACTAGTGGCGTAGCGCTCGGTCCGGAGCTGAGATGCGAGTCCGGGCCTGGCACATACTCCATGAAGAGCTACACCCTCCACCTTGTAATAATTACACCAGGAGCACTGACCAACTGCCCTGTCTAAAAGCACATGTATAAAGCTTGTGACCTGGTTATGTCTCAAAGCGCTGTATGGTCGCCGTGGAAATCGAGGGCTATACGCGCAGCAAACTCTCGAAAAGTGTTTCAATGGCTCTCTAATCTGCTCCTGTGATTGTAAAAGTGGAACAAGTGTTGGTCAGGTCACCAGCAGCAGCTCTCCTACCTTTCGAAATGGTACCATTACATCCGCTTGGAGGACAGACAGGACCTTGTCTTAATTTTCAATAGGAGTTAGATTATTACCTGAAGATCAAACAGTCGTCGTGTTACAGGCAAAGGATGGGGGAGCTTTTGGTGATGGTGCGCAGGGACATGACAAGACAAATGGCTTTCTACTGTACTATAACTGTTCAGTGATTCTGTGGTCGATGGTTGTGGCTCCTCTGTCACAACATCTGAATCCATGAGCGTGCCTGACATTCAGTCAACTTGACTTGACCAACTCTACAGTTTTTATTTAATCAAAAGAATGTCGCTATCTTCTGTAGCAAAGTAACACTTCTGCTTTCCTGATGCCCTGCAATTTGAACAGCTCAGACTCCAGCAATTCTTGAGACAATTTCTCAAATTGCAGGCACTTCCTGCATGTGTGATTGTCTGGGCTTGCAATGCACAAATTCCCTTGCCGCAGTCAGGGTACACCATTTACCCTGCCATATCTAGCTAGCCTTATTTATTTAAGTTATTAATTTAATAAATTATTAGCAAGTTACAGATTTGTAGCTGAGAGGCAAAATATAAATACTCACTTGCCACTGGAAGTAATTAAAGGAATAAAAAGCTGCATCTCCTTTTCTTGCTCTACACTAAATTTCCACTTACACTAAATTTCTGATTTTAATGGACTGTAAACTAAGAAATCTTTTGACTGTGCTTCATTTATATACTAAAAACATTTCACACTTGAAAGTTTTCTTAAAACCTATCTTTTTGATTATATTTTGTTACTTTCAAATCTCCTTGTACCATTCAATAGTTTTACCTTTTGTAACTGCAGCATGCTTCCATCAGAAAATTGTGGTGTGGTTATTTGTAGCTATATTGGGAGCAGGGATTTAGAAGAAACGGCAGTTATTGCTTGTGTTTTAAAATTTATATGAACAAAATCAAGTTTGTCAGTGGCTAATTTGACTTGGAAGTATTGTGGTCTCGGCAGATCTAGAAATAAAACAAGCCTATATCTTTAACAAGGAGATGGTAAGAACTGCCAATGCTGGAGTCAGAGATAACACAGTGTGGAGCTAGAGGAACACAACAGGCCAGGCAGCATCAGAGGAGCAGGAAAGCTGACGTTTTGGGTCGGGACCCTTTTTCAGAAATTTCTAAAGAACGGGTCCCGATCCGAAACGTCAGCTTTCCTGCTCCTCTGAGGCTGCCTGGCCTACTGTGTTATCTATATTTTTTACAATTTTTTTTTCTTTAAACGTAAACAAGACTCTAATGGCCTTTTACAGGTGGGTATGAGAAAAATAGTTATCAACCCAAGAAGAGAGATGACAAATGCTAATAGTAAGCTTGACTGGAGCCGTTGGTTTTGAGAAATAAATGGTTGTAGTTAGCACTGCAGAATCCGGTGTACTCATTGCTATTTAAGGACTCACTCAGAGTTGAAGAAACAGATTTTGGACGTGGTAGTATAAAGTGCAATCCAAAAAGGTGTAGATCCATAATTCCATTTCTCTGACTGCCCTTCAAATTTCAATCTTTGCTTAAGTTATTGACCTAAATCTCATGATATCACAAATGGGTATAACTCTACAGAAACTGCAATCCACCCTCACCCCAAAGAAAAACTCTGTCCCTACGATCACCAATCTAGAAATGCTGGATATACATTTTCTGATGAAAGACCATCAGCCTGAAACATTAACTCTGTTAGATCTACAGATGTGATTGGATCCACTGAGTATTTCTACCTTTTCTATTTTTATTTACCAGTATTTCAGATTTTCAGGATCTGTAGTGTTTTGCTTTTGAACTGTTAATCTACGATATGTTTACATGTTTCTTTGTTCAGTTAAGCAGATTTCAGGTTTGCTGTAAAATGGAATCTGATTCTCATCGTTTGAGATTTAAACTGTAATCTTTAACGTGTTGTGGCTTTATTTCAGAACAAAGTAAGAAAACTGTCTTTTTTGCCTCAGTGAATAAAGCTAGTTGGAGGTTTTGTACCATAGAATGGGCACTGTTTGTTCCCTTTATAATTCTTTTGGTTAACATACCTATGATACGCTATTATTACGTTATAATTGTGTTATGGATGCAAAGTTTTATAGGATTCTTTTTGCACTGCCCCTTTAATTGAAGGTAATGCGGTGGAAGAATTTAAAGAATTTTTTTTGGAATCTGCTCCAAATTCTGCCTGAAAACAAGCCTTGATGGCTTTTTTGCATTGGGGACAGGGAGGCCTAGTGTGTGACTTATTGGGACAAAATGTAAAAATATTCCCACCTGTAAGCAAAGACACAAGATTTCAAATAAAAATAGGGAGGTCTTCTATGAGGACAAAGAATTTCCTCTCATGTGATCACTGGAAAGGCAATTGTGTTTTTAAATATCAGACAGAATGGTCTCTGTTTGAAGAGATGCATCCAGTGGCATTGCAAGGGATTTGCAAGACACTGGGATTAAGCTGCGGGTTGTAAGAATCATTGATGTAGCCCTACTGCTGCTATTTGGTTCAGGACTTCACCTGAAACTTAGTGATGCACTTTTTGATGGTCACTTTGTTATGATTCAGAAATGAAGAGATGCAAACTCGTGGAAAGCTACGGGTGACGTTGGACTAATTTTCATGAAAACTTGTATTTTGCAGAGAGCAGAATGTAAAGTACAGCTGTAACATGGAGTTTTGCAGTCATTTTAAAAGTTAAAGCAGTGATATCTTTTCTGTAGTATATTAATTGGCCACTGGTATTGCTTAGGCAGTGTTGCTTGTAGTGGCTTGTACAGTAAAAGAATTCAAACTGTTGCTCAGTTGTTGACCTGTGGGGATTGTAACATCTGCTAAAATTAGAAATACATTTGCCATTTTTCTTTCCAGTTCTCGACTTTGAGCATGTGTATCTGGACAACCTACCCAGTGCTTCAATGTATGAGCGTAGCTACATGCACAGAGATATTATAACACACATAGTCTGCACCCGGTAAGACCTCTTTTAACTTGAAAACCAATCTATATTGTGTTGAATGATTTCACTTTTATTGGTGTCATCCTTATTCTGGAAAGTATTTTGGTGTGGAATTGTGTAGGTTGTGTTCTTTGCCTAGTTTTTCAATAAACAAGAAATTCTACAGGCAGCTGTGGGGAGACTGGTGTAGTGCTTATGGTACTGAATTAGTAACCAGAGGCTAATGATCTGGGGGACATTGGTTTAAACTCCACAGCAGTTGCTGATGAAATTTAAATTCACTCAATTAAATCTGGAATTGAAAGTTAGCCATCAGTTGTGGTAATTGTGAAACTACCATTTATTGTCATAAAAAAATCTGGTTCACTAATATCCTTTTATCCTTAATATCAGTCATATCTCCTTTCCTCAGACTCTTCTTCAGCGTTATATCTTTGTCACTATTTTATGTGACTTGACATCGTTCTGTGACCTACGGTCTCTCTCACTGCTATCCCAGACTTGTGTTTTTCTTTCTATCTTCCACCTTCTGTTAGTACCAACTTGCACCCCTACCTTGTCACACACTGAAGATCTGCTCTTTTGTCTTTGCTGACCTATATTGGTTCCCATTCCTCATGTGCATCAAATCTAAGTTATCTCCAAAGTCTTATTCCACCACACCTCTAAGTTCCTTTTTGTCCTTTGTCTCAGCCTAAATCCTTGGGTTCTTTTTAAAGTTGCCTTTATCGTTATACCTTGTCACTTCACCCCAGAGCAATTTCAACCATTTTGACCCTTCTTGGTATTGACACAGTTTAAAGCAGTGGAACACATAACGATTAAGTGTACGCCATTGAAAGTAATTATTTCTAACTCTGCTGTAAATTGTTCAAATTGAAAAATGCAAAGCGTAGAGAATAGATACTTGAATCAGTGATGTAGAGATAAAATCGAGATTATTGTGGTAATTAACCTACGAGTGTTGAATATTGCAAATTGGATGCATTGGATTTTTCAAACTGCTAAAGGTTTTTTCATGTATATGTACGCTTCTACTATGGATGAATTTTCCAGTGTTCAGGTTTATTTACCAATTGTTGTCTCATTTATAAACATGTAGGACAGATTTCATCATAACTGCCAGTCAGGATGGACATGTCAAGTTCTGGAAGAAGAAATATGATGAAGGAATAGAGTTTGTTAAGCATTTTCGCAGTCACTTAGGTAAAGTGTTATTGTTTTCAAAGTTTTGTACATGTATTTTACAATATAATATGAATATCAAAGCAAAATGTACAGTAATCCTTTATTATGACACTTGTTAGGAAAAGACTGCAGCAAATGATTGGCACTATTCATAAGCTAAAAGAGGCCAAACGGTTTGGTTAGGTTGCAGGTAGAAAAATAAATTGATACCTAACCTCCTTGACGAAAAACAGTTGGGATTAGAAGTTGCATGGCTGAGAATGTAGAAAATAAACCATTCACTAGAAGATGGGAGCAACTGTAAACTGCAAGGCCGTGAGGTTTATTTCACCAGAATCATAAGTACCAGGAAACTCTATATTTTTCAGGTTTAAGTTCCTGATGCATGATTTTTTAAAAAAAATGTGAAATCTTGATGTGCCATCCTTTCACTGCATAACTGATTTTTTTCAAAAAAGAAATTCAAACTATCAGCTTGTAAGGAAGTTGTAACATAAGGAACAGTGTAGTAGCTTAAAAGGGGTGCGGGAAATATTCGGTAGATTGATTCCTGGGTTCAGATCACTATCCTTTTAAGAGATCAAGTAGAATGGGCTTATACTCTGGAGTTTCAAAGAATGAGAGATGATCAAATTGAAGCGTAACATTCTGAGTGCTTGATGCGGTAGGTTTTGAGCTGTTTCCCCAGCTGGAGAGTTTAAAACTGGGGAACATGGTGTCATGACCAAACACAAGGCATGTCTTCATTCATCCATGAGCAAAGAAATTGCGTAAACATTTTTGAAGCCTCTAAGTTTTTGTGCGTTTCTATTTAAAAATAACTAGCAGCACATCTCTATGATATAGGTAAAATTAGGTTAGTTTATTATGCAATTATTTTGAAACGTGGATTAAATGATAAAATCTTGATAAAAAGATTTAAAATAAGGAAGGATGGAAGTTACATAAGATGAAAGTGTGCTTTTTTGCAGACCTAGCATATTGAGGATTCTATTTTTCTTGATTTATTATTGTCACATGTACTGACAGAGTGTTTGCTAAAGGAAGTCAGTTGAAAATTTGACGTCAGATTCAGCACCTGTTCTATAGTCTTGTAGTTGGAGATTGCTCCCACAAGTGGATTCAGCAGAACAGGTTGAGGAAATGAGTGAGTACTCCTTTGTTTGGCTTTTGGCTCCTTTGTTTAGCTCTGATAACACCAAGATCAGTGGTAGAGCAAAGTGTGCAGAGGGATATAGATAGGTTAACGGAGTGGGCATGGGTTTGGCAGATGGAGTACAATGTTGGTAAATATAAGGTCATCCATTTTGGTAGGAATAATAGCAAAATGGACTATTATTTAAATGAGAAAAATTGCAGCATGCTGCTGTGCAGAGGGACCTGGGTGTCCTTGTGCATGAATCAGAAAAAGTTGGTTTGCAGAAGCAGCAGGTAATTAAGAAGGCAGATGGATAATTGTCCTTTGTTGCTAGAGGGATGGAGTTTAAAAATGGCGAAGTTATGCTGCAGCTGTATAAGGTGCTGGTGAGGCCACACCTGGAATACTGTGTACAGTTTTGGTCTCCTTACTTGAAAAAGGATGTACTGGCATTAGAGAGGGTACAGAGGACGTTCACTAAGTTGATTCCAGAGTTGAGAAGCTTGGCTTATGAGGAGAGATTCAGTAGTCTGGGACTATACTCATTGGAATTTAGAAGAATGAAGGATCTTATAGAAACATACAAAATTATGAAGGGAATAGATGAGATAGAAGCAGGGAGGTTGTTTCCACTGGCAGGTGAAATTGGAACTAGGGGGCATAGCACCAAAATAAGGAGGAGCAGATTTAGGACTGAGTTGAGGAGGAACTTCTTCACCTAAAGGGTTGTGAATCTCTGAAGTTCCTTGCTCAGTAAAGCAGTTGAGGCTACCTTGTTGAATGTCTTTTAAGGCAAAGATAGATAGATTTTTGAACAGTAAAGGATTTAAGAGTTGTGGTGAGTAGGCGGGTAAGTGGAGCTGAGTCTGCGAAAAGATCAGCCATGATCTAATTGAATATGCGGAGCAGGCTCGACGGGCCAGATGGCCTACTCCTGCTCCTATTTCTTATGTTCTTATGTTTACCGCATTGCAGGTTGTGGCTGTTAGTTAGTGCAGCTATCCTGGATAAGTTCCTCAGTTTTACTGTTGAGAAACAGTGTCGTTGTCTCTGCACAAAATGGCTTTTGCATCCTGTCTGTATCATAACCAAACCAAATGGCTGATATGTTGATTTCAAGCAAGCAACTGTTCCACCTAGTTACTGTTAATTGCATTGAAGCTCTTTTCTGTCTCTTGTTCTCTGAGCTTTGAATTCTCACGTATTGTAGATGGACTCATCATGTTGTTCAAGTGATTGTCAAATTCTAAGTCTCCTTTCATGATTGCTGAGATAAGAGTTCAATAGACTTTGAGCCTGTAACAGATGTTTGCCTGCTTTGACTTCTACCTTGAAAGGATCTTAAATCTAAGAAAATAGAGTTAAGGCCAAAGATCAGCCCTGGTCTTAGTGAATGGTGATGTAGACGTGAAGGGTTATTTGGTCTACTTCTCCTATTCCATATGTTTTTGAATACTATTTTAAGTTAAATGACAAAAACAGCAAAAAGATATGAATGCAGGTTCATACCAATATTAGTCAAATTTAGAATAAATTTCTGGCATGGCAACTAAGGTTGAGTTGAAAAATTATGACTTTGATGAAGAACCAATCACATGAAATTGTATACAGGTAAAAGGACAATAAATGAATAGCTACTAAATTACTTGAATTGATATTATTGCTCATTTGTGTTTCATCTTTTGTTTTGAAATGCAGGAGTTATTGAATCTATTGGTGTTAGTGCAGAAGGAGCTCTGTTCTGCTCTATTGGTGATGACCAGGCAATGAAGATTTTTGATGTGGTGAACTTTGATATGATTAACATGCTTAAATTAGGGTAAATACATAAAAAAATGCATTTTTTTTCCTGTTTGAACCAATTTATATGTTCTCTAATGCATGTTGTCTTCATTCAAATAAAAAGAGTAGTAAATTGTTCCGATTAAAAGAATTCCAATAGCTATGGAAGCACACTGTTCATAATTTATCACGCATTCATCAGACAAAGAAAATACCACAGGTACTGGAAATCTGAACTTGAAACAGACTGATGAGAATACTTAAAGGGTCTGGCAGCACTATGGAGAGTAAAACAGAGTTAATATTACACAAAAGGTCATCAGTTGGTATCTATTATTGCTATTATACTGATCATGACAACTCTTTGTGTTTATGTAAGTATTGATTGATACAGGAAAAAAATTGTTGCATGGTAGATATCAAAGTCTTTCTGTCCTTTTTCTTTCTCTTTCATTCTATTCTTTTCCTTTTCTGTCATCCTAGCTCTCGTACTATATATCTGTAGCCGCATTCTCTTATCTTTTTTCTAAAATTCTCATCAGCTAACCCCATAAAAAGAAAAACGCAAGTGATGCCATGGAAAGGGGAGGGGTTGTTGAAGGTCACTAAGGAATGAACAGAGCGTTGCTGAAGGCATGGCCGTTCAGAATACTAAACATGTAGGTTTATGAAGATGCTTTTATGATGCATCATACTGGTGATGCAGATGTCAAATACTGAATGTGTGTTTGTTAGGTATAAAAGTGAGGACAACAATCTTTCCATGATAGGAGGGAAGTATGGAAGACAAAAATTTGGCTTGACATCGTAGTTTACACCTTCAAGCACAGTGATGATTAATCTTTTGGCAAAAAAAGGAAGACCTGTTTGTAGCACTGATATGAATTGTCGTTATCAGAATAGACGCAATGAACATAGGGAAGATGGGAGAATGGAATAGTGTTCTTAGAGAATGTATGACTTGGAGACAAACTTGCACCAATAATGCTTCAGTGTCAACACTGTGGAGCTGAAGGAACACAGCAAGTCAAGCAGCACCAGAGGAATGGGAGAGTCGATGTTTTGGGTCAGGACCCTTCATCAGGGTCCCGACCCAAAACGTCAACTTTCCTGTTCCTCTGATGCTGCCTGACCTGCTGTGTTCCTTCAACTTTACACTGTGTTGACTCTGACTCTAACATCTGCAGTTCTTACTATCTCTGCTACCTCACTAATGATGCTTCCATGCATATGTTGCCCATGCTCTTCTGGTTGATGGAAGCTGTGGGTTTGGAAGTTGCTGTTGAAGGAGAGTGGTGAGTTGCTCCAGTCCACATAGTAGATAGTACACTATGTGATGGTGGTGGGGGTAGTGAATATTTAAGGTAGTTCATGGGGTGCTGATTAAATGAACTGCTTTGCCCTAGATTGTATTGGAACTGCACTCATTCAGGTAATTGGAGACAAATCCATCGCATTCATGACTTGTGGTTTGTAAATGGTAGGCATGCTTTGGGATAGTAGGAGGTGAATTACTTTCCAAAGCATTGCTTGTAGAAATTTAAACGGGAGGCTCTTGTGAGCAACTGAAAAGGAACATAAGACCATGAAAGGTGGAAATGTATCCTTAGCAGATCACGATTACAAGAAATTAGTGAGTAGATGAGATACAAATTGAGGTTCAATCAAGTAAGTCAAAATTAATTTTATCATTTCAGGTACCATCCTGGTAAATGTGGGTGGATTTACTCACCTGGAGATGCTGTATCTGCTGTGGCATGCTCTGAAAAAATTACTGGAAAAATCTTTGTATATGATGCCAGAGGAAGTAACCAGCCGCTACATGTATTTGAAAAGCTACATAGTTGTTCTCTTGCTGAGATTATCTTAAATTCTGTCTACAAGGTTGTTGTATCGACTGACAAATCAGGAATGTTGGAATACTGGACTGGGCCACCCACTGAGTACAGGTTCCCCAAAACTGTGGAGTGGGAATACAAAACAGATACAGACTTGTATGAATTTGCAAAATGTAAATCATACCCAATAAGTATCACGTTTTCCCCTGATGGGAAAAAAATGGCTACCATTGGTTCTGATCGCAAAGTACGGATTTTCAGGTTTTTGACTGGAAAGCTCATGAGAGTGTTTGATGAATCCCTTACAGTAAGTGAAAAAACTATTTTTAATGTTCTAACTGTTTTTCATTCTCCACTTATTGTCTGTAAAGGCAGCTGGAACACTTATTTTCTACATATGGTGTCAACATCGCATGTGTAATGCAATATAATTATGATAAGGTGTAACCTGCCATAAAGCTGTCTTAATTCCAATGTTTGAGCTAACCTTAAAGAAGCATAGTTAATTTTATCCATCTGTCAAGAATTGTTCATAACTTTATGTAAGATTGCCAATTTAGACCCAATTTGTCCTGCAGTTCTGAGCACGTGATGCAAGAGTATGGGAAAAAGCAGGAGATTTGCATGATGCTCGTTTGAAAAGCCACTGCAGGCAAAATGGGTTGAATTATCACCTTCTGTACCATAACAATTGTGTTTCTTCTATTATTTTGCATTCACCAGAGACAGGATTAGGATCGTTGAACTCTTATCGAAGTAACTATGCTCATGTATGAACCTGGGCAGTGTGCATTGGCTACTCAGCTATAGAAAAAAATTTAAAATAAGTCAGATCCTCTCCTGGTCCACTGGCTGAAAACTATGTCAGCAGTGAGCAAATGTTGAGTCTTTTGTAAACATGTTTAAAGCATCTAGCTACAAACTGTAATTTTACACTGAATTCTTACGTTGATCTGCAATGCATCTTTCATCCATTTAGCAAAGACTTCAGTTGTCTGTCTGCCACATTTAAGAATTCTCTCCCTAAAGCCTCCTGCCTTGCTCCATTTCTTTCCTATGGAGTCCATTGATATTTACAATCACCTCTTCAGTCATCTCCTGATTTTTCTTTCCAATTCTGATGTAATGCCTCATTCTTTCCCTCTGCCATCCTTAAGCACCTTGTATATGTTTCTTCAGCAGTGGTACGCAAACCATAGTAAATGGCACACCAATAAACCAGTAAACAAATGGAGCTTTTATGTCTACCTGCAGATTGGAAGCTGTCGTTTATTTTATTGTTCTGGCTCTTCTCCATTTTAATGTTTTCCTTTGGAAGATTTTGAGAGATTTGGGGTGAAATTACAGAACAGCTGGTACCTTCATTTTTCCAATGGTGTGGGATCAACCTTTAAGTAATCTCAATTTGGCAAACATTTTAATTCTATCTGTCACCAGCCGTTCTTAAATAGGTAATTTAATAGTTAGTCTCATGGGCTTCGTTTCTAACTGTTATACAGCTGACCTGTTGACTCTTTGCAAAATATATGCAAGAAGTTTTCAGACACTGCTGAGCAGAGCCCTATGCCTGTTTTTTTCAGAACAGTGAGCTGTAGACTCAGCATTGCCAGCTACAGTTTGTTCTAAATGCGATAATTGTAGCATGTTGGCCCATTAGTTCCAAAAAATATTAAGGTTAAATTTTACATGCAATTTTTATTTTCATCACTGCCTGCGTGAAGCAAGTCTTAACAACTTGTCCCCATCCCCTGAAGCTTACCTATTCAGTATATTCCACCAAGTCTGGAATTCGTGTTAACATTTCTAAAGAATTTTCATTTCCAATTGTCGTGTGACAGAATTCATTGCTCCATGAATGGAATTATTTTATTTTACTGTTTTTAAGATGTTTACAGAGCTACAACAGATGAGACCCCAGCTTCCTGATATGGAGTTTGGCCGACGCATGGCGGTTGAAAGAGAACTGGAAAAAGTGGATGGAATGAGGCTAACAAATATCATTTTTGATGAAACTGGACATTTTGTACTTTATGGAACAATGCTGGGAATCAAAGTAATAAATATAGAAACAAACAGGTATATAATCCATGAAAATAGTTGCATGAGGTCAATACAATAGTAGATTGTATGAATTACTTGAATAGTCATAGGATTGAACATTTAATATCCTATGATATGATCCTTATTTTTTCTCCTTATTTACAATTTTTTTCCATAATTGTTCATTTATGTGATACCTTAAATATAATGAACATCTTCAAAGGCTTTCCAGTCAGAAGATTAGAAACAACTGAAGCATATGAGACTTCTTCCCCTTCAGCGATTAAAATAAAAATTGTGGTGATAGGGATTTGGGGATGTATATATTACCAGTACAACTGGAGACTCTGTCACTGATGGTAGAATGGAGGTAGAAGCACTGTAGTTGAAAGTCTAAGCTTGCCAAGGATTTGGAATAATAAAGGAGCGGGACTTTTAGATAGAATTGGACATCGGTTGTAGACCTCTGCATCAGTTGGAGTTTATGTAGGGCAAAGCATGGAACAATGCTGGCACTGGATAAGCTGAGTCAGGAGGCAATGAAGTCATAGATGAAGGTTTATTTTGTTTTAGTTGTTGAGGCTGCAACAAGGAAGCAGTATTTGTTCACTTCCCACTAATGGGAGGAAGGGCCAAATCAGCCATGACACCTCATTCTAATTATGTTTTGGCTGGAAACCTCTAAGTGCTATCAACGTAACAATTTTCAAATATGCATCCAACTGCCTTTTGAATATTACTATTGAAATTGTTTCTATCACTCTTTCAGGCAGGCATTTCAGATCATAACATAGTTTACAAGCTCCCAGTTGCGCTGAATAGACAGCACAGAAACAATTCTTTTGACCTAACTGCTAAGATGTATTGAAAGCATTATCACGAGCGTATTTAATTATTGTGCTTCACGTTAACTTCCAATGGGTGCCAGCTGAAGATCTACCTTGTCAGCACAAGCTTCCAGTGCAAGGTAAACTTTTCTGCAAAAGACACCCATCCAAAGAATTCTCCTTATGGTTTGGCAAAAAATTTAACTGAATTAGTTGCCTGTGGTCATATCCGATTTGGAGTACTGCATTCAGTTCTTGGCACTCTCATCTCAGAAAAACTATATGCCTTGGAAAGAATACTGCAAGATTTGGGATCTGGAATCAGAATAACGTAACTGAAATAGGTTAAATAACTGGCTACGTAAACTGATTTGTATTCCCATGAAGTTTAGTAATCAAAATGGGATTGTTCTTGTGGGGGGAATTTCCAAAGCAGAGGAGAACAATCCACAGATTAGAGCAACAGAATATTTAGCAGTGAAATTGAGAAGTATTTTTCATGCAAAGACTAGTGAAACTCCTGGACTTGCTTGCCCCTGCCGCTTTCCCCCCACACCCCCAAAAAAAAACCCCAGAAAACTGTTCATGTCAGATCAGTAGCAGTTTGTTTTGGTTTTGGTTACATTGTCAATAAATGGTGCAAAGGCAAACAAATAGAATTAAGATATTGATTAACCATTATCTGACTAGTAGAGTCAGCTCAAGGAGCTAAATGTTCTTGTCGATTGCAAGTAGTTTAGTTTTGCAAAGTAAGAAAAGCACTTGTGGTGGGTTAGCTCAGTTGGCTGGACAGCTGGTTTGCAATGCAGAGTGATGCCGACAGAGTGGGTTAAATTCCCACACCAGTCTCTTCCTTAACGCCTCAGGGTAAACCACCACCATTTGTCTGTCTTGTGAGAGAGCACGCCTATGGTCTGGTAAGACTATGGTGATTTTTAAAAGCATTTTGTGTGACAGCTCAGAGGGGAAAAATAAATAGAAAAATTGATAGTTCAAATCTTGGTAAAGGATAGTTTTTTAAAAGAAGTGACAAGATATTTCATCAATGATTGAGTGGAGTGTGGCAAATGAAGAATCAAATGGTGTTTGAGAGACAGATGGGTGTATATTGGAGTTACAGAAAAATGGAGTGAGATCATGGAGAGACTTGAAAATGAGGACCTTGAAATTTGTGAGGGAGCTTTTGTGACAGCATAACACCTGTCACATTTCCACTTCATTTCAGGACCAGTGTCGAGTTGTATTGGACTTGAAATATTAATTTTATTTCTCTCATGATATGTTTCACTAGACTTGCTGTCTCTCTGCAGCATTTCCTGTTGTTATTGCAAGATTTTATTCCTTGGCTCATGTCTTGTAGTTGGAGTGTGTGTTTGTTGTTCTCCTTATGCATTATGTTTTCTTTGCTTTCTGTCCAAATTACTACTGAAATAAGATATATACAGAAGCAGTAGAAGGATATTTATAGACAGATTTTAAACTAATGCATTATAACTTAAATAGTGAGAGATAATATGTTGTTGTAATTTTAAGTGTAACATTGATACGATTGTTATACCCACATTTGCAACATGAACTCAATTGTTTTTCTTCTTTTGAGGTGTGTACGCATCTTGGGTAAACAAGAAAATATCCGGGTGGTGCAATTGGCCTTGTTCCAAGGAGCAGCTAAACAGTCACAAGTTGTAATGACAATGGAAATGAAAGCTTCTGACAACCCTGTACTACAAAATGTTCAACATGACCCAACCGTATTCTGTACTGCTTTTAAAAAGAATCGATTTTATATGGTAATTGTGATTTTATGATGAACAAATTTGATCGTAATTATGCGTATTATAAGTTTTAACTACTTTTCCTCTTTCTTGGTACTGCAGAAGAAAGTGCAATTAGATGCCTGAGTTAAAAGGTCAAAATTGCTTGATGCAGATTTACTTTTTTCTAAAAAAAAACAGGTTTTTTTGCATAAGACCCTAAGATGTAGGAACAGAAGTAGGTCATTCATTGCATTGAATCCACTCCACCACTCCATGAGATCATGGCTGATCTAAGAAACCTCAACTCCACTTTTCTCCATGACTCTTGATTCCCTTTCTGTTTAAAAATCTGTTTATATCAGTTTTGAACATACTTAACAACTCAGACCCTCTAGTCCTCTACAGTAAAGAATTCCACAGATTCACTGTCCTTTGAGAAAAGAAATCCCTCTTCATCTCTTTCTTAAATGAGTGACACCATCTTCTGAGATTATGGCCTCTGATCTTGCTCTTCCACAAGGGGAAACATCCTTTCTGCATCTGCCCCCAGTTTCATAAGAATTTTGTATGTTTCAATATGGTCGCTGCTTATTCTTCTAGACCTCAGTGAGGACAGGCCCAACCTACCCCATTTCTTGTTTCATATATTTCCTTTTACTTTGCTCAGTATAAATGGGATGAAATGGCATATGTATGTACATATGTATATTATACAGGTGTATCTAAGCTTTTTTATTGGGGCATTGGACACATAAAGTTAATTGATATAGTCATTGTACCAAATATTGGCACTGATTCAAGATTTAATACTCTAATAAGGCAAGAGTAATGAGTTAATGATATAATTCTAATGGAACAAACCAGTGATTTAGGAACAAGCACAAATCAAATTGAATTCCCCAGCTTCAAAGTTTGGAATGTAAGGGCTCCGGAGTATTATATCTGCTGCGACAGTTTAGATCTCCTTGCTTTATAATATCCAAAAGATCTTCAACATATGTATTTGTTCTGTACGTAAGTGAATTCATCTTTTTAAAAATTTATTCTTTAGCTAAGCTGTTTCTTGTATGACATTACTTAAAGTTTACAAAGAGGGAACCAGAGGACACAAAGAGTGCTGAGTCTGATCGAGATGTCTTCAACGAGAAACCCTCCAAGGAAGAGGTGATGGCTGCCACACAAGCAGATGGTCCCAAGCGTGTATCAGACAGTGCAGTTATCCACACAGCTATGGGAGATGTACATGTTAAACTCTTCCCTGTTGAGTAAGTTTTCAAGTGTATTTCAAACTATACTCTTATGAAATTTAAATACTCCATTGAGTTAACTTTCAGTTTAAAAATATCTGGTAAATTGTTAACAGCTTTGTTGAGTATAGTATTGTCAAAATCCATGTTTTCTCTAAGAAGCTATGATGGAAACTTTGTTATGACTTTATTTAAAACTGTGTTCTATTCTCGACCAGAAGAAAGTTGTATACAGTATTGAAATTTACCCTTCCAACATTTTCTTAAAATACTGTTTTGACAGTAAGACGTGACATTGTGAGTATCCAGCACAATTTGTAAATAATCTTCTCCATTTGAAATGAGTTATTTACAGGGTATTACTTTTAAAAATAAGCATTTTACATTTCTAATAATCAATCCTGACCACTTTACACTTTGTCTTTCCTCTGGTAAATAATAACCAGCACTTTTTATTTTCTTTATGTAGGTGTCCAAAAACCGTTGAAAATTTCTGTGTGCATAGCAGAAATGGATATTACAATGGGCATATCTTTCACCGTATTATTAAGGTATTTTTGACTGGATCATAGAATCATAGAATAGTAGGAGGCAGAAGGAAGCCATGTAGACCAACACGCTGTGCTGACTTTCAAAGAACAAACTGGTTAGTCCCACTTGCCCACTTACCCCAAATTTCTGCAATTCTTTCTACTTCATAGTTGGTGTGGTGATGATGTCAATGGACTAGTCATCTAGAGACCCAAGCTAGAGTCCAATCTCACCATGGCAGCTGGTGGAACTTAAAATCAATTAATAAATCTGGAATATAAAACTAACCTCAGTAATTGTAACCATGGTAACTATTATCAATTGTTAAAGAAGACCAACTGGTTCACTAATGTCCTTTAAGAAAGGAAATAAACCCTCTACAATCAGTCTGGCTGAAACGTAACCCCAGATACAACAATGTGGTTGACTTTGTCAGTTCAAAGGCAGCTAAGGATGGGTACCAAACGTTGTCCTTGTGACACCCACATTCTTTGAAAGAATAAAAAAGTCTAATAATTTCCTAGTCCTTCCCGTTCCAAGGAGAACAGCCTCAGATTCTCCTGTCTGTCCACAAAACTAGCTCTAATAACAAGTGATTGCTTTCTAGTGAGTTGCTTCTGCACCCTGTCTAATGTCTTCATGTCCATCCTAAGTTGTTTTGTCATGGTTCAATGCAACTCTCCAACTGGGGCTTAACTAGTGTTTTATGTGGCATCAAAAGTACAATTCTATGGGTGCTAGAAATATGAAATAAAGGTGGAAGGTAGTTATTTGGGGCTTGCTGATGCCACATCTGGAGTACTGTGGACTGTGTTGTTGTCCATATAGAAGGAAAGATGTAAATACGTTGGAAGCAGTTGAGAGAAAATTTACTAAACTGATAACGGGAATGGGTGGGTTGTCTTATGAAGAATGGTTAGACAGACTAGGCTTGAGTTTGGAAGAGTAAGAAGCAACCTAATTTAAACGTAAGATATTGACAAAGTGGAAAGCTTGTATCTCTTGTAGGAGAATCTAGAACTAAGGTCAAGATTTCAAAATAAGACACAGATTAGAAAAATATGAGGATCCCGAGTCTTTGGAACTCTCTTCCTCAAAAGGTAGTGAAAGCAGAGTCCTTATATATTTTTAAGCCAGAGGTAGATGAATTCTTAATAAGCAAGGGGGTGAACGATTACAAAGAGTAGGTGGGAATATGGAATAGAACAAACTTGTCATGATCTTCTTGATTGATAGCATGGGCGCCATGGGCCGAGTGGCCTACTACTCTTTGCTCGCATATTTGTTTTCAGAAGCAAATGGAGAGACAAATATATCAGAGCATTTGTTAGATTGAAATTTGACTGTAGAATGTTTTGTTGATTTATGTTGATGAAAATTAGTACAGTACATTTTCCTTTTGGGTATAAACTAGTCAAATTAAAGGCAATATTGTAAATATTAATCCTATACATAAAAGCATTTTAAAAGATAATTTGGATTCATGCATTTTTCATAGGGTTTCATGATTCAAACTGGAGATCCAACTGGGACAGGGATGGGTGGAGAAAGTATTTGGGGAGGAGAATTTGAAGACGAATTTCACCCAACACTGAGGCATGATCGACCATATACACTCAGTATGGCCAATGCAGGTGCAAACAGTAATGGATCCCAGTTCTTTGTAACTGTTGTACCTACGGTAAGTCCCTACATTTCTTGTTTGTTTATATTCAGAACTAATTTGTTATTGCTTAATGACAAAGCCAAAGGTACAATCCTCCTTTTGATTAGGCTGTTTAAAACCTTCCCTACTAAACTAAGTTCACATCATAACCACAATTCCCTTTTCCGTTTGGTAATGATAGAGGTCATTTTTTTCTTTCAAGCACTCATTGGATGGCAACAAACAGCGAGCAACCTCATGTATTCTTTTCTCTCTCTATACTTATTTTCATGGAATTTGAGTGTCACCAGCAAGATCAGCATTTGTTGTTCATTCCTAATATTCTTTAAGCAGTGAGCAACCTTTCTGAATTGCTGTAGCCCATTTGATTTAGGTGCACCCACAGTGCTGTTAAGTAGGAGGTTTCAGGATTTTAACACTGTGTCAGTAAAGGAATGATTCATTCCAGGTCAGGATGGTGTGTGGTTTAGAGGGGTACTTTCAGGTGATGGTGTTCCCATGTATCGGCTGCTTTGTCCTTCTAGTTGGTAGAGGTCATGGGTTTAGAAGGTACTGTTGAAACAATCTTGGTGAGTTGCTGTCACGGATCTTCTAGATGATGCGTACTGCCACCACTGTGTGTTAGTGATAGAGTGAATGGTGAAGGTGGGAGGTGAGGTTTGTGTCAAGAAGTCTGCTTTGTTCTGGGAGGTGTCAAGCTTCGAGTGTTGTTGGAGCTGCACTTATCCACATAATTGGGGAATGTTTAATTACACTCCTGAATTATGCCTTGTAGATTGTGGACACGTCTTGGGAAGTTAGGAGCAGCATAATTTCCAGCCTCTAACCTGTTCTGCTACAGCATTTATATGTCTGGTTTAGTTCGGTTTCTGGTTAATGGTAACCCCAAGATACTTCCTGAAGAAAGTGGTGGATGCATCTCCTAATTTTAAACTACCATTGTCACTGTAAAAACACTTGGGGAAATTTATTCCCTGATTCCAGTGCTTCATAGCTTTGGGTTTGTAAATTGGATTGTGATACATAAATGCTTGTGTTCGGTATGGCTCTATGTTAATCAGCTTGGTGACTCCCAAGCAAAACTTGACCAGTAGGTCAGCAAATGCTGTAATGTAAATTGGTTAGAATTATAGCATTGAGGATTGCAGTTATGCCGAGTTAAACAAATTGTAAGGAAAATTTTGCAATCTCGTTATCTCGATCTGCCTTAGCAAATACCCATTTTAAATCTACTTGCAATATAAAATGGATTTAAAACTGCGATTTGGAAAACAAGACAAATGCGTGTTTTATATAAAATGGAATAGTAGTTTGCTACAATTATGTGGGTGAGACTATATCGAGGATACTGTCTACAATTTTGAGATCAATTTATGTAGAGAGTCATATTTGCACTGGAACACCTTAGAGAAGACCGGGTTGATTCCTGGGATGGGGACATTTGACTTAGGAAAGGTGCAGCAGGTTGGGCCTGTAGTTATTGGAGTTCAGACAAGTGAAAAGTGATCTTATTGAAGCATAGAGAATTCCAAGGGGGGGGGTTGACAATGTAAATGCTGAGAGGAGTTTTGTGTCCTGAGGACTTACAGTGCTGAAGTGTATAATTAAAAATAAGGAATCTCTCATTTAAGACTGGGATGAAAAGGAATTTCTTCTGAGGGAGGTTAATCTTTAGAATTCTCTTCCCCACTAAGCAGCAGAAGTTAAATAATTGAATATAGTCAAGGATGAGTTAGATTTTGATTTACAAGAAAGTTATGGATAATGGGGCAGCCAGGAAAGTTTAAGGCCACAAGAGCAGAAGCCATGATATTATTGTACAGCAGAGCAAGCTCAAGGGGCTGAATGGCTTACTGGTCCTGTTTACGTCCTGTCTCAACCAAATTCAGTACATGTGTTGCAAAGCTGCTTTGAACTCTTAGCTTTAGGAAAGGGACCAATCCATCTTTGAATAAACAATAACTGCATGAAGGGGAAAAGGAGGTTGAATGGACAAGTAATATTTATCTACTTCCATGTGAAATGTAGTGCATTTAATCAGCCAGTTGGAGAGTTGGATAAGTGCATGTTATGTGAGGGCTTAGGATCTGAAAAGAGGAGGAGGAGGAGTTAACTATTTGGCCCCTTAAACCTGCTGCACCATTCAATCTGATCATGGTTCATTTTCCTGCAAAGCTGTTCTTTCCCATACTCTCCTTATATCCCTTGATTCTCATAGAACCTAACATAATTTTACTCAAATATAGATGATGACTGAGCATACATAGCTTTCCGAGGTTGAGAATTCCAAAGGTTTTCAGTGATTGTGAGAAGTATTGTGGAATATTCTGGGTTTTTATTTGAGTGCTGAGACTGATCAAAGGAATTGCAGGTATTTCCTAAGCAAGACTGGTCAAATACCAAATCGCTAAGTATTTATATGTCCAATTGTGAAAGTCTAAAAGTAACAAAATTCATACAGATAACAAAACCAAGTGTAATTGGCTGCCAGGTGTAGTAAAACCAATTGGAATCTTCAGAGACAAAACAAAATTTGCTATTACACATAATTTTGTAATTTTTTTGAAGTGTCTTTTATAACTTTTAATTTATATTTAGTTTTACTGAAAAATGAGATGCTGTCTAAGCTTTTCGTCTTGCACCAATCAGGATGGAATCGCAAAAATACCAAATTTCAGAGGGCGTAACAATTTATATTGCCTGAGAAGAGGGTGCTGATTAGTTGGCTCTGGTGGAGGTGTTGCCATGGAGAATGCACCTGGGAACAGTTAACTGCCAGGTTTTTAAAGTTCAAACCAGACAAGGTTGACTGATCAAGGCATTTCCATGAGGAATGTACTAGGAAATGGCTAATGGCACAAAGAACATGTCCACACATCGCACCATTTTCAACCAAACAACAACTGAAGGGACAGCCATTCCCCAATGTATTCCCCTTGGCAATGCATTGATTGCAAACACCATGAGAGGAAGACAAAAAGCTTTCAGAGCATGTCTCTTCCTTGAAAATACTGAAGTTCTGTACATTCAGCTGTTGTTTGATTAGAATTAAACTATGACCTTTTTCTTGTTCTGATGATGCCAACTTTGACAAGGAGGCCTCCAAAGTGTCCACCAGCTTCCTCAACGGAGGATTCCCCAGTACCATTGTTGACAGGGCCCTCAACCAAGTCTGATCCATCTCCTGCACTTACCCCATCGCTTCCCTTCCACAACAGCGATAGGGACCCTCTTGTTCTCACCTACCATCTCACCAGCATTCACATCCAGAGGATCATTATCTGCCGTTTCCACCACCTCCAGGGGATACCACCACCAGACACACATTCCCCTCCCGACCCGTCAGCCTTCTGCAAGGATCAGTCCCTCTGGGACACCCTGATCTTGTACTTCTTCACTCCCAACACACCCCACAGCTCCGTGGCACCTTCTCCTGCAACTGCAGAAGGTGTAACACCTGTCCATTTACTTCCTCCCTTCTCAGTATCCAAGGGTCCAAACATACCTTCCAGGTGAAGCAGTGCTTTCTCTGCACTTTACAGAATCTAGTCTACTGCATTCGCTGTTCACAATGTGGTTTCCTCTACATTGGAGAAACAAAGCATAGTCTGGGTGACTGCTTCGCCAAACACCGACGTCCTGTCCGCAAGAAAGACCCTGAGCTTCTAGTCGCCTGCCACTTCAACACACCACTGTGTTCCCTGGCCAGCATCTCTGTCTCAGGCTTGCTGCAGTGCTCCAGAGCAAGCTGGAAGAACAGCACCTTATTTTCCACTTGGGAACACCACAGCCTTCTGGACTGAATATCGAGTTCAACAATTTTAGGGCTTCAGGCACCTGTACATGTGCTTACTTCAACCCCCACACACCAGGCCTTGTTATCACATAGTCTGTTATTTTTAATTTAACCTGTTTTTCTTAATCAACCTGTTCAGAGATGTTGTTACAACCTCTGGAGCAGCTGTGGCTGAACCTAGGTCTGTCAGTTCAGGGGTAGGGACACTACCAATATGCCACAAGAGGGCCCCTCATAGTCTGCTATTACACGCCACCCATCATTAGCCACTAATTGCTCGTCATTCTCTCAGGCTGATTGTTATCCACTCCGTTGTCTGTCTATCTGTTCTCTCTCTTTGGGCTCTATCTCCACCTATCATTTACATCCCTCCCAGGCCCCCAAGCCTTCTGCATAAAAAGCCACCTTTTCCTAGGTGCTGTCAGTCCTGAGGAAGTATCACTGAACCAGAAACGTTAACTCTGATTTCTCTCCACAAATGCTGCCAGACATGCTGAGCCTATCCAGCAATTTCTGTTTTGTTTCTGATTTCCAGCATACGCTTCGGTTTTTATCTTTTTCTTCCAACTGAATTAATTTTTAACTGTAAATACAATATTTTTCCATTTAAATAATTTACTAATTTGTTTAATATGTTCATTTAGAATTTTAAGCTTTAATCAGACTTGATGTGAGATTCTGTGGTGACAAATTCAAAAAACTAAAGATAATTACCAGGCAATACCCTGTTCATTATCTAGGCACCAAAGCTAACCTTTTGAGGGTAAGATAATCAAAGTTATACAGAGTTGAGATTGCCTGTGGGAGTAATATCACGATTGAGTTTTAATCCAAAAATGCAATGTGGAAAGTACTTATTGCTAAGTCATTCTCAGTTCAGAAAATACCTTGATGAAATAGAGCCTCTGGCTAGTCCTTTATTACTTCTGTTCCTCATTCCTCCTCCAGTTGTGATTTGTGAAACTTGTACATGAAATTCATTTTATGCGCTATTTTGTTGTGAAAGATTAAAACATAGAACTTAAGTCAATTTCCCTCAGGAAACTGAATTTTAATTTTAATTTTGTTTTGATATTTCTAGCCATGGCTTGACAACAAGCACACTGTTTTTGGCCGTGTGACAAAAGGAATGGAAGTGGTCCAGAGGATTGCCAATGTGAAGTGTAACCCCAAAACTGACAAGCCATATGAAGATATTAGTATTATCAATATTACTGTAAAATAATATTTCTAATGAAAATTTCATTTTGTGAAAGTAGTTTTATAATTTTTTAATATTTTTTACACAATTGTTGGTTGGTTGTTTCAATGTTTATCCATGTCATGCCAATAAATGGAAAATCATGTCACTTTAAACAGTAAATGCTTGTGGCACTGCTTCTTTTCTCTGCAACTTTAAATTGTTATGAAGCTATTTCATATTTAACAATTTTTGTGGACCAGCGATTGAAGGATTGTGGAGATGCCAAATATTTTTGGAGGTCACTGGAGAGATATACCAGAGCTTCTCTTTTAAGCAAAGTGTTTCTTGGAAACCATACAGTCCCAGATAATTGCAGGCCATTTTTTTTTTCATATAACAATCGATTTTTTTTTTTCCCCCCTCTCTCTCTAATCAGCCTGTTCAGAGATGTAATTATGCACTGAAACTGGGCCTTTTGGCTCAGAAGTAATATACACTACCACTGCACAAAAGCATTCTCAGACCTTGATTATTTGAACTCACTTCAGGAGAAAACACTTGTTTTATGGCCGTTCTGCTTGAACAATGTTTGTAGACTTTGAATTTTTGTGTAGATATTTTCAGTTGAGCAAAGCCTGCTAAGGAAAATACCTTCAGAGATAGTAGGAACTGCAGATGCTGGAGAATCTGAGATAATAGGGTGTAGAGCTGGATGAACACAGCAGGCCAAGCAGCATCAGAGGATCATTTTCTGAAGAAGAGTCTAGGCCCGAAACGTCAGCCTTCCTGCTCCTCTGATGCTGCTTGGCCTGCTGTGTTCATCCAGCTCTACACCTTGTTATCTAAGGAAAATACCTGTTCGGCTTATGTCTCCTGTTTCTGAACCCATCTGAGAGATCACAGTGAAACTTGATTGTTCGTCTCAGTGATGAAAGAGCTTCTTAATATTTTCTGAGAAAGCCGTATTTGCCAAGACACCAGAGTCTACTGTATGTGATTAATGATTTGACGCAACATGCAAAAACATTAGATGACAGATTCAGGAACATTCTATACTATTTGCAGTTTGACCTCAAAAATTATCTCCTTTGGTCAGAAAGTGTTTTTTTTCTTCAAATGCATCTCCGTAGAGTGAAAAGAATTTAGTTCCCTTTTCCTAAGATGTGCATGTGTTTGGATTATTTAAAGTGGTGAACATTTATTGTTTTACATTATAAATTGCATGCCTTGATTAATTCTCTATCGTCATTAAGTGAGTTTTTTCATAATAAATCAATAATTTTGTGTTTAATAAAAACATGGTTGATAGTTCCTTTCATTCTTTTTCAATATACAAAAAGCATATGATCAGCTATATCAGGTCTTGTGTATAACATTTTTATTTTGTTCTCTGACCCATAGAGTAGTGGGACAAGATGGACAGTGTACTCCTCCCATCTTGGTCATGACAATGTTCACTGTACCTTTGGAGCTCCACTCAACTTGGTCCAATCTGCAATGCTGACAGAATTAAAAGCTTTACCCTTCTCCAGCATAAGTGCACTCCAATTTTTTGAGGAACACTGAATTTTTTTTCAATTTAAAACAGCCCCTGCAATTTTTTGTTTAAAATAGACAATGATCTGCAGCAAAATGAAAGACGTCTGTGTTTACTGTGTGTGAATAGTAAGCAAGGGCCTGGTTAGTGTGTCCTCTGTACTGCAGTGTTGCCATCCGAGATAGACTTGGGATGCTCTAGCAATGTGAAGAATGAGTAGCATTGTTCGATGATGCTTTTATATAATTATCCTTTTCTATATCTCTTGTGGTTCAAAGTACTGTAAAAGAACCACAAAGACTTTAAAACTTTTTTTGAAATACAATACATTAATTTTCATGAAGATCTTGCATGGAAGATTGGTAAATGATAAGTAAAAGTTGTCATTTCACACATTTGACAATTTTAACAATGAGACCTTGGGTGGTGTTTCCAATTTTGTGTTGTAATAATGTAACTAAAGGCAGTTATGACATGCTGTTTCCTGGGATGTGCTATGGGAGAGATATATCAAATTTACCTATTAAAATGTAAATCCAGAGTAATTAATTTATAAATTAGATCAAATTTGATGCTTGCAGCAGGACAAGTGACATGTTGCTACTGCAGCATATGGAAGATGCTGGACACCAGTGTGATCCAGAGCAAACACATCTGTATTAAATGTTTGCAACTGGAGGAACTAGCGGTCCAAGGTGAAGATCTGGTGTCAGTTCTGTAGACTTTGCACCACATCAGAGAAGAGAATTGGGAGCTGTTTACATTTCAGCAAAGGAGAAAAAAGGAATTTTGGGGGGTGGGGAACAGAATATGACAGTAACTTTGTGGGGAATATACAAACTGCAAAAGGTTCTATAGGTATACGAAGATAAAATTATTATTTGAAGACAGTCAAACTACGGAAGTTAAAATGAGGAACAAAGAGATGGCAGATCAATTAAGTACAAATTTTGGTTCTGACTTAAAGGAGGAGACAAATCATGTCTGAAAAATAGTGGAGAACACAGGGTCTACAGACAGAGACTACTGAAGGAAATCAGTATAATCATCAGAGAAATTGATGGGATTAAAGGCTGATAAATCCTCAGGCCTGATTATCTATATCATAGAATACTTAAGGAAGGAGTTCTAGAAATAGTGGATGCATTGGTGGTCATCTTTCAAGTTTCTGGAAGAGCTCCAATGGATTGAAAGTTAGCTAATGTAGCCCTCTATTTTTCAAAATAAAGATAGATATCAGAATTATAGACAAGTTTGCCTTACACCAGTTGCAGGAAAAATGCTCAGTACATTATAAAAGAGTTAATAGCTGAGCAGTTGGAAAACTGAGTGGCATGATCAGACACAATATGGTTTTATGAAAGGGAAATCATGGCTTGATAAAATCTACTGGAATCTTCAAGGATGTGGTGCGTACAGTTGAAGAGGAGCCAGTGGTTGTGGTTTTTTAGACATTCAGAAGGCTTTGATATGGTCCCACTTAAAATACTCGTATGTAAAATTATAGCACATGGGGTTGGGGCTAAAGTTATGAGATGGATATTGAATTGGTTGGCAGATAGGAAACAAAAGGTAGAAATAAATGGGTCTTTTTCCAAATGGCAGGCAGTGACTAGTGGGGTGCTGCAGGGATCAGTGCTAGTATCCCAGCGATTCACCTTATATATTAATGATTTGGATGAGGGAACTAAATGTAATACTTCCAAATTTGCAGAGGACACAAAGCTGGTTGGAAGAATGAGCTTTCAGGAGGATGCAGCAATGCTTTGTGATTTGGACAAGCTAAATGAGTAGGCAAATACATGGCAGATGAAGTACAATGTGGAAAAATGTGTAGTTGTCCACTTTGGTAGTAAAAATAGGAAGGGATTATTATCTGGCTATAAATTGAGAGTGGAATGTGCAACAAGACAAGTGTCCTTATACACCAGTCAGTAAAGGTAACAAGGTAAAGGAAATACGATGATGTGGCCATTACAGAAACTTGGGTAAAACAGGGACAGGAATGGTTGCTGGAAGTTCTGGGATTTAGACGCTTTAAAAGAAATAGGGAGGGTGGAAAGAAAGGTGGGGGAGTGGCATTGCTAGTCAGGGCTAGTATAGCTGCTACTGAAAGGCAGTTCGAGAATGATATGTCTACAGAGTCAGTTTGGGTTGAACTCCGGAACAAGAAAGGAGCAGTCACTTTGTTGGGGTTTTTTTTACAGACCCCCTAATAGTTGCAGAGAAGTAGAGGAGCGGATTGGGAGGCAGATACTGGAAAGGTGCAGAAGTCACAGGGTTGTAGTCATGGGTGACTTCAACTTTCCAAATACTGATTGGAAACATTTTAGTTGTAATAGTTTAGATGGAGTGGATTTTGTCCAGTGCGTTCAGGAAGGATTCCTGACACAGTATGTAGATAGACCAACACGAGGAGAGGCCACTTTGGATTTGGTGGTTGGCATTGAACTGAGCCAAGTGTTGGACTTGTTGGTAGGAGAGCATTTTGGCGGTAGCGATCATAACTCTGTTACTTTTACAATAGTCATGGAAAAGGATAGGCACATACAGCAGGGTAAGGTTTATAAATGGGGCAAGGGTAATTACAATTCTGATAGGCAAGAACTGGGTAACATAAAATGGGAACAGATACTGTCAGGGAAGAGCACTATTGAAATGTGGAGATTGTTTAAGGAATGCATACTGTGTGCGCTCGATATGTTTGTCCCTAGCATGCAGGGAAGATGCAGTCAAGTGAGGGAGCCTTGGTTCTCAAGAGAGGTCAAACGTCTGGTTAAGAGGAAGAAGGATGCTTATGTAAGGTTTTGGAAACAAGGAATGGAAAAGGCTCTAGAGGGATACAAGTTATCCAGGAAGGAGCTGAATAAAGGGCTTAGGAGAGCTATAAGGGGGCATGAGAAAACCTTGGCAGATAGGATCAAAGAAAACTCCAAGGCTTTTTACACGTACGTGAGGAATAAGAGAATGACCAGAGAAAGGGTAGGGCCGATCAAGGATTGTAATGAGAATTTGTGCACAGAGCCTAAAGAAAATAGGAGAGGTCTTTAATGAATACTTTTCTTCGGTATTCACAACTGAGAGGGACCTAGTTGTAGAGGAGGACAGTGTGAAACAGGCTGGTAGGCTACAGGAGGTCGATGTTAGTAAGGAAGATGTACTAGGAATTTTGAGGAACTTGAAGATAGATAAGTCCCCCTGGCCTGATGGGATTTATCCAAGGATTCTATGGGAAGCGAGAGAAGAGATTGCAGGGCCTTTGGCGATGATCTTTTTGTCCTCACTGTCCACAGGTATAGTGCCGGAAGATTGGAGAGAGGCAAACGTCATTCCCTTGTTCAAAAAAGGGAATAGGGATAACCCCAGAAATTACAGGCCAGTTAGTCTTACTTCAGTGGTGGGCAAATTATTGGAAAGGGCTCTGAGAGATAGGATTTATGATCACTTGGAAAGGCACAGTTTGATTCGTGATAGTCAGTATGGATTTGTGAGGGGTAGATTATGCCTCACAAACCTTATTGAATTCTTTGAAGAGGTGACCAAACACGTGGATGAAGGTAGAGCAGTGGATGTGGTATACATGGATTTAAGTAAGGCATTTGATAAGGTTCCCCATGGTAGGCTCATGCAGAAAGTAAGGAGGCATGGGATAGGGGGAAATGTGGCAGATTGGATTCAGGACTGGCTGACCCTTAGAAGACAAAGGGTGGTAGTGGATGGAAAATGAAAATTCAACATGGTGCTCAGTTACGAGTGGTGTACCACAAGGATCTGTTCTGGATCCTCTTCTATTTGTGATTTTTGTAAATGATTTGGATTTAGGAGTGGAAGGGTGGATTAGTAAGTTCGCGGACAATACGAAGGTGGGTCGCGTTGTGGACAGTGCGGAGGGCTGTTCTAGGTTACAAAGGGACATTGATAGGATGCAGAGCTGGGCTGAGGAGTGGCAGATGGAGTTTAACCCTGAAAAGTGTGAGATGATTCATTTTGGAAGTAAAAACTTGAAAGCAGAATACAGGGTTAACAGAAAGATTCTTGGCAATGTGGAGGAGCAGAGGGATCTTGGGGTTCATGTCCACAGTTCCCTGAAAGCTGCCACCCAGGTAGAAATAGTTGTTAAGAAGGCGTATGGTGTGTTAGCATTCATTAATGGAGCGATTGAAGTTATGCTCCAGCTATACAAAAGACTGGTTCAGCCACATCTGGAGTATTGTGTCCAGTTCTGGTCGCCTCATTACAGCAAAGATGTGGAAGCATTGGAAAAGGTGCAGAGGAGATTTACCAGGATGTTGCCTGGAATGGAGGGAATGTCTTACGAGGAAAGGTTGAGAGAGCTAGGGCTTTTCTCTTTAGAACGACGAAGGATGAGAGGTGACTTGATAGAGGTGTACAAAATGATCAGAGGTATAGATAGAGTAGACAGCCAGAGGCTTTTTCCTAGGGTGGAGATAGCTATTACGAGGGGGCATAGTTTTAAAGTGAGTGGAGGTAGATATAAGGGAGACGTCAGAGGTAGGTTCTTTACTCAGAGAGTGGTCAGGGTGTGGAATGCATTGCCGGAGAGGCTAGTGGAGTCGGCCTCATTAGGGGCATTTAAGCAGCTATTAGATAGGCATATGGATGATAGTATAAGATAGGGGTGGAGGTTAGATAGACCTTAGGAGTAGGCTAAGAGTTCGGCACAACATCGTGGGCCGAAGGGCCTGTACTGTGCTGTACTATTCTATATTCTAAGGCAGGTACAACAGGCAGGTAAATAGTATGTTGGTCTTTATAGTGACAGGATTTGAGTACAAGAGAAGGGATGTCTTGCTACAATTATACAGGGCCTTGATGAGAACACACCTGAAGTATTGTATGCAGTTTTGGTTTCCTTTTCTGAGGAAGGAGTAAAGCAAAGGCTTACCAGACTGGCTCCTGTGATATCTCGACTGATGCATGAGGAGAGGTTGAATCAGGCCTAATTCACTGGAGTTCAGAAGAATGAGGGTGGAATTTCATAGAAATCTATCTAATTCTAACAGGACTAGACAGAGGTTAATGCAGGAAAAATGTTCCCAATGATGGGGGAGTGCTGAACCAGGGTCCACAGTCTCATGATATGGGGTAGACATTTAGGACTGAAAAAGAGGAGAAATTTCATCACCCAGAAAGTGGTAGGCCTATGGAATTCACTACCACAGAATGCAGTTGAGACTAAAATATTGTGTGATTTCAAGGAGTTGAATATAGCACTTGGTATTAAAGGGATCAAAGGATGTGGAGAAAAGTGGGAACAGGTATTGAGTTGAATAGTTAGCCATGATAGTGCGGAATGGTTTACTTCTGCTCCTAGTTTCTATATTTCTTTGTCTTATGTTCTTACCCAATTTGGTAGATGGGAGAAATTCCTGTTTTTCGAACATCCTAATGAAATTTAGAACCAATCTGGTTGTGCTGATGATAGTGCCTACGAACATCATGGTACAGAGAGAAGCCATTCATCCCATTGTGTCTGCACTGATAAATAAACTAGCTGTCCTCTCTATTCCCATTTTCCATCACCTGCTCTGTATCATTACAGGTTGCAGCACTTTGTGTACATCCTGGTTCCATTTAATCAAGTTGAGAGTTTCTGTTCCAAACTCAAAACCAAACCAACGACCAGTGCACACACCTGCCATACTTTGGTGGAAAGGCTCTTCCTAATGTCTTCTTTAGTCTGTAAATCTATGCCCATGGTAACTGACCTCTCTGCTAGGGGAAACAGATCTTCCTTGTCCTCCCTGTTGAACCCTCTCATTGTTTTGTACATCTCAAATAAGATATTGCTCAGCCTCCCAGCAAATTGACCCTGCCCTATCCAACTATCCCTCATAGCTGTAATTTTCGAGTCCTGGCACCATTCTTATAAATCAAAACAAAATGCTGGAGATCCTCAACATGTCAAGTAGCATCCGTGGAGAGAGAAACAAAATTAATGTTTCATGTCCATATGTTATTCTGGAACCCAAGACAAACTAAAATATTTGTGTTTCATCTGCCATTTCATTATTATATCTTACTAATTCACTATTGCAGCTCTCCAAAGGACCAACACTATTTTTTACTCCTTATCAAATACCAGTATAAACTCTTATCCATTTTCACATTCCTAGCTATCTTCCTCTCATATTCTAGTTTATTCCGTCTGATTAATCCATTAGTTATTCTCTGCCATTCTTTATAATCTGACCAATCATCTTACCTGCAACTCATAGAGTCATACAGTACAGAAACAGACCCTTCGGTCCAACTTGTCTGCACTGACCAGGTATCCTAAACTGATCTAGTTCCATTTTCTAGCATTTGGCTCATATCTGTCTAAACTCTTCCTATTCATGTACCCATCCAGACGCCTTTTAAATGTTATAACTGTATCTGGCTCCATCACCTCCCCAAATCTTTGCAGTTTTATGCTTTTTCATTAAGTTTGATGTTTCCTTACTACTTCAGTTAACCAAGAATGGTGGATCTTCCCTTTAGCATATTAATTTATAGTGAAGATATACTTATTCAGCATTTTCTGAAATATCTCCTTAAATGTCTGCCACTGTGACTATCACAGCCTAGGATGCCAGTTCATCAACTAATTCAAAACGAATGCTTGCATATTTATGCTTGTTTAGGTTTAAAATACCAGGCTTAAAAATCTCCCTTTCAAACTGGATGTAAGATGGATTCATATTGTGATTGTTGCTATCCAGAGGTGCTTTTACTCCAAGGTCTTTAATTAATCCTGTCACCAATACCAAAACTAATATGCTTTCTAGTCAGTTCCAGAATGCTTTCTAAGAAATTACCATGAAAGCATTCTTTGAACTCCTTATCTAGTCCACTATTGCTAATCGGAGTTTTTTCTGTTTAAGTGTAAAGTTACCCATTGTTATTTTGGTTCCACTCTCACTGGCATCCACTATTTCTTGAAAACCTTTTCCTTGTGTTTAACGTTAGGGGGCCTACTAGTGGGTCACTCCCACTAGTGACTTCTTTCCCCTATTAATCATTTCTATCCAAACCAATTCTCTTCAAACCTGCCAATTTCTATTGCACAAATGCCATCCTTGATTAACAATACTGTACCACTACCTTTACCTACCTCCCTACTCTCAAGGAATACATCCCATACTCCTGCTTCATCACATTATCTACCTGTTCTGCCACCTTCAGGGACAAGTGGATATGCATTAAGGTCTCTCAATTCCTCTACATCCTTCTGTTTATTGTGCATTGCCTTGCTTTGTTTGCTCTCCCTAAAGGCAAAATCTTGTACTTTTCCTGATTACTGATTACAGCAACCTGTTGAGAACTTGAGCACATAAGTGCCAATTTCTAGTAGTGTTTCCAACCTCTGTGCTTTGGAGATCAGTGGGAACGTAGCAAATGGTCAAAGATTCTTTGGCTTGATGCTACTGGTTAAGAAGAGTATGACACATATTTTTGCCATGACTACATCTTTTTAGCAAAACAAAAAATGCTGGAAGAAGTTGAGAATCCTATGCCCCACCCTTGAACCCAGAATCTCAATTCACAGAAAGATTGGACGTGGTTTGTGTATGTTCCCTGGAGGCTGCTGGCCATTTACATGAGCAACTATTTCCATTGAAATTGGATTTTGGTGTCCTTCGAATGTGGAGATTAGACTAAATAAGATGAGGTTTGTTCTCAGTGCATTTCCTTTGGAAAGCCAGGGTACCCCTTTGGAGAGGTAAAGTATCTTTTGGGATTGTAAAAAGTAGGTATGTTTATACCTAAAAAGTGGACAAATGCATTTTTAAAACTTATTGATGTGAAGTGGGCTCTTCCAGCTCACCCAAACCGAATCCATAGACACTAGATCAAAAATGGGAGTGTGGGTGGCTATTTTTAAAGATTAGGTTCATTGACTTAGTGACGTCAGAACAGGCAGTGTGATGGATTATGATTCATCAGTTTTGTTATGCATCAACCAAGAACCACTTTTGCTTCAAACAGTTTCACTGACCTTGAAAGCACTTGCACTCAGTCTATATGACTTCTTTGGCACAGGCTTCTTTAAACTTGTCTTACATATCTATGATTGTACAAACAAGCCACTTTCTTCAGGGATCTTGGTGTGGTAATCTGAAGTCACTATTTTCTTCACTCTGAGACTGCATAAAGATGAGCTTGTAGACATGCTCGTCGAGCCAGTGGGTTTGGTTGCAAACGTTTCATCATGCTGCTAGGTAACATCGTCAGTGTGCCTCCGGTGAAGTGTCGGTGTTCTGTCCCATTTGTTATTTATATGCCTCGGTTTGCTGGGGTGGTTGGTATTACTTCCGGTTCTGTTTCTCAGTGGTTTGTACACAGGGTCTAATTCAATGTGCTTGTTGATGGAGTTCCAGTTGGAATAACAGGCCTCCAGGAATTCCCTGGTGTCTCTGTTTGGCTTGTGTGATTATCGATGTGTTGTCCCAGTCGAATCTATGTCCCTTGGTGTCCATGTATAGTGAGACAAGTGAGAATTGGTTGTGTTTCTTGGTGGCTAGTTGGTGTTCATGTATCCGTATAGGCAATTTTGTTCCGGTTTCAGAGGCGCATTGATGATGTTACCTAGCAGGGCGATGAAATGTTTGCAACCGAACCTACCAGCTTGGTGAGCATGTCTACAACCTCATCCACAACCCAAGCTACAAATCTTCTCAAAAACTTTAAACTGCATAAAGACTCAATGTTCTCAGTCCTCAATCTACAGCTTTGAATATGTAGCGACGCAGCATAGAACCTACAAACCAACTAACTTGAGATATTTCGATTGTATCAATTACTAGCTGCACAGCTTTTTTTGATTGGTCTTTATTGGCAAAGTAAGAAGAATTGTCAGCATGTCCAACAGACAAGTAAAATGAGTCAGAAACAATTCTGTTCTGAAAAGATTTAGTATATTCTTTAATACAGCTCAAGCAAGAAAAGTATTTAAATAGTAAATGTGATGTATATGTAAAAAAAAAGCTTGGATGTTATTTATTCAAAAATACTCCCCCAGATATGCTGAATACTTGCAACCAGTTGACAGCAACATGACTGCTCTGGCTCCCATAGATCAGGTTATTTCATTTTTATGGAGCTGCTCTGGGGATGAGTTGAGTACAGAGGTCCGATTTTCAGTGACTCTGGCAGAATACAATTTGATCTTTCAGCACATATGTTGAAGAGTACTTTGAATAAGTAGTGCTTACCCGTTTTGCTTTCTAACTATAAAGTTGTGTAATGTTAAAGTAACCTTATTGTGTGAACAAACTGACAGCCACAAAACAGCCTTATAGATTTCATGAATGTGGTTAAAGCACAAACATACCCATCGTTATTTCTGAATAATGTGGTACTGTGCATAGTGAAATGAATACATTTTGTCCCATTTGCAAAAAACTTGTTTAGTGTTAAATTAATACCTTGGTTAAGTTCAAAACTTACACAGCATCACTAAAAACAAAACTAGATTAAAACAAATATTTTAATTAATACTTTTTTTCTTAAAGTGGCAACACATTGAACTAATTTGGAGCTACAACAGGATTAGCTGTACTATTCACAATAACAGTAGTGCAACAAATACACAATTTAATTGAACTTACTTTTCTTGGTGAAATTCTGAATTACATTTCAAGTCTGCTTTACAACTTCCTGTCTCCACTCAATTAAACCAAGTCTGGTTGCTACATCTTCAAATACAGACAATATGGATGTCACAGACACGTGTTAAAGCAGCTATTTACAAGTAAAAGTGGCAATAAAGCATGTTGTTAGGGCAGTATTAGGCTACATCTAACACACCCGCAGCCACCAACTGTCTTGAGAGCCAATCTAACCCTTCATGTAGTCCTAATCCACTCCGGGCATCACAGCCTTGGATGTGCCAGCTGCGACCACAGCACAGCTTGTGCAGACTGAGTAACTCGGTTATTTCTTCTACAGTAAGTGCTCCAGTTACATCCTGTTGAACAAATTGCAAAAAATATTTTAAAAATATAGTAAAACATTTACTTAAAATGACAGTCAAACTACCAATTTTTCTTTTCTGTATCATAGTTGTATACCATGCATAACATTCATAATTCCTCTTTTCAGATGCTTGCTATGCCTCTTTCTGGAAATCCTTTAAAATTTTCATCACAACCAGAGAGACAATTTGTTTGACTTGTTACCCTCTTTTGTTCAAGAAACTGATTTGCTTATTCACTTCAACTTTCTCAAAGTATTTACCCAAGGATTTCACATTTCAAAAAATAATTTTGTTTAAAGCCAATTAGAATGAATTGGTCAAGCTTGAGACTTCAGTTAATAATTGTCACTCACATACCTGTTTATTGGCAAAGATAAGGAGTAAAGCATCCCTTAACTCTTTTTCAGCCAATAACTTGGCCAATTCACTGTGTGCTTCCATCAATCGGTCCCTGTTACTGCTGTCTATCACAAATACAACTGCTGAAGGAATAAAGTACAAAGAACAGAAATTACAATAAACATAAGATATAAAATCCAGCAAAAGGTAAATTCTCATTTTCTTTTTGTTCAGAAAACCTTTGATAGAGCACAGCTCCACGCTCACCAGCTTCCATTTTAAACTTTGTCTAAGGTGGCAATCTTCATATAGAAAGCAACAGCATTGATGAGCTTTTAAATCAGAGTTGTAAAGATAATTATGGACTCAACAAAACCGTCCCAAAATCATCTCATGGTTTTATTACAACTTTATTATTCACAGCCGAAGAAAACACACAAAAATACTTTCTGAAATGTTACCTTTAAAATACATTAACCCTTGAGTAATTCACAAAAATAAAAGAAAATAAACCTATTGTATGAAAGCTAATCAAGGAGTAAATTTATACTGACTGCGACAAAGACAAGCACCTGCCTTGTACAGACACCATGAACAGGTAAGACTTTATAAAAATATGTTAATATATAATGCAAGCAATAAGGGAAGGGAATGATCTAAAGTAAATGATTAGTCCTGTGGTTCAGCTAAGTATAATGAACTCCTTATATACACTATTTTCTTGCATTCCTTCCCACTTTCCTGTCAACCAGTTTAGTTTTTTCAGACTGAGCTAAGGAATGAAACATATCATTACAAAACAAGGTTTATAGCATTCCTCCTTTTATACATCTTAAATTATTGGTTGAGATAACTATAAACCTAGCATTTCATTACTACCAATATTACAAACTGCTGCTGGTTAACAAAAGATCATTTCCATCTTCACTCCAATCCAGATAAGACAGTTGTGTCGGCCTCACATCTGAGCAATAACTCTGCCAGGAAGGAACTCAATATTTCCTGCTGCAGAAAGAAACCTGACAATAGTCCCGCACCCCAAATATCTGGGTATCACCTCTGGGCAAGACTCTCACCAGGTGGCCTCATTTCATCAATAGTAGCCAAAATAAATAAATAAGTTAAACCTGGTCTTTACTTGAATGGGTGTTGTATTCCGAACAAAATAGCTCAATTAACTGCACAAATAGAGATTAGAGGGTATCATCTTATATCCATTAGAGACATGATTTCAGGGAGATCAAAACTGGGAAGTAAATATTGAGGGGCATGTGACTTTCCAAAAGGACAGTCAGGAATGCTAAGGCAGTGGACTGCCATTGTTGGTAGGGGATGGGATAAATATGATAGCAAAAAATCTTAAATTGGAAGATGCAGATTCTGTGTAGGAGGAGATAACACACATAAAGGGCAAGATGACACCTGTAGGAGTAGTCTCTAGGCCCCCTAACAGTAGCTATACAATGGGACAGAGAATAAATCAGGAGATAATGAGGGTAGGCAGGAGATGAATCTTAATTTTCACATAAATTAGGATAGTCAGATGGACAGAGGAAGCCATTAGGAAGATTTCATACAGTCTATTTGGGATAGTTTCCTAGAACACTATGTTGTTATTCATGTAGTGATTGTAATGAGGTCAGCCAGGTGGACCTCATAGAATACGCGTATCCTACTGGGGCTGTTATCTGCTCCAAACAGGGAGCCCGGGCTGATAGATATAAACAGGAGTGTCAGACATCCTGTTCACTCAGAACTGGCTCTGAGGAAGCTAGATCAGTATCAAGGACACTCTACATGTAAATAAAGGGTGACTTAGTGACAGGATACCAGCCTCTATGGAGTTATTTCAGTTCCAATCAGGAATCAGGCTATTTTGGATTTGGCGAAGTGTAAGGAGGCAAGTTTAATAAATGGTGTCACAGTAAAAATTCCCTTGGAAACAGTGACCGTAATATGATAGGATTTAGCATTCAGTTTAAGGTTGGAAACCCGTACTAAGTTTAAATAAGGGCAGAGCTAGCTGCAACTGGGAAAGGAGTTCAGCAGCAAAGATGTTTGAGGAACAACAGCAGACATTTAAATAGTTCATGGCACACAGCAAAGACATATTCCAGTAAGCAAAAAGAATTCTAGGAAAAGGATAAGCCAAGCATGGTTGACCACAGGAATTAAAGTTAGCACTAAATTAAAACAAAGAACTGCAGATGTTGAAGACCTGAAACAAATACAGAAATTGCTAAAGAAACCTCAACAGTCACCCTTCAATGGACTTGAAATATCAACTCTGCTATCTTTTCACAGATGCTCCCAGAACTGTCAAGTTTCTCCAGCAATTTCTGTTCTTGGTTAAGGATGGATCGAAACAAACAAAATACAGAATGTGGCCAAGATTAGTGGTAAGCCAGTGGATTGAGAACGTTTTTTAAAAAAAATCCAACCAACCAAAAAAAAGGGAGAAAATAAACTTTGAGGGTAAACTTGTAATATCAAGAGGAACAGTACGAAGCCAAAGTGAACACAGGCACCTGAGAAAACAAGACAGAAGAAATAATAATAATGAACCAGAAAATAGCAGAGAATTTGAATAAATACTTTGCATTTGTATTCGCAGTGGGAGACATGAATAACAGTCAAAATTACTACGTATTCAAGACAGAAAGTAAAGATGATAACTATCACTAGAGAAAAATTGCTGGGAAAACTGAAAGATGAATATGTCACCTGGATGTGGTACATCCTAGGATATTAAAGGAAGTAAGTGCAGTGATAGTGGATACGCTGGGAGTAACCTTCCAAGAATTCTTAGATTCTATCTGCTATACATTGCAACACCACCATCCTTCTTGAGATGGAAGAAAAGATCATTTTTACCAGGCTTCCCATTTATGCAGACTTGAACAGCCTATGAAGAAAACACTTAATATCATATTGGCCATGCTGAGAAACAGCAGTAATTTTAAAATATTTGTTCATGGGATGTGTGTGTTCCTAGGCCAGGCTTTATTGCCTATCCTAATTGCTCTGGAGAAGATTGTGATGAGCTACCTTCCTCAACCACTACTGTTCTTTGTGCGTAGGGACACCCACAATGCTGTTAGGAAGATTCTGATCCAGTGTTGGTGAAGGAACATATATAAATAAAATTGAAAATTGCAGGGAAGAGTTCAGTTTCTTGTGAATTTATCAGAATCTTTGCCCCAAGTCACGCAAAATAACAAAATAAAGTTGAAGTAATGGGAATGATGGAGCTCTGAAGTAAAAACAGAAGGTGCTGGAAAATGGGAGTGACATCTGACTCAAAAATATTAACTTTGATTTCTTTTCTCTCCCACTAATATTGCCAGGCCAACAGAGTTCTCCAGCACTTTCTGTTTCTATATTATATAAAATAATTTCAGATTTCAAAGCCAGCCCTGGATACTGTACAAAGTTTATGAAGAGAAACAATTCTGTACTGCGACAGAAAACCAAGCTTTCATATCATCTCACAGCAGAACTTGACGATGTTGAACACAGGAACAAACACAGAAGTCGTTGGAAAAGCTCAGCAGGTTTGACAGCATCTGTGAAGAAAACAATCAGAGTTAATGTTTCGGGTCTGGTGACCCTTCCTCTGAACGATGTTAATCTCATATCAACCGTCGTTGAATTAATTTTTAATGAATTTAATGTGTAATAATTAGTGTCTCCAGACAGATTATGGTACATTTTAAATAAAATTTCAATAATAAATATGTTTTGACTACTTTTGCACTAGATTTTGGAGTGTTGTTGGCAGAAACACTTCTGAGCTGTCAATTCTATGATCAGTAGTGCCATAAACAGTTAAATGGTGAGACAACAGTTCACGATAAGTTACTCATGTATAAATTGGCTGCCTCTATTTTATCTAAAGTTTAGACTCAAACTCTACTTTTTCTCAAGTAAATATGATAAGTACATCATTATTACTGCCAAATGACCTCTCTGGCACTGTAAGTTTAATGCTTCAAGTGTGGTGTCTCACTCCTTCAACAATTATTGTTGAACATTTAAAAAATACTAAGCTTATTTCTGTCTCGCTGCTCTCTGGATCGTATTTCTCCTTCTGCTTATTTCAGTTTCTGAATATGATTTTACACTTAAATATTCAATTTCATACTTGGTGGTGCAGTACTTGAAGACTGTTGAAAAACAGACACTGTTGAAGCTTTTAACCCTGCATTCATCAGGGAAGAACCTCAAGAATACCATAGAGCTAAAGAAACCTTACAGCACAGAAAGAGGTAATTCAGCCCATTCAGTATATGCACTGGCTTAATAAATTAGCTGCCCATTCTAATTTCACTTTCCAGCACCTGGTCCATACAATGAAACTTATAGCACTTCAGGAACAGATTATAAAATTCCTTTTAATGCAAAAATCAAAAAAGAATTGCTTGTTGGAAGTCTGAAACAAAAACTGAAATTGCGAGAAAAACTCAGCAGGTCTGATCACCTTAGTTTGGTTGTTAGTGTAATTCTTTGAGTATGCTCAGAATTACATATCTTGATACATAAGGACTTGTTCTCTGTAGTAAAATAGAAAGCACGTCCAGGCTTTTTTTCTTAATTAAGCAAAAGTGTGCAGACTATACTTCTTTTGTTGCTTCTCCATGGTAACTCATTGACCTATAAACCTTGACCTGGTGCAGTTTCTCATGCCGTATAAATTGTTATTTCCCTTGAAATTAGGTGTTTTTCTGATTCTGTCCTGATAAATTTAAGGCATAAGCCTTTGTCAATTGTTTTCTTAAAACATTAGTTCCTACTTCTGTATGTCTGTGAAGATTCTCACATCTGAACGAATGAGGAGATGGGCTCCCCCCTCATTTCACACATATCACAGATCCCTGTTGTGGAGGGTGCCATGTTGAAAAGGATCCAAATCTCCCAGGTTGCTGCCAAGAGCTCACAAGTCTATGAGCATCTGTAAGCACAATGAACAGGAAGCATATCTCCCATTATTGATTGCAAAATCTGGGTCAAAATCTCTGTTAAATGTAAAAGACTTTTACCAAAAAATCCATTAAAAAATACAATCCCAATGCAGTAATCTAATAAAGGAATAAAATCCACATACAGCAGCGATCATAGGGAAAGAAAATTAGGAAGAGCATTATATCCTGTAACAAGGAGCCATTTCCCACAAGAGCATAATTATCTACATGCAAGCCAACAACCAGAGCGTTCACAAGAAGAGATATTGTTTTACCTTGTGTGTTAAGGTAATAATGCTTCCAAAGTGGCCTCAGTTTATGCTTGCCTCCTACATCCCAAATAGTAAACTTTAAGTTTTTGTATTCTACAGTTTCAACATTAAAACCTGCCATGGAAAAAGGAGAGTGTTAATTTTACATTTTCACTAAGATAATGTTGACAGATGAATAAGGTCATCATAAAACTAGTCATAAATTAAAACTCATGCTTCAATTAGAAGACACTGGATTGGAAAGTAGTAAATGAAAGGGTGAAAAAGGCAGACACAAAAAAAGAGCCAGACAGATGTGGTCAACATCGTATTGAGAAAGTCTTGTCATTATGAGACTCAGTAGCTCTAACCTCAACATTTTCAATGATAGAACACAACAGTGCACGCTATTTTTATAAATAATGCAAATCTGATGTTCAAATGTAAGAAAATAAGTATACTAATCAATGAATCTAAAAGATGGGAATATATGAATTTTACTGTTACTAATAAGCAACAATCAGCATATTGAGTCAAGGCAAATTACCTATGGTAGGAATTGGTTGCATAAACTCATCCTGTTTCAATTTGAAAAGAATAGTTGTTTTGCCTGCTCCGTCCAGTCCCAAAGTGACTACACGTATCTCCATCTTGGGCCCAATATGAACACGGTTATCCTTTTGAGGTAAAAATGAAATGTGCGTTTAGGTTTACTCTCTCAAATATAATAAAAGTTCAATTTCAAATCAATTTGCCTTTTTGATAAGATTTTTCTAAAAGTTATATCAGTTTAATCTGGACAAAGTCAGAAATCACATAACACCAGGTTACAGTCTAACAGGTCTGTTTGAAATCACAAGCTTTCAAAGCACTGTTCCTTCGTCAGGTGAAGTCCAAAGTGCTGTTGGGGAGGGAATGCCTCTATTTTGACCCTACAACACAGAAGCAACAGCAATAGAACTCCAACAGGATGGTGTACAACTTGGAAAGGAACTTGTGGTTGTGATCCGTTGCCCTCATTTTTCTAGATGGTAGAAATGGGTTTGGAAGCTACTGCTTAAATAGTAATGGCTATAAAGATTTTGCAATTGATACAACTTGGGCCATGGTAAACTAGTGGAAGAGGGATTGAATGTTTAATGTGGTGGATGGGATGCCACGTGGGCTACTTTGTCTTAATAGTACCGAGCTTGAGTGTTGTTAGAGCTGCGCTCATGAATATGTGGCAATAGGTGGGACGTTCCATGCTTAAGGAGTTGGATTTGAATTCTTTCCTCACTGGGTATTTTTCTTTTTGCCAAGTAGTCTGAAATTCTCAAGATCAAATGACGAGGGTTCTTTGTCTAACTCATTCTTGACAGGGAACTGCATGAGAACACCAAATACGAACTGAGTGGGGAGGGGGTTTCTCCATCTCATGGTAGTGCGGCTCACAGTAGTGTTCAGCCCAGTGGGATATTTGTTTACTTCAACTGGTGACAACTTCACTATCTCCAAACTTCAGAGGGGCAACTTTTGTGATTACAGGACCAGGTATCCTCCTGATCTCTTCATTTTGTTCATGTGTGCTCCTGTTCTTTATATTGTTCGGTTGCAATTTCCATTGTTCAAAGCAACTTGGATTTCCCAACACCAGTTGAATGAATATTTAATTTTGCAGTATTTCCCTCTTTTGCACAACTCTCCTGCCTACTTTTAGGTTGTACAGTGCTCTAGCTATTGGGTTTATGTTGTGTATACATAGGTTTTGATCTTTAAAAAAAAAATCAATTCCAGTGGTCACCTCAGCCGAATACATCGGTCCTCGGTGAAGATTCCGTCTTTACTAAATGACACTTTTGAGATATGAAGCTTAGTGACTTACAAACATCATTTATACCAGCATCAGTGCTTCCTGCTGAACTCTTCGTGGGTAGCAATTGCTCTAGCAACATTGTGAAGTGCTGGTATTTGGTACATTACTTGTGCAAGGGTGCCAATGCATGCAAGCCATTGTGTTCAGAACAGAAATGATTTTGAGACACCTTCACTCCATTCCCACTGACTTGAACTTTCCTAGAACTTCCTGATGCAACAGTTCAGTCAAGTGCTGCAATTACTCTCACATGCTTAGGTCAAGCTGACATGAGATTTGGAGCCAAATAGCTGGTCTAGCTTTTCCAATTTTGATAAAAAGCCTCAGGTGTTAGGAGGAAAAATTTGCAGGATTAATTGACCATGGTGTAAATATTTTTAATGAACATGCTCAGATACATTCTGACACACCACTGGAGCATGTGAACGTACACCCTGGCCTCCTGCCCTAGTGGTAAGGACACTACCACTACACCACATGAGTCCTCCTGGCCAGGGTGTATCTTTGTCATCTCTAGCATCTAGATAGAAGCTGGGTGGGTCATTCAGGATATCTTAACCAAACTTTCTAGCGTAGTTTGACAGGTACCTTGGTGAGGTCGAGGTCACGGTCATGTAGGTTTTTGTCTTGTGTTAGATTCCTTATCAGCTGCCTTACTTGTCTAGTCTGACAGTTCCCACTTCAGCACCTGGCCAGCTTGACCAGAAGTGGTCAGGTTGATGATGGATAATCAAATTACCACCCAGAGTATGTTCTGTGCACCTGCTATCAAAGAATCAATTCTTCATTCACAGCTTGAAGGAGGGTAGTAGGTGGGATCACAGAATTATTATGGTGCAGGAGGAAGCCATTTGGCCCATCATGCTTGTACTGTGTCTATTCTCTAGTGCCAATCTCCTGCTTTTCCCCACATCCCTGAACACCACTACCATCTGAATAACCATCCAATGCCCTCTTGGATGCCACAATTGAACATGCCTCCATTAAACATGCATACTCCATAATCTTATTGTGTATAAAAGTATTTTTCTCACAGGATCTTTGCTTTGTTTGTACATCACTTTAAATCTAAGCCCTCTTGTTCTCGTTTCTTTTACAAGTGGAAACAGCTTCACCCTATTTATTCTGTTCAGCTTACTCATCATTTTGAAAACCTCTACCAGGTCTCCTCTCAGCTGCAACAGAAACAGAAATAACTGGAAAAGCTCAGCAGGTTACACAGTATCTGTCAAGAAAAAGCTGAGTTAATGTAACTTTTCTTCAGAACAGATAGTAGCTAGGAAAAGGTGGTATATATGCTGAAGACAGGGGCTAGAGAGGGTAAGACAGTGTGTGGACAGGCAGAGAGATGAAGCCCAAAGAGACAAAACCAAAGTCTGGGCAGGCAAGGAGATGGACACTAGTATGCAAGGGAGAAAGAAAAGCTGATAACAGGGTCTATAAATAGACAAAAATGGGGTGGCTGTGCTGAAAGCAGCCCATGTCATGATAAGGCCTGTGAGGGGGAGTGGGTAAAGGACATAAAGGAAGGAGTTTAGGTTCTGAAATTATTGAACTCAATAACTGAACTCCTCTCAGCTGCCTTCTGTCCATGGAGAACAGTCCCCATTTCTTCAATCTAGCCTCACGAATGAAGTTGCCTATTCCTGAAACTATTCTAGTACATCTCATCTGAACTCTCTCAAAAGCATTCGCATCTTTCCTACAATGCGGTGCCCACAGCTGTATACAATACTCCTGCTGAGATTTAACAAATGCCATTGTTTTATCTGCTGTAATAAAACTACACTGGCTCTGGAATTACTGTATACAACTGTGCCCCCAACTTTGCTGGGTCTGTCCTATTGGTGGCACATACAGGTTTCTGGCTGTAGATGTAATTGTATAAGGCTGCGGCTGGACTAATCTGTGGGGCAGCTTTCTGAGTTTTATCAAGTCCCAGATATTAGCAAAGAGTTTTTGCAGGGTCAGCCCAACTAGGCATGTTCAAATCTAAATCCAGGTGGTCTATTTGGTTTTAATATATTTTTAATGTTTTTAATGTACCACTAGGTGGCACAGCAACTGACATACTCACAAAAAGCCTGAAGTGGTGACCACTGCAGTGAGAGATGCAGACAGCAGTGATTTGACTATGCTGCAGGGGTAGAAAGGAGAGGGCAGAATGGCCCAGCAGCCAGAAGACTCTGTCTCAGTGGTGTGATATCACTGCCTCCATCTGTGTTGGTGGACATTTCTGCTGGCCATTTTGGCATTGTCAACACACATTCTGAAAACTGGAGGCCTGGCTCGGCATTTCAGAGGACTATGAAGAATCAATTACATTGCTGCTGGTTTGGAACTGAATACAGGCCAGAGGGGCATAAGGATGACAGTATTCCTTCCCTACAGGGGAATAGTGAATCAAAAACATTATGCCAATCTGAAAATTGCATGGTCGTCATCAGTGAAGTTAGCACATTTCATATGTATTTAATTAATTCAATTCAAATTCACAAACTACCTTGGCAGGATTCTGCCCCTCAATTCTGAATTACGATTGATAAAGTGTATGTTCCTGTATCCAACATGTGAATTCTAATCGCCCATTGTGTAGATAAATGTAGTAAACTTGCACATGGCAAGATGTCACATTAACAATGATGAGTAATCACAATACTTTTGTGGCAGTTCTGAGCAAGGGAAGAACATTGGCCAGAGCAAAAGGAGACTTAGTGCCTCATCTTCTGTGTTCACAAGTCACTAACTTCTGTAATTTGGTTATGACCACATTTCAAAAATGTACTGAAAGCTAGCTTTTGATCAAAAGCCTTTTAATTACAGGGCAAGGCAGTATCTTCTGAAAAGATTTTAAAAATGAAAACTCCTGGTGTAAATTAGTTTTGTTCTATTTTGGTTCCCTCACTTCTTAATTACTACTTCCGTGTTATGTGATACTTCAATAAATTGATTCTTTGTCTATGTTTGAAGCAAAAGCCCCAGTCAAACATTTTAATGCTTTAGTCAATCTTGATGTGTCTTGTTTCTTTGTTCAACTCTGCCCATTACCTCCAAGTTCCCATCCGCATGTTCTGTTCTTTCGCACTGCGTAGCCCCTTTAAGATTGTCACATAATGCACATTAAAGGAACTGCTTCTTTTCTGTGGCCTAACTGTCCAATGCAGCTGCATAATTTTGAGGGAGATGGAGGACAGTGGCATAATTTGGTCCAGTTTGAGCTTCCTAAAGCTACATAGAATCAGATCCTTTTCTATTATGTTTTAGAACATTCAGTGCATATTCAACATTCATACTGTTTGTTTGATAGATAGTTAATTGGGATAAGAAAAATGAAACAACTTCATTATACTTTCTTCTATTGATTCTCAAGGGGGAGTTGCCTATGCAGCAGTGTGCCAAAAAAACAGATCAATTTTTATATTTCAGTCAAAACAATTATACACTTAATGGTAAAGTCCTGGACAGTGTTGCTGAACAAAAAGACCTTGGAGTGCAGGTTCATAGTTCCTTGAAAGTAGAGTCCAAGGTAGACAGGATAGTGAAGGCGGCATTTGGTATGTTTGCCTTTATTGGTCAGTGCATTTGAGTATACGAGTTGGGAAGTTATGTTGTGGCTGTACAGGATATTGGTTAGGCCACTTGTGGAATACTGCATTCAGTTCTGGTCTCCCTGTTATAGGAAGGATGTCGTGAAACTTGAAAGGGTTCAGAAAAGATTTTAAAGGATGTTGCCAGGGTTGGAGGGCTTGAGCTATAGGGAGAGGCTTAATAGTCTGGGGCTATTTTCCTGGAGCAGTGGAGGCTGGGGGTCAACTTTATAGAGTGGCATGAATAGTGTAAATGGACAAGATCTTTTCCCTGGGATTGGTGGGGGGGGGTCCAAAACTAGAGGGCATAGGTTTAAGGTCAGAGGGGAAAGATTTAAAAGGGATCTAAGGGGCAACTTTTTCCACGTGGTGGGTAGATAATGTCACTCCAATATTCAAAAAGGGAGAGAGAAAACAGGGAATTATAGACCAGTAAGCATAACATCAGGAAAATTCTCAAATCCATTATCAAGGACTTTAAAGCGGAGCATTTAGAAAGCAGTGGCAGGACCAGACAGTCAGCATGGATTTATGAAGGGGAAATCATGCTTGACAAATCTGTTGGAATTCTACAAGATGTAACTAGTAGAGTTAACAAGGAGGAGCCAGTTGATGTGGTATATTTGGACTTTCAGAAAGCATTTGACAAGTCCCGCACAAGAGATTATCGTGCAAGATTAAAGTGCATGGGATTGGGGCAAGTGTATTGAGATGGATAGAGAACTGGTTAGCAGAGAGGAAACAAAGAGTCGGAATTAATGGGTCCTTTTCAAATTAGCAGGCAGTAACTAGTGGGGTGCTACAGGGATCGGTGCTGGGACCCCAGCTATTCACAATGTATATTAATGATCTGGATGAGTGAACAAAATGTAACATCTCAAAGTTTGCCGATGATACCAATTTGGGTGAGAGAGTGAATTGTGAAGAGGATGCAGAGATCCTTCAGCATGATCTTGACAGGTTGGGTGAGTGGGCAAATTAAATGGCAGATGCAGTATAATTTGGATAAATGTAAGGTTATTCACTTTGGAAGCAAAAACAAGAAGGCAGATTACTACCTGAATGGCTGTAAATTGGGTGAGGGGGGTGTGCAGCAGGACCTTTTTTTTTAAAAAATTCATTCACGGGATGAGGGCATCACAGGGCAGCTCAGAGTCAACCACATTGTTGTGGGTCTGGAGTCACACATAGACCAGACCAGGTAAGGATGGCAGTTTCCTCCCTAAAGGACATTAGTGGGCCAGTGGGTTTTTCCCAACAATCGGCAATGGATTCACAGTCATCATTAGGCTTTTAATTCCAGATATCTATTGAAATCAAATTTCACCATCTGCTGCGGTGGGATTCGAACCCTGGTCCCCAGAACACCATCTGGTCTCTGGATTAACAGTCCAGCGATAATACCGTTAGGCCATTGCCTCCCCGGAGTGTCCTTGTGCACTAGTCGCTGAAGGTAAATATGCAGGTGCAGCAGGCGGTAAAGAAGGCAAATGGTATGTTGGCCTTCATTGCAAGAGGTTTCGAGTACAGGAACAGGGATGTGTTACTGCAGTTATAAAGGGCCTTGGTGAGACCACACCTAGAATTGTGCGTGCAGTTTTGGTCTCCTTTTCTGAGGAAGGATGCTCTTGCTCGCGGGGGTGGGGGGGGGCGAAGAGAAGAGGAGTGCAGCGAAGGTTTACCAGACTAATTCCGGGGATGGCAGGGCTGATGTTTGAAGAGAGATTGACTAGGTTAGGACTGTTTTCGCTGGAATTCAGACGAATGAGGGGGGAATCTCAGAGACTCATAAAATTCTACAGGACTGGACAGGGTGGATGCTCCTGATGGTGGCGTGTCTAGAACCAGGGGTCACAGTCTGAGGATTCGGGGTAGACGATTTAGGATGGAGATGAGGAGAAATTTCTTCACCCAAAGAGCGGTTAGCCTGTGGAATTCATTACCACAGGAAGTAGTTGACGTCAAAACACTGAATGTACTCAAGAGGCAGCTAGATATAGCACTTGGGGCGAATGGGATCAAAGCTTACAGGAGGGACAGGCTATTGGGTGGGAGAATCAGCCTTGATTATGATGAATGGCAGAGCAGGCTTGAAGGGCCGAATGGCCTCCTCCAATCTTCTATTTTTCTTAGCGTATGGAAGGAACTGCCAAAAGGAAGTGGTGGAGACTGGTACAACTACAACATTTTGAAGTTATTTGGATAGGTATATGAATAGGAAGCGTTTAGAGGGATATGGGCCAAATGTTGGCAAATAGGACTGGATTAATTTAGGATATCTGGTCACAATGGACAAATTGGGCCGAAGGGTCTGTTTCCATGCTGTACAGCTCTATGATTCTACAATAGATGAAAAAAGATTAGGCAAATTAAACTGCAAATGAACAATTGAACAATCCAGAAAAGATGCTTTACCTTTGTGAAAGTGACAGGGATACTAGCATCCAATTGAATGTGATCAGCGAGTTCCGTGAACTGTTGTTGCTGTTTCTGTAATGTTTCCAGCAAATGAGTGATTTCTTGTTTTGCCATCACTACACGGCAGTCATCCTAGCAGGGGAAGTGCCAAACACACGGACTCACTTGCCAGGGCAAGTACAGCATTTCATTATACTTTTAAAAATAAAATGAAGCATCATGGTGCAACACAGTTTGCTGTATTCGGAGTATTTGATTTAGATTTAACCAATGAGAAAATCAACAATACTAAGAATACAAAAATAGCCCAAAATATCAAAACATTTTTACTTTCTTTTTCCCAAAAAAAAAACCATATAATTTTACAACATTTTGTTTTTAAATCAATGACGCAACTAACTTTTTTGCACATCAATTTGGAGTGAACTTTCATTTTTATAACAGTATATAACAGGATCAAAGCTTCCAAAAGGCAACTTCAAACCAATGGTTTCCATTTGAAATACACAGTCATTATGGGAGCATTTTGTACAGCTTGATTCCACAAATAGCAAGAGAATGACCAGGAAAAAATATGTTGGTGCTGCTGGCTGACACAACCAATGGTTGATACAGTCATGGGATCTTTTTACATCTACCACATCAACCTCAATTCAATGTCTCATTCAAAGGATGGTAGTTCTGGCCGTGCAACATTTCATCACTACTGCAGTGAACTGACAGCACAGAATAATATCCAAGTTTATTAGTGGTTTCAAATCCCCAACTTTTTGACTCTCAAACCTCCTGATAAGGCAAAGGATCGAACTTTATTTTGATAAACTTAAACCATTTGAGGTCTGCCCAGGAAATGAATATTATAGAGTTGAGAACAAGAACAACTAGGTGTTAGTATTGACCAACAACTGAACTGGACTAACCATATAATTACTATGACTACAACAGCAGGTCAGATGCTGGGAAGTCTGAAGCAAGTAATTCACCTCCTGTCTCCCCAAAGCCCATCTATTATCGATAAGGCACCACTCAGGAGAAAATGGAATATTCCCCATTTGTCTCCAAATGCAACTCCAACATCACTCCAAAAGCTTGACAACATCCAGGACAAAGCAGCCTGCTCGATTTGCACCATATTCACAAACAACCACTCCCTTCACTGCTGAGTTGGTACCAGTACTGTGTACCATGTACAAGATAAACTGCAGAATTTCACTAAGGCACCTTAGACAGAACTTTCCAAACTCACAACCACCAACAGAAGGGCAAGGGCAGCAGATAAATTGGAACACCACCATCTGCAGGCTCCCCTCCAAGCCACTCACCACCCTGACTTGGAAATATTATTGCTGTTCCTTCAATGTCACTTGGTCAAAACCACAGAAGCTACACCAAATGGACTGCAGCAGTTCAAGGCAGCAGCTGACCACCACCTTCTCAAGGGCACCTAAAGATGGGCAATAAGCTCTGGCCCATCTAGTGACACCCACATCCCATGAAGGAAGATGAAATCTACAAGTCTTCCATCCATACCCCTGGCTACAAATGCTGTGTGGAAGGTGCTACAATTAGGTGGTTTACACAATTTTAAGTTTATAAACAAAGATCCAAAATGTAAGGTAAAAATAATCTTACTGTATGCTGAAGCAGACCATGAAGTAGAGGACAATTTTGTTCTAATTGGTACGGTTAGGCCACAGGTGGAGCCATGTGCGCAGTTCTGATCACTGCACTTTAGGAGGATGTGACTGCACTCGAGGGGGGTACAGTGGAGATTCACCAGAATATTACCAAGAATGGAGCAGTTTCACTATAAAGAGAGGCTGGATAAGCTCAGGTTATTTTCTTTAGCGTAGACAAGGAGACTAGGTTGAGATATACAAGATTATAAGGGGCAAGACCAGGAAAGGAAGTAGCTGTTCCCCATAAGTGAAGGATCAATAACATGAGAGATTTTTTTTAAACCCAGGATGAATCTAGAATGCACCTCCTGGGCAGGTAATTGAGATGGGAAACCTAGAAATACTAGATGAGCACTTAAAATGTCATTAACATTCAAGGCTAAGGGCCAAGTGCTTGAAAACGAAACTGGTGTAGATTTAGAGTAAAGTTTGTTGGTGCTGACTTGATGAGCCAAAAGACCTCTTCTGAACTGTATGATTTTATAATTCTATGATTGAGTGTTCAACCTGTTCTAAAGTCTGACAGCAGACATGAGTGATTTAATGGTTAGAGACAAAATAAAGTAAAAATCTAATGGTATGCTGTTCCAATAAGTAGAAATCCATCTTATATAAGAATAGAATTTAGTCTCTCGAAATTACAGCCAGGTTACGTGTCTTCCAGAATGCTCTGTGCCTTCTCTGTCAATTCTTCTGTCAGGACTATTAACCAGTTGTGCCATTGGTCCCATTGTTATTCAGATGGTGCTTTCTCTAAGACATAGAGGAATCTGTGAGAGCTAGCAATTGTCCCCTTGAGAGCGGATGGCAGTTAGTTCCCTGGGGTTTTGTCCAACTGCCCCCTTCTTTTATACCCTTGATGACATATCTCTATTTCATACAATAGGATTGGTCCTATGTTGTCAAAACCATCAGATTTAAAGTTAATTGGTTTTTTTTGGTATCTAAATGCCTGGTTCAAATCGATTGGTGAAATTCAAAACTTGTCATGGTAAAAACTGCTGCTTGGCCTGCTAACTGTATGGCCTTTCGATACAAATGTTTCAATTCAGGTGCTCTTGGTATAGTTGTTAACATGATCTGATGCTCACAGGCATGAATTATAAATCTCTAAACGTAGAAAAAGCACATAATCTTTTAAAGGGAACACGCAATGCTCCCCCACCCCAAGCATTTGACAAACACCAAATTCTAACATTCTGCCTCCCAATCGACAAGTATTCTACCCAACTTTGCAACAGTCACATTATTTTTATTGCCAATACTTCTTCTGAAAGTTGAGAAATTCAAAGAAGAGCAACTATGTCATGGGGTATGACGTACGATGCATCCTCTATTCCCTTTCAAAGGATGCTTGAGAGCCAATCACAAGTTGTATCTTTTAATAAAAAGGTACGATTCTTCCTACAAGAGAACTGCTAACCTGCAATCTTCAAGCCATGGGCAGAAATTATAGGTTTTGTCAATCTTGTCATGAAAGTTTTAATTGCATATTAAAGACAAGGGCAAAATATTGTTTCATGGTCTTAGCACCTACCTGTTGCAATGTTTTCTCACAGTGGAGACAAGCTGTTGAAACCTGAGACAGTAGAATTGTCATGTCCTCTTGCTGTTGTCTCAGCCATATCAATTTCTCCCGCACATGAGCATCAACTACACTCAGTGCCATTTCCTCCTGCCTAAAGAGAGTTTCATGCAATTCTGCGAAATATGCACGAACACAGGAACGTGCATTCTCAGCACTGCCTGGAACCTGCCAGAGGCAAATAAGAATTACTATTAACCATATTCACATATTGTAGACTCTAACATTATAAAGGTATCATTTATTAACTTCAAAACTAAGTAAAATATTTTTACTGTGACAAAAACAAATGGCAAGTCTCACAGCTGAGCAAGATGAGCTTTCCTTAGTATAGGATGTCGCTTAGCATGCTGGGTGACCAGCAACTAATAAAAAAAAACTCATACTGCATTATCATTACGTAGGGTAGCAGCAAGCCAATATAAAAGCAGGACCACTTGTGTTCATTTTCTTAATTGTAGACATTAAACATTTTGCATATTATTTTGTTAAGTGAGCCAACATGGTTACAGCTATTCTGGATCTAAACTTCAGGAACGATCCAGCAATATCATACAAGTCAGACATGGACATTATCCAGGATCAATGACAACATTACACCAAGAATTTCATCATGGCCTGTAAAACAAAAATCTTGAACTTTAACACAATCTCTGGAGAATACACGCCAAGTTCCAAAAAAAAAAAATAGTTAACCAGACTGAGTAATGACCAATAGTGCTTCAGTAAAGCAAATTGGGAAATTTTCTTTAAAAATGGCGAGCCTGATCAAAGCAAATCAACATTATATTGAACAATCCTTCGAGATCAAGGCGACAAAAATTTCCAAAGGAAAATGTGTTAGTCTTACATGATCTGAGTGAGCCATTCCAATTCTACTTTCTATTATTTGCTCTCCTCCTTCAATCTTCTGAATAATCCCACCAAGTTTTCTAGAATAGTCTGAGATTTCCTCTGTAAAAGTACGGATACAGTGTGCCATATCTAAAATAGATGCACGAATTTGATTTGCTTCAGTTTCCAAGAGTATATTCTGTAATGATAAAAAACAGTAATATTTAACATGTATATTACATTAACATTGATACAGTTTATTGGCATGCCAGTTAAAGCGTTTTGCAAAAGAAGCAGAGGCAAGGTGAGAATAAACTTTTTCACAATGCGAGTACTGCAACGTCTGCCTGAGGGCAGGTTGAATTGAGGCATTCAACAGCCCATTGAATGATTATTTAAATATAAACAATATGCAGGATTACAGGGAAAAGGCAGGAGATTGACACCTAGCCAAAATGCCGAGAGGCAGCACAGACACGATGGGCCAAATGGGTTCCTTCTGCATCAGAACAATTCTGTGACTGAACACAACTTTTGAAGAAGAACTATATTTTAAAAGCTTTCTCCTTTTCAATCCCAATTCTTAAGCGGTTCATGAAGTCCCTTTCAATCAACTATAATTTTTTAGTCGAATAAGAAACTATTTTTTCTGCCATAACATATAGAACCAATTGTAAACAGATGTATATGATTCACCAGTTTCCAGGGAACTCAGACAGCTGAAATAAAGCTATTCTACCAATGCATCATGTATTGTTCAAATCTATACCTTGGTGGAGTATTCAATAAAACATCCTATGCTTTGTGGAACACCTAGGCTCGGTTCGCAACAAACAACTGCACCTCCCAGTCGAGAACCATTTCAACTCCCCCTCCCACTCCTTAGATGACACATCCATCCTGGGCCTCTTGCAGTGCCACAATGGTGCCACCCGAAGGTTGCAGGAACAGCACCTCATATTTCGCTTGGGAACCCTGCAGCCCAATGGTATCCATGTGGACTTCACCAGCTTCAAAATCTCCCCTCCCCCGACCGCATCCCAAAACCAGCCCAGCTTGTCCCCGCCTCCCTAACCTGTCCTTCCTCTCACCTATCCCCTCCTCCCGCCTCAAGCCCCACCGCCATCTCCTGCCTACCAGCCTCATCCCGCCTCCTTGACCTGTCCGTCCTCCCTGGACTGACCTATCCCCCTCTAACTCCCTACTTACATTCACCTTTACTGGCTCCACCCCCGCCTCTTTGACTTGTCTGTCTCCTCTCCACCTATCTTCTCCTTTATCCATCTTCTATCCACCTTCCCCTCGCTCCCTATTTATTTCAGAATCCCCTTCCCCTCCCCCATTTCTGAAGAAGGGTCTAGACCCGAAATGTCAGCTTTCCTGCTCCTCTGATGCTGCTTGGTCTGCTGTGTTCATCCAGCTCTACACCTTGTTATCTCTGTCCACCCCTGGTTGGATTGATAACATATTGTTCCAAAAGAAGGTGTCAAATGCAATCTATGAATTGTTCCTTGTGGGTACTTTTGCAAATTTGATTTTTCTAATCTACATGAACAGTAAAGTCACCATGGTTAATGTGCTGCCTATATACATGCCCTCATTATATCCCGATTGTTCTGTAGGACAGAGAAACAGTTACTGTTATAGGGTGCCTACACACTACTCCCAAAAATGTCTTCTTCCCTTGTTATTTCTTACCTTCACCCACATGGATTCTATATGATCTAATCCAGAATCATTACCTGCTTTCATACTTATTCCGCCCTGTAATAACCGCCCTTCTCTTCCTGTCTGTCTTTTCAAAATGTCACCTGAATATGTGTTATGAAGGAGGGTCACCGAACCCGAACTGTTAACTCTGCTTCCTCTTCACAGATGCTGCCAGATCTGATGTGTTTTCCAGCAATTTCTGTTTTTATACCTGAATATTTAGTTGTCAGTTTGATCTCCTTATAATCATATTTCCATAATGTTTATAAGATCATATCCATGAACTTATATTTGTGCACTTAATTTATTATTTTGTTCCAAATACTATATACATTCAAATAAGGATCCAATAATTTTGCATTTTTACCACTTTCTTTCCCCTTCACTCTATTTGCTACTTAAAAAAAGTTTGTAAACTCCATCCCTTCCTGTCCCACTCTGTTTTGTTAATAAAACAGTTACCATGCAATACTCCTTTATCTTTTTACTTTGAAAGCTTATGTATCACCCTATTGAACCCCTCTAAATAGTTTAGAGCCCTCTCTGCAGTCCTAGTTATTCAATTCATCAGGACACTGTTCCCAGCACAGTTTAAGTGAAGTGTGTGTAACCGGTACAGCTGCCATCTACCCCAGTTCTTTTGTCAATGTTGCATGAAGCGAAACCCATTCTTCCCACAACAATATTTAAATCACAAGTTTAACTCCTTGGCTGTTTTTACCCTGCATCAGTTTGTTATGTCTATGCGTGCGAGTGTCAGGAAAATATGTTAGCTGAAATTGAAAGAGTCTGGTTCATGAATTTAAAGAGTAGCAAAGGATTGAAATTGGACAACTGGGCAGTGGGAGGTATGAAGTTGTTTAACAGAAGCTGTATGTTCATTGAGTTTATACGAACCAATTAAACATCAAGTTGTTCAGATGCAAAGAAAAGGAGGAAAGTATTAATGCAAATCATCCATTTTTACAACCTTGGAGGAGTCCACTTTGTCCTATTCACCTAATTCCACATAACAATCCACAGTTCTGCTTCCCCACATTTAGAATTTTACTGAAAGTGAAAAACAAAAGATAGGTAAGGGTAAACACATTAGTGTAAAGTAGAATTTATAATGTTAGTTGAACTAGTGAAAAGAAAAGGAAAAAGTGAAAGGAGTTTAATACAGGAATGATTATCAGCTAAGGACCTATCAGCCCTCCTCTTTGCCAATACCAAATACCACAGTCAACTGTTTATAGGGAGAAAGGAAACAGGTTTTCAAATAATCTCTTTCTTTGAAAGGTAGTCTCTCTGAAATTGTAACTTTCTATGTGAAGTTTAATCTTTCTGAAGATAGGATATTAAAGTTGAATATAAACAACAGTTGGACCCATGTGTTGGTGCCTTCCACTTTTAACCTAAATGGTCATTTCTAATGCTTTAAATCCAGCAACAAAATACATCGAATTCAAAATACTAACGTATCTGTTCACTTTTAATTTCTCTGATCAGACTATACAAAAATCAATTTTATAAGTTGTATACTTAACATATTAGCCAAAATGATAGCTACCTTGTGACCTTGATGCTTTGCATACTCCTTGCACACACAGCACATTAGGGGACTGGATTGACATCCATCTTCTAAACAAACAAACTCAATCACATGCACCTGGTGTTGAGAGCACATGGTTTTCTCATGTGGCTTGTCAGCCAGAGGTACTCGTCGATGTTTGGCCAAGGTCCGTGTGGAGTGTGTTAGCTGGGAGCAGTCTGCACAAAGATGAGTTGCACAGACGGTACAATACATGGATGCAATGTGGTTTTCATCTTCATCACAGCGGATAATGCGCTTCAGAAATATTCACATTGAAAAGTAGACTGTTAGTTTATATACTGTTAAGAAACATTAAAATGTTTTCTGTCCAATTCTTACCAGTTTAAGCATCAAGTACTATACACTAATATTACTGGCTGATAACGTAAAATTACTATAATTTGATCATGGTCTAGACTAAAGAGCTCTAAAATCTTCACTACATCATTGATATAAATGAAACAGAAAATTCTGGAAATGCTCAGATAGCCTGGCAGCATAAACAGAAAGAAACAATTCTAATGAAAGATCATTGAACTGAAACACTAACTTTATTTCTCTTTCCACACGTTACCAAACATGCTGAACTTTTCCAGCATTCACAGTATTTTCATTTGGTACTCAACAACAGACGTTAGAATACTTTGCACAATACTTAATGGGTGCATCATGAATAAATTATTAATATCACGTATTCACATACTACCCCATCAACCTCCGCACCCAGCGTATCATTCTTTGCCACTTCTGTCACCTACAATCCGACCCCATGGCCAAAGAGATATTTCCCTCCCTATCTGCCTTTTATAGGGACTGCTCACTCCGCGACTCCCTCGTCCGCTCCACACTCTCCACTAACCCCACCACACCCTGCACCTTTCCCTGCAACTGCAGGAAGTGCTACACCTGCCCCTACGCCTCCCCCCTCACCTCCATCCAAGGCCCAAAGCAAAGCTTTCATATCTGACAGGGGTTCACCTGTACATCCGCCAACTTGGTCTACTGTATCCTTTGCTCCCGATGTGGCCACCTCTACATCGGTGAGATCAAACACAGACTCGTGGACCGTTTCGTGGAGCATCTGCGCTCTGTACGTGACAGATGACAACACCTTCCGGTCACCAATCATTTTAACTCCTGCTCCCATTCCCTGGATGACACGTGAATCCTTGGCCTCTTCCAGTCCTACAATGACACCACCCGCAAACTGGAGGAGCAGCACCTCACATTCTGCCTCGGGACCCTACAGACCAATGGCCTAAACAGAGAATTAAAATCTCCCCACACCTGGCCTCATCCCACATCCAAAAATCCTCCTCATCCCCACCTCCTTGATCTGACACAACCTGTCCATCTTCTCTCCCACCTATCCACCCCACCCATCCCACTGACCAATCCCCTCCACTCCCTGCCTGCATTCAACCTATCACCACTCCACCTACTTTTCCCCAGCCTCACCCCTCCTTTCTCTATTTATTTCCCAGTTGCCTTCCCCCTCCCCATTTCTGAAGAAGGGTCCCAACCCGAAATGTTAATTTTCCTGCTCCTCTGATGCTGCCTGGCCTGCTGTGTTCCTCCCGCTCCACACGGTGTTATCAATATCATGTTCTGTTGTTTTAACAAAACAAATACTCCCATTTCTTGTGAATCTCTGCTCTATTTAGGAAAAACATTACACGTTTATCTAGGGAACAAAAAGGAACAAAATTTCCCACCCATCCACAAAGTATAGCAGGTGAGAACTGAAAGCTTATACAAACGAAATAAAAATCATATTGGCACTAACTCCTAAAGGTTCCAAAAACCAGTAGTACAACTGGTGAAAAGTCACTCAACCTGAAACGTCAGTTCCGTTTCTCTCCTTTATACTGTCTGACCTGCTGAGTGCTTTCAGCAATTTTTGTTTTCTATTTCAGATTTCTACTACCTGCAGGAGCTTGCTTTTATTCTGCGATACATACCTCTCCTGATATTTCAAGAACCTCTTCAGATGCTCCATGGTGATTGGCAGTGCCATTCTGCAAACGTTCGAGGAGCTCCAGCAAAGCAAAATTTTTCTTTAAGCCCCAGACACCTGAATCACCTGTCAAATGAATTAATATTCAGCCTTTGTCAAATCTTCTGAGAATAGTGTAGAATAAAACATCCCTTAAGTCATTCAAAGTGTTTTGGACTGGGAAGAAACACTGCAGTTATAGTCTAAGTAATGAAATGAAACTAGGTCCATTGAGGTGAAGATGATCTTGAAAATGCTGAGACAAAGAAAACCTGTACAAGCATTAACAACGGCGAGTTCATCATAACTACAAAAATGGTTTCAACCTGCCAACAAAGACCCATTCAAAGTAGCGAGCAGCTTCTTGTCTCATACAACTTACTTCAATCTTGTATGGTAAACTTGCAGTTTTCTAGTGTAACATTTAAAGGAATGAGGCATTTATATTGTGCCTCTAAACCTTAGGACACTCTAAAGCATTTTATAGTCAATGAAATACTTTTGAAGTACTGTATAATCACAGTTGTAAATGTAGGAAATGCTGCAGCTAACTTACATACAGCAAACTCCATAAACAGTAACGTAATAATGACCAGTTTATCTGTCGTGGTGATACTGGTTGTCAGTAAATATTAGCCAGCACAATTGGCCAGAATTCTTTTGTTCCTCCTCAAATAACATAGTGTGATTAAAAGTCAATAGCTTCCACTGACAAAAGACCAAGTTTTACTGCCAAGACAGAAGTACAACTTCTTAGGACATCTCAATTGACAGTAAGTGCATTCCTTCCTTTCCGTCATACAATGTCGGTCCCACCATTCTTCTGTAGTTTTGCCTGCCCAATTACTATTCTGCAATGTTTTATTTAGAGCCTAACTAACCATTGCATAATGTCACCATATTAGGAGTATCTGGCAATTTGATATAGCAGAGCTAGGTAATGTTCAATTAAATTTGCAGTACTGATGCAAACTTGACAATCTGTAAAAAGTAAATCATAAAAATTTTAAACTGAAGCATGTGGTATGATACCTAAAAATATTCAAAAATAATTAGAAACAAATTTCTGGACCAACCTAATTCAGTCACCTGTCGGTCAAATGGACAACGTATTGCTCTCCCCTGTAGTGGAAGCCGGGTGAGACAATCGTGGCAGACGGTGTGACCGCAAAGGAGCAAGCGAGGTACTTTGTCTCCCTGCAGAGAGAATACATCTTCACAAACTCCGCATTCTAGAACCTAAAAATGAAAAGACTCAAAGGGTAAATGCACTACATGATAAACCACAGAAGTAAACCAACCAAAAATAATTCCCAGATGCTGGATTGCTAGTTTTAGGGGCAGCAGCAGTGAATTCCCCTTCAATTTTTATTCAATAATCTATACTGAAAGCTCACATAGAACTGTTGGCGAAGGAAAGCAGCTTTTTTATTATTGTCAACATAATCAAAAGGTCAAACGAACAGTCCTATTCTCCCAAGAGCTCTTTGCTGGGGTGTGAATTTCAGCATCATTGGCTGTCCTCCAGTACTTTGACCCAAGTGTTGGCTATTTATTCAAGAGTTTGACAATGAATGTTGAAAGGCTATTCAACCAAACATGCTGGGTATGGAAGGTCTAAGTTATAAAGAAAGGCTGGGATATTTTTTCCACTGGAGCACAGGCGGTTGAGGTGAAATTATAGACGTTATGAGAGGTATATGTAAAGTTAATGGCAGGCATCTTTTCCCGAGGATGCAGGATTTCAAAACTAGGGGTCATAATTTTAAGGTCAGAACAGAGAGATTTACATAAGACGTGGGGCAAATTTTTTTATACGTAGAGGGTGATTCATGTGTGGAATGAGTTTCCTGCAGAAGTGGTGGATGTCAGCGCAGTTATAAAATTTAAAAGACACTTACATAACTACACGAATATGAAAGGTTTGGAGGGATATGGGCCAGGAGCAGGCAGCTGGGACTAGTTTAGTTTGGGATTATGTTCAGCATGGATGGTTGGACCGAAGGGTCCATTTCCGTGCTATATAACATAACAACATCACAACCAAACTCAATGACATTTTCACTTCACCTCAACCTGGTAAATGAAAGTGTGATCCGGAGTGAAAAGAAATTGACTGACATCAATACTTCTGGGTTAGGCAGGGGAAAATTATAATACTACTACTTTCACTCCAACAGAGATCAGAGATCAAACTTCAACTAGCCTTCTCCTGATACTGGATAGTCCCAAAGCCACTCCGTTTTTAACATTCCAAGTAATGTAGCTATCTTTAAACTGCCTTCAAAATATTACTGTCTATGTCACCAATTTTGTTACAATTTCTCTATAATTTTATTTCCAAAGAAGTTCTCTATTTCACTTATTATAGAAACACTAAAAATAAATCAATGAAGACATGATGCAAATTATATATTATAAACATATAAAATAACCCAGCAAACCTCAACTACACAGCATTTTTTAAAAAAAATACAATGCACACAGGGTTTAATTTTGCTGAATTATGTTGTAGGTTCGGAATGAAAATTACTAATGGAAAATTTTTTCAATTTAAATATTAGGTCTTTCATTAATACAGCTTGTCTAAAACATTTTAAAAAACCTGACTTTTGTATATTTATGAGATAATACATGCCTGGTCTACGATAGGTGATTCCATCAATAACATTAGCTGAAACTTAGTTTTGTCCTGCACAAAACTGGATAAATCATCAACATCAAATGTTGGGTTTAAGAATAAATATTTTTAAGTCTTTCTTTTTAAGATACCATAGAAGGAAAGCATTTTTCGGGAGATTACTTATTGGAATGTCAGCGCTTGGAAAACAGAACATAAATTTATAAATTTGGCATGTCAAATTCCAACTTTATCACGTGAGATACTGCATTATCACGTGTACAAGGCAAAACATTGACATAGTGGTGATGTCACTGGATGACCAAAATGCCTGTGCAACTACAACAAAGATAAACTTTCCTCTTTATCCATCTTGGCCTTTCACACCCTTTGGTACAGTTGACATCATCATCCTCTTTCACTTTGATGGAGCAATACCAGCATGGTTCCATTCTTGCATATCCACGCAAAGCCAGAGAATCAACTACAATGACTTCTATTCCATTCCATTATTTGGGATCCCCAAAGCTCCATCTTTGCCCTCATCTGTTTCACATCTACAAACTCTTCCTTGACAACATCAAATGGAAACTTCATGTTTATGCTGATACTACCTGCTCCATCTCTCTTGGTCCCATCTGTGGGTATGTTCAACATGTCAGATGAGCAGCAGTTGAAATATTGGGAAGAGTGCAGCCATCATCTTTAGTCCCTACACAAACTCCATTGCCTAGCCACCAACTCCATCTTTTTTACTCGTCCAAGATTAAAGCAGATGCTTCACAACCTATTTTACCCAGAGATGATTTTTGAATGCATCCTTACCACCGGTTTCCTCCCCAGTGACAATGCTCAATCTGCCCTTATCTCAGCTCATCTGCTGCTGAAATAGTCATTAGTGATTTACTATTATTCTACCTATCCCACTATGTAACTAACCAGCCTCTACATTATACCGCATGTAAACATAAGGTTATCTGAAACTATTGCCTGTATCCGGTCTCAATGCCATACTCCCACCTTCTCCCCATACCTCTTGAATGAGTTGGCAAATAGGTACAACTCATCTAAATCACCTTGAAGGCCCTTTGCATTCTCCTTGCAACCCTCAATCTTGCCCAGTTTGTGTCATCAGTAAACTCGGAAATGTTGCATTTGGTTCTCTCAGCCAAGTCATTTATATATGTCGCGAACAGCTGGTGCGCAAACAGATTATGTCATTTACTTGTTACTTGGAAAAATTGAGGAGACAACAGGCAAATTACTCACTGCAAAATGCCAAGCCTCTGATGTCAGCAATGGCATTACATATCAAGAGGCAATGGTTAAATTCTTTTTTTGTTGGAAATGGTCCTTACCTTGCACTTGTCTCACACCAAACATTATATACTATTTATCAAGCCAAGCCAACACAGGCAATAATCAGAGAACATTCCCACCTCTGACCTCATGATTGAGCGAAGGTCATTGATAAAGCAGCTGAAGATGAGTCAATTTATCACATTATCCCAAGGAACTGGAATGGTTCTTGATGCACAGTAGTACTGTCTCTACCTCTAGGCCATAAAGCGTGGGTTCAAATCCCACCAGAGGTGTGTCTGAAAGGGTGGTTGAAAATATTTACCCTGAGGAACTCGGCTCTTGTGGTGCAGTGGTAGTGGTCCTATCTCTGAACAGGTTGCTTAGAAAATATCCACCCTGAGGAATAAAACAATAGGAGGAGTAGACCATTTAACCCCTCAAGACTGCCCCACCATTCAGTAAGACCATCGAACTCAAAATTCTAATCCCTAACCCATGATCCCGTTAGCCACAAGAGCATATTTATCTCCTTCTTGAAAATAAAACGTTTTAGCTTCAACCACTTTCTGTGGTAGTGAATTCCACAGGCTCACCACTCTCTGGGGTGAAGAAATTCCTCATCTCAGTCCTTAAAGGTTTACCTCTTATCCATAAACAATGACTCCTGATTCTGGAGTTCTCATCATCAGGAATATCTTTCCTGCACCTAACCTGCCTAGTGATGTTCTTGAACTGAGATGATTGGCCTCTAACAACTACAACCACCTTCCTTTGTACTCGGGGTGACTCCTACGAGTGGAGAGTCCTCTGGTCCCCACTGACAATTGCTGCAGACGACGCTATTCCATTGCTTTGCTAATGATCTAGAATAGACTGAGGGAGTGATGTTTAACTGGGTTGGATTTGGATTTGTCCAGTGTTTTTGAGTACGCAAGAGATATGTGGAGGACAGGGGGCGGGGGAGACCAGGCCTGAAAATTAGCCACAGACCGAGCCCAGTCTGAGACTGACCCGAATGCTTCGTTTGGGAGGCCCGCACTCACCTTGACCGAGCAGCCGTTGGCGGCACGCAGACTGCGAGAGCCGCTGTCAGGCCCAGACCCAGGTCCCGGCCCCAGCGGTGTCAACAACAGCTTCAGCGGAGCCGCCGCCATTGTGGATCACACCAACTACCAGAGAGCGAGGAAGGGGGCTCATTAATATCTCAAATCGGTAAAATCACAATAATCCCACTTGAAATCACAAAAAAGCGTTATATTACGATGCAATTAATAAACATCATATTTATATGTAGGTAATCAATCATTCTGAAACTTACGCATAGGTCTAATTTTTGTCTGAACTATATGTCCCCCTTCTTGTCCATTATGGTATCGTCCAGATGTCGCCGTGCGTCACAATCTCGTGGCATATTGCGCATGCTCACATTGAGGCAAGTGGAAGGATATATATTGAAGACGTTGGCAATGGACCAATGCTTTGACAATAGGAAAGGCTTTTCGGCTTGATATCTGGGTAGCGTTCGTTATTCTGCAAAAGCAAATGTATTTTACCAGGTTGACACCAGAAGTGGGAAGAACAACACGGAAACCACCTGTAAAGGAGATTGTCTGTCAACCAGGAAAGACGAGAGTTTAACCTAGTGGAGGAAGAATGAAGTAAGGGGAGTTGATCAGACAGCTCATCAACACAAATGAGTTCAACAGAATAATTAGGCTTAAGGACCGACACTACTTCACTTCGTTCATATATAGTTGATCTTCCAGAAAGAAATCTCTTTTACACCAGCTAATTGCTATCTTACTGTACCCACTCTTCTCCACGAGTCTGCTCCCAAGTATTCTGTATGCAGAAGAAATAATATCATCTCTAAAATTGGCTTTTATAATAATTAATTGTGTTTACTTAGCATATTTAATGTAATTAAACATTCTAAGTAAATACAATTAATTGTAAAAGCTAATTTTAGAGATGATATTTAATGCAATTAAACATTCCAAAGCATTTCATAGGAGTACAGCTTATTTCTAATCGTACTTCCACAGTTTGAAGTAATATTTATCTTAATTTTGCAAAGCCCACAGCCAGCTTCTTTCCACACCAATACCTTTTTCACATATCTCAGACACCCCGCAGCAGAGATCAACTTCACCACTGCACAGCTTCTGCACTTCAGTTATGTGTTGGTGAGCAAAACTAGACTATTTGAATACAAGCAGAAACTGTGGTGTACCTACACTAGATAGGCTGCGGTGGTTCAGGAATACAGCTCCTCACCACCTTCTAAAGCAAAGTTAGGGGGGCACAACAAATGCTGGCCTGCAGTGACAATCATTTCCCAATAACAATTTTTTTAAAAAAGATTTTATCAATGATCATATTTTTGGCATACCCATTACTTTGTTTTTGCATTGCTCGTATTGACCAGAAAAGAGCAGTTTTATCACTATTTCTTCTGATATATCAGCTAGTTGCTGTGTAGTTCAACATTCTAACATTTGTTTGCTTGCTGTATACACAGATTGTACATGCTTAATTTTCAGTCAGTTTGGGTTGTGGCATTCTTAAGATCATAAGATGTAAAAGCAGAAGTGGATCATTCAGCCCATTGAGTCTATTCCACCATTCAATAATCGTGGCTGATCTGATAATCCTCAACTCCATTTTCCTGCCTTTAACTCCTAAGCCTTGATTAAAAATCTCTCTATCTCAGCCTTGAATGTACTTAATTACCTAGCCTTGACAGCTTTCTATGGCAAAGAATTCTACAAATTCACTACCCATTGGAGGGAAGAAATTCCTCCTCATTTCTATCTTAAAAGGGCAACCCTTTGTTCCGAGATTATGCCCTCTAGTCCTCGACTGCCCTATAAGGAGAAACAACCTTTCCACATCTAACCTGTCAAGTCCCCTAACCTCCAAGTTTCAAGATGGCACCAACACCGGGCTACTTTTTGCAAGCTCTCTACAGCAGATCTTATTCTCACAGTTCTTATAACTGTTTAGCGCTTTTACATTTAAATTCTAAGTCTGTAAAAATTACAAAATGTTCGCTTAGATCTGCTTACGGGTCTGAAGCAAATAATGTTGATCTTGCTTTGTGCACCTCCTGTGCAGCCATAACCTTGAATGCCTTGCTTTGTCTAGGTGCCCTATAATGCTTGCTTGCTATGATCTGCCTGTACTGCTCGCAAAACAAAACTTTTCACTGTCCTTAGGTACATGCGACTACAATAAATCAAATCAAAGAATCTTGTATATTTCAATAAGGTTGCCACTCATAGAATGAGTATAGGCTCAACCCAATAGATCTCTCCTCATTAGACAGCCCCTTTCCACTTTTTAACATAATTTGTTTTGCAAACAGAAGTTTGCACTTGTCAGCACTATATTTGATCTGTGATTGATCATCTCACATATATATTTTGTCCAAATGACTTTCTCTTGCTATTTCTATCCCATTCCACTGCCTCTCCTGGCTAAGTGTTCTGTTAAATCTGCAGCAAATGCCGAACATTTCTTTACTCAAATGATAACTAACATATGGAATAATTTACCAGCTAATTTAGTATTGTCCCACATGGTGATAGGGTTACAGAGGGAGCTTGGCAGTGCGTGAGGTCTACAAAATGCACATAGTTAGCCAGGCTGATATAGCATGCCTGGCCAAACAGCTCAAAAGGTTAAATTAAGCTGCCTACAGCATAGCCAATTTTTAATAGAACTTTATTTGCTTCTACTGTCCATCACATTTATTTTTGGAACAAAGTCAATGTTTGAATAACCAATTGTGCAGCTAAGTACTTACTTTAAAAATAGCTTTTGTGGGTGAATTGGGTTTGCTTTCCTACATTCTTTCAATGATCTTACTCAAAATAATGAAAGCAGATAAGCATTATTTATAGACACATGCAGGATTTCTATTTTTGTACTTTAGTAGGAACTATGGTCTTTAGTTTTAATCATGTAACAAATTTAGATATCACAGAGTGCTGATGTAAGTATCTATTGGGTATATTTGATTGTGATAACTAGTTAAATAGATTTGTTTCTTGTATATTATGTATCTGTTTCTATCTAATCTGAACAAGTAATAGTGGATTATCTCTTATATAGTGCAGATAAGTGAGATTGACTGTTACAAGTTAATGTCATTTTACCAAGGAATTCCTCAAAACTTCATATCTACAAACCTGCTAGGTATACTGTTTCTGAAGATTGGTTGACTTTCTGTTACCAATTTTGTAGTATTGTGATTGAGGTGTAATTTGAGACAAATCACAAAGTGAAACCTGGTTTGATAGACCCTGAGTTTTATTTCTCATTTGTTTATTTTGTAGTTCAGTCACTGAACATACCCCCAGAGATTGAATATATACTTTTAATAGAAAAGCATAAACATTTATTAAGCAAAAGAAAAACAAACAAATTACATTACAGAACACAATAATTATTAAGAACAAAGACCAATACAGCACAAAAACAGGCCCTTTGGCCCCCCAAGCCTGCGCTGACACAATTTGCCCTTCAATATTAAAACTGTTTTCTCTGTATCCCTCTATTACCTTCCTATTCATGTATTTGTCCAGGTGCTTCTTGAATGCTGCTATTGTCTCTGCTTACACCACTTTCTCTGGCAGTGCATTCCAGGCACTCACCACCCTTTGTGTGAAAAATCTGCCTTGCACATCTCCTTTAAACTCCACCCCCCATACCCGCTTTGCACCTTGAACCTGTGTCCCCTAGTAATTGATCCCTCCACCCTGGGAAAAAGCCTCATACTTCCCACTCTATCCATGCCATTCATAATCTTATAAACTTCTATCAGGTTGCCCCTCAACATCCTGTGTTCCAGTAAAAACAAACCCAGTCTATCCAACCTTTCTTCATAGCTAAAATCTCCCATACCAGGCATCATCCTGGTAAACCTTTTCTGTGCCCTCTCCAAAGCATCCACATCGTTCTGGTAGTGTGGTGACCAGAACTGTACGCAATATTCCAAGTGTGGCCTAAATAAAGTTTATAAAGCTGCATCATAAGTTGTCTATTCTTACATTCAATGTCCCTTCCAATGAAGGCAAGCATGCCATAAGCCTTTTTTACTATCTTATCTACCTGCGTTGCCACCTTCAGTACCACCTTCACATCTTTCTAAAATCTGCCTACATAGTCTCTCCTCTATCTCCCACTGGCTGTTGGGAGGCCTGTATTATACCCCTAGCATTGTGATTTCACCTTTGCTATTCCCGAGTTCTATCCATTCTGCCTTGCTGCATGAATCCTCTGATGTATCCTCCCTCAGTACAGCTGTGAGATACTCCTTCACCAGTAATGCAACTCTCCCACCCCTTTTACATCCCTTTCTATCACACCTGAAACATCTAAATCCTGGGACATTCAGCTGTGAGTCCTATCCCTCTTTCAGCCAAGTCTGCACGATCGCAATAGTATCGTAGTCTCAAGTACTAACCAATGATCTGAGTTTATCTACCTTGCCAATTGTACTTCCTGCATTGAAACACACACATTTCAGACTACCTTCCCTGCTCTTTTCAACAGCATTTCTCTGCCTGTTCCTCATCATGTTTGCCCTGGTTACTACCTCTCTCTCAATTTCTGCATCTACTGCCCTACTGGTCTGGTTCCCATCCCCCTGCCACATTATTTTAAACCTTCCCCAACCACTCTTCCAAGTACCACCTAACACATCAGTTCCGGTCCTGCCCAGGTGTAACCCATTCAGTTCATACAGGTGCCACCTCCCCAGAACTGGTCCCAATGCCGCATGAATCTGAAACCCTCCCCCTCACATCATCTTTTCAGCCATGTGTTCATCCTATATATCCTGCTGTTTCTACTCTGACTATCTTGTGGCACTGGAAGTAATCCTGAGATAACTACCTTTGAGGTCCTACATTTCAACTTTCTTCCTAGTTCTTTAATTTCTGGGTTTGGGACCTCATCTTTTTTTTTGTCTATGGTGTTAGTACCAACATGTACCATGACCACTGGCTGATCGCCCTCCCCCTCCAGAATTTCCTGCAATCGCTCCAAGACATCCAGGACCCTAGCACTAGAGAGGCAACACACCATTCTGGATTCTCGTTTGTGGACACAGAAATGCCTATCTATTCCCCTTATGATTGCATCCCCTATAACTATACAATTTCTATGCCTATTTCTCCCTCTCTCTGCAGCAGAGCCAACCATGGTGCCATGAATTTGGCTATTGCTGTTATCCTGTGAGAGGCCATTCCCCTCCATAGTATCCAAAATGGTATATCTGTTTTGCAGGGGAACAAACACGAAACTTGGGCTTCCAGGAGCTGCAGCTGGAGAAACGTCTTGCACACATGCAGGTCCCAGGTACTGGAAACATGCCTGGCTTCCCACATTGAGCAAAAAGAGCAGCCTACGATTTGGAGCTCTTCTGCCATGTCTTACCCATTTAACTTAATTAATCCTTACAATGTCAAATACTTTCTTTTTGTTTCTGATGTATCCGATAACAATTTCTCAAAACTTACCTGTCACTCATCTGCAACAGTTTCCAGAAGCTGTTTAGGCTTGTGTTCCTTTACCCACTGGAACACTCACTGTCAACCTTTCTCTCACAATGTTCTGTCTGTTCTCAGCTGAACCATTGAATAAATTAATTTCAAACATCAGAAAGAAAGATTGCTTTTGCAGTCATTTTAAATAAGCTTTATTGTAACTGCATTAAGGAGGGATCCGTAAGGGAGACAGCCCAAGGAAGGACATTGCGGAATGTTGGTGGCCAGCTCATTGAGAATGGTGGGAACACTGTAGTAGAGGGCTTTGTTTCCTCAGATACTGCTCTATGGCTGCAGACCACCCTCATTCCCATTACTTGTAGTCCTCAACATAAGCTAGAAACCAGCTTCTTTTTTTGGTACCAGCAACACCCTTACAGACACCCAGATATTTTTGAAGAATTACCTCAATTTTAACGCAAAGGCTTTTGTTCGCATGGCTGAATTGGTGTCTTTCTTTAAATTCCTGCACTTTTACTAGATGCTGTTTTCTTCCAGGAATATTTCTGCTTGAGACCCTTAAAACAAATTGACAACTTAGCTTGAAATTACTTAAGATGGGTTCCCCAAATTTATGTCTTCAGCAGCTCTGTAGGATATTTTACTTTCTGGCATCCTCACTGCATTCTGCTTCGGGAACTTTTTCTCCTCACTAACCTCAAAGCTTGTCAGGACTTCTCCCCAGTGCTGTTTGCTCAGAGACTGCATTTCTACTATTATGGACCTCTTTCCCCTGCATGAGATTGTATCTAGCCTCATCCCTCTCTGATGATTGTACAACATAAATCAGCAAACAAACTCACAATTGTCTGACCAAGTGGCTTGCTGGTCATTTAACATAAATCACATGATTGCTCGTAAATGCTGATTTGAACTCAGTGTCCAAATTGAATTTCTGAATACTAGGCTGTCTTGCAAAACAAACTCCATTCTAGAAGCTGGAGAATCCGAGACAACAAGGTGCAGGGCTGGATGAACACAGCAGGCCAAGCAGCATCATAGGAGCAGAGAGGCTGACGTTTCGGGCCTAGACCCTTCATCAGAAAAGGGGGAGGGGAAGGGGGTTTTGAAATAAATAGGGAGAGAGTGGGAGGCGGATAGAAGAGGGATAGAGGAGAGGATAGGTGGAGAGGAAACAAACAGGTCGAAGAGGCGGGGATGGGGCCAG
>NC_063332.1:67300561-67328108 GCF_021869965.1 Rhincodon typus
CATCTCCTACCGACCAACCTCATCCCACCCCCTTGACCTGTCCGTCCTCCCTGGACTGACCTATCCCCTTCCTAACTCCCTACCTACACTCACCTTTCCTGGCCCCATCCCCGCCTCTTCGACCTGTTTGTTTCCTCTCCACCTATCCTCTCCTCTATCCCTCTTCTATCCGCCTCCCACTCTCTCCCTATTTATTTCAAAACCCCCTTCCCCTCCCCCTTTTCTGATGAAGGGTCTAGGCCCGAAACGTCAGCCTCTCTGCTCCTATGATGCTGCTTGGCCTGCTGTGTTCATCCAGCCCTGCACCTTGTTGTCTCCATTCTAGAAGCGGTATTCAATGAATGTCTGTACAGGATAATAATAGGGTGTCATCTTACACAAACATTAAAACAACTATGGAAATAATAGCTTAAACTAACTGCACGCTGAAAGAAGGGTAAATGACCTTTCCAGCCCTTAGGCAATTTCTCTTATGACAAAGTTTTGTGTAACTATATAATTTGTTTTCAAACTTAGAATTTTTCTTTGTTTATTTTGCTTTATCATAGTCTCTAAGAAGTACCTAAAGCTATGTTTTGCCTTCATTCTCCTTTAGAATTAAACTGCTGTATTGAAGTGGACAATGTCTGCTTCATGAAATGCATTTGTATGCGTAGTGTCATCATGTGATATCGTCCTCTTTCATCAGTGTCTCTATGTGAATTCTGTGGGAGCCATTAAACACACATCACTTGAAACATGGTGCTAGAGTGGTGCAGCCGAAATGTATGGATTTTCAGAGCTGTAATAATATCAGCTACTGAAAGAAATAGGTCTGGCAGCATCAACCCAGCTCTGAAGAAGAGTCGTCCTAGATTTGAAATTTTAACTCTGCTTCCCTCTTCTAGTTACTACCAGACCTGCTGAGTTTCTTTGGCACTTTGTTTCTATTTGCAGCATCCACAGTGTATAAGTTTGTTGGACTTGTGAACTATTTAGCATTGTTCTTGCCTAATTTGTTAATAGAGAATGAACTTCTACGCATGCTCACTGCTCACAATATGAAGTGGTATCGGGACACAGAACAAGAGCAGCTTTCACTAGAGTTATATGTGTTGTCAGTATTGAGGTACTACAATGTCACTGATGAAATCACCCTGCAGTGTGATGTCAGTAAGGCAGGACTTGGAGCAACTCCTCAGCAGCATGGACAACTAGTTGCATATGCGTCCAGGGCGTTAACACAAACTCAATCCTTCTACATTCAGGGATAAAGTGCCTCCATTTCTACTTCAGCCCAATAGCTGCTGAAATGCTTAGTCATGCCCTTGCTATTTCCAGATTCAGTGATGTCAAAGCTTTACTAGACACTCTGTCCTACTTTCTGCAATCTTCTGCACATCTATAATTTTCCAAATAAAAATTGAATAACATTGACTTCTGGTCTCCCAATGCTTTCCATCTAAAATTCTCTCTTGTATTTGTAAACACACCATGCCTTTATTCAGAAGATCAAAAAGGGTTACCACAGGCTCACTAAAAAAAAAATCATAATAAGTAGTACCCTATGAGGGGCATAACATGGGAGTTATATGGGATGATCATAGACATAGAAGTCTATGGCACAGAAGAAAGGCCCTTCAGCCAATCGAGTCTGTATCAATCAAAAACAACCATCTAACTATTCTAATCATATTTTCCAGCATTTGGCCCATGGCCTTGTATGTCTTGGCATCACGTGTACATCTAAATTCTTCTTCAATGTTATGAGGGTTTCTGCTTCTACCACTTTACGGGCAGTTAGTTCCAGATTCCCACCACTCTCTGGGTGAAAAAAATCCTCACATCCCTTCTATGGTCCACTCAAACTGTAAGGTGCCAAAATCATCAAAAAATACTAAGAAATCAAGAAGTAGTCTTACTATCCAAATTAGATTTTTTTTATTATTGGCCACAACAGGACACTCAATAACCTGTATTGCTCATCTGTCACAAAAAAATCATTGAATGAACTTACATGCAGTGCAATTTTACTTTTCAGTGCCACCCAGGAACAGACAAGCCCAAGAAATTGTGTTATGTCTCATGGTCAGTATGTCAGTGTACTGTTCACAGTCATTCTCATGATAGGATCTCTGAAACATAGCATGTGACCTGACAGTATAAAGGTCTGATATTCCATCTTAAATGGGAACCTACTGAAGCATAATACACTGCTGGGAGTGTATTCCTTAATGCGCTCTGTTGTAATCTATTGATTTAATATTAGCCCAGACACTAGGTATCTGAGAAATGTAATGTTTGTATATAAAAGTGAGCTGTAATTCTTCAATACCGTGTATCCAGTTCCTTAGGTTACAATGAAGGTAATTCTCAAAGGCAATTAGGAATGGGTATCAAATGCTGGCTTTGCCAGTGACACATCCCATGAAAAAAAAGGTCCTGCATTCACTTAGCTTCAAGTCATCCCTTAATTGGATCAGAATTCGTTTTACATTTCATCTCAGTGAAACATGTTAAACTAAGGTGTTTGCTCTATTGGGCTAGATGACTAAAGTTGCGGAACAGAATAAAGCCAGCAGCAAAGGTTTAATAAAAACCGAAAGAACTGCGGATGCTGTAAATCAGGAACAAAAACAGATGTTGCTGGAAAAGCTCAGCAGGTCTGGCAGCATCTGTTAAAAAAAACAGTTAACGTTTTGGGACCGGCAACCATTCCTCAGAACTGGACGGGTTAATGCCTGTTTGTGATAGTTTGTGGCATCTTGCCTCTTCACCTGCTTGGAATGGTTACCCTCACGCTATATGTAACCAATTCTCTTACTCTCTATAATGGAAATAGATACGTACGGTCCTTTGTAAACGATGGCTCCTTACATTATGTTGTAACTAGTACGCAAGTTGTAGCAGCAGGGATTGGATAATTTAAACAAAATGACTTGAATGGATGATGATATATGATTCTTAATTTAATTTCTAAGCTGTTACTACAATGATCTAAAACCCTGTATTAGTAGTGCTTGTAAGTAGTGCATTTTCTTAAGCTTCCATGGCACATGTTACAAAGATTAAAAGTAAGAAATTTACTTGCAAAGGAAATCCCTATAATAAAATACACAAAAATATAATTCATACATTTAAGTTAAACTCGGAAGAAGAGTTGTTTTCTCTGTGTTGGTAATATCATCCCCGCAGCGCGAGTTTCGAAACTATAGACGCCGGCAATCAGTTTGTTTCATTTCGCGGCCCGTAGGACGATTTGCGCATGCGGCCTGGGAGGAGAGCGGTGAAGATGGACGTGAATCAGCCGAAACAGGAGCATCTGCTGGCGCTGAAAGGTAAGGAGCGGCTGCCGGCTTGTCCTAGGCCAGGCCTGGGAGTTGTGCCATCTCGGTCTGGATGGAGAGCGGCGGGATCTTTCCGGATATCACCACGGGGCTCAGCTTCCCGAGCGCTGCACCTTTCCTACACTAGAGAGTGACTCAGCCCTGACAGTCCAGGAGCAGGGAGAAGCCTTCACTTGGCTGTCAGTGCTTGCGATCTGCTTTCACCACACACTCCTGTTTCCCAGCGGAGCTCTGGCTTGCAAAAAGCCGGCTTTTGCATGTTGCCGACATTGACTGCTGAACGTTTTCTCCAATTCCGGGACTGACGACATTGCTATCAATGAGAACAAGAGAGCACAAACCATAGATCTGGTTTCTCACAATGAAAGTATGGTGATCCTAATTAGCGTGTTCCAAGTTCTAATTGAACACAGGCATGAGGATCACCTTTGCACTGACAGTACAAAGGCCAGTTATTTCGTTCCTAAAATCAGACAAAGAACTGCAGACGCTGGAAATCGGAAACAACAAAAAAAGTTGCTGGAGAAACTCAGCAACTGTGGAGAGAAAGCAGAGTTAACATTTCGGATTCAGAGAACTAGAACCCAAAATGCTGATTCTGCTTTCTCTTCACAGATGCTGCCAGATTTTCTCCAGCAACTTTTGCTTTCGTTTCAGTTGTTTTGCTACTTCAGTGGGATTCCGAATAGGTTAATGCTTCGCTCTCAAAGCTGTTCAGTTAAACTTTTGCTAATTTATGACACAAAATGTCAATATCTTTGTGTGCCATCAGCAACCGTTTAGTTTGCTGAACTTAACTAGGAACTTAAGAACAACATAATGAAATTGCAAATATTGCCACTGCCCAGAATATATTTTTTTACTGTGTTGTGTGTGAATGTTGCCAGCGTAAAACTTGTTTGTGATGTTACTTCCAAGTCTGCCTAAATTCAATGTGACGTTTGGGGAAGGTACTGTGGAATGCGTTTTTTGAACGGGTGTATACATTTCAGATCGCCATGTATTTAGAGTTGGAGACCACATGCTATTAATACAAAAGTTTTCTGTGTTTGGCCTTTCTTTTATAGAAACATTTCAGTTGGTGTAGATACTGCTTTTGAAGTTATATTTCCCCTCTTCATTGCAAAGTTGACAGTTTTGCAGTTTAAGATGGGTCCACAGAAGTGTGCTGCAGTGTAGGCATTTTTGGTCATTTATCAATGTTTCAAAGTTAGGGGAGGGTGTGTTCCCTGTGAAGAAAACTTTCGAAACCCGCGCTGGCCTGGGCTTCAAGTCCTTGCAGGGGATGACATTACCAACACAGAGAAAACAACTCTTCTTCCGAGTTTAACTTAAATGTATGAATTATATTTTTGTGTATTTTATTATAGGGATTTCTTTTGCAAGTAAATTTCTTACTTTTAATCTTTGTAACATGTGCCATGGAAAGCTTAAGAAAATGCACTACTTACAAGCACTACTAATACAGGGTTTTAAAAGGAAAAATAATAGTGGTTACTTTTAGTGAGATCATTGTAGTAACAGCTTAGAAATTAAATTGAGAAATCATATATCATCATCCATTCAAGTCATTTTGTTTAAATTATCCAATCCCTGCTGCTACAACTTGCGTACTAGTTACAACATAATGAGGTTTCTGACAAGTGAAGAACTAAAACCCTGCATGAGTCATAAATATGTAGGGAGGGGAAGAAAATATTTTCTCTTCAGATTGAAGTATCCAGATTTTTTAGATGTTCAGTTATGTTAATGTTGCCATATAAATGTAACATGTTGTTAACTAATACATACAAGTGTACCCCCATCCCTTATGCTTAGAACTTCTGCAGGAAATCTTTGTATTTCCTTATAAAATGCCTTTTAGAAATCCAAATACACTAGATCTTTGGTTCCTCTTTTGTTTGTTACATTCTTAAGAACCCTAAATCAATCAGATCTATTTCTCCTTTATAAAACCATGTTCAAAATGGGTGACTACCTGTTGTAGATTCACCTATAAGTGGATATATTCTCTCGTTAACCATATCAAGACCCATCAGGATCTTGCATATCTCAATGAGGTTGGCTCTTACTCTTCTAAACTCCAGATAAAGCCTAATCTGTCCGAACTTTCCTCATAGGACAATGCCAGTTCCAAGTAATCGTCTGGTAAGCTTTCTCTGAACTTCTTCCAATGCATTTACATTGTTTCTCAACAAATGTTACCAGTACATTGTACCCTAGATGTGGCCTCACCAGTGTCCTGTATAGTTGAAGCATAACCTCCCCACTTTTGTATTCAATTCCCCTTGCAGTGAAAAATGCATTCTATTCATTTCCTTAATGCCTTGCTTTTTTTTTAATGGTCTATACTAGCTCCTTAATAATGGATTCCAGCATTTTTGCAGTAGTAGATGTTAGGTTTAGAGGTCAAAATATTCCATGTCATCTCCCTTCTCCTTCAATAAGAATATTAAATTTGTGGTTTTCCAAACCATTTGAACCTTTTTGTTTGTGTTTAGTCAGAGTGCGAGACATGTTTCGTCTCGATAATCTGTCTACTTTCTTGGGAAAACTTTAAAAATTATGAGTGATCCATCATAGTGAAAATAACATCATATTAAGTAGCTTTGAAATCGATATCTGTGATTAAACAATGCCGTTTTTGCAAATATGCTAAACATTGTATAAACAGACTTTACCATTTGCAGTACTGTTTAATCAGAGGAGCATCAGCTTGGTTGATTCCATAATGCCAGGTATCTTCCTGATGCAGTACTTGCTCTGGATTGTACACAACTGCTCTAGAAACATTTGGCAGAATCCAGGAGAGAGGTTTTTTTCTTAGTGTGTTCTTCAAATGTGAGCTTTGCTGATAGGGCTAGCATTTGTTGCCCATTCCTAATTTCACTTGCCCTGTTGGCTTGCTAAGCCATTTCAGAGTACAGTTAAGAGTTGACAGTGTTATTGTGAGTCAAACCATACAGTAGCCTACCTGGCAAATTTTTTGTTTGGAAACGCGTAGGCTTGCATGTTGATAATGCGTGCTTTTAACTGTCTCTGTAGAAACATACAAACAAGAGTAGTCCATTCTGCCTTTTTAGTTTGCTGCTTCCTCATTCTGATAATATAATGTATGATGTGTCTTAAATCCATTGACCTTCCATATTCTTTACATGTTTGTCTAATGAAAATTACAAATGTTGATCATTTTTTAAACATGGCCATAACATTTTAGGGATCAGTGTACATCACCTGAAACTGCTCCCTGCTTTTCACCAGCTTGATTTGGATCTATCCTTTTTTTTTGGTTCAGAATGGATGACCGCATACTTGGGTATTCAAATCCATCTCCTGCAAATTTGTGCGCTCGTTTTTGTTGATGTCTGTTCAACTTCCTGTTTCCATCTATACCATGTACTGTGCAATCAACCTTTTTTTGACAGTTTTGTTTGCGTAGGTACAGATCTTAATATTGTGTTAAATCATTTATAGCGAATAGTTCAGGCCAAGCCATAGATCCTTATAAGATACCACCAGTCGTTTCCTTCCAATTTAAGTGCATATTCTTTACCTCCATTCCGTCTTTAGCTGCTTCACCAATCTCTGTACCAGACAAATAATCTAACTTCAACTCCATGAGCTTTGATTTCAGCTAATATTTTTCATTATGTTGAATCTTATGAAATGCCTTTGTAATTTCACATAAACAGCTTGCTTAAATATTTGCCAGTCTACATTAATGAACTATGAAAATGCTATTTTTAGTTAGATGTGGCACCTGTTAGAAATCTGTAATGGCTCTCTGTCATCACCTCAGTACATGTTCCATCATAGTAGCTCTGCCCGTCATGTGAAGACCAGGGTTCAATTCTCTGGGGAGCAGCTGATCTCTTGTGATGGGCTGTGTGTAAATACAGTTTCTTTTAAAAAAATCTGTAATCGCCTCAGATTTCTGTTTTTAAATGCTTGGTCAGTCTGTCCTGAATTCTAAATTCAAATAATGTCTCCCATACAAATGTTAGACTAACCAATCTACGATTTGCTGGTTTCTCTCCTTCTTACCTCTGTAAATAATGGAACAACAGACAATTGTCAATATTTTATACTGTTATTTTCCATACTGTTTCATGTTAAATTTAGTGAATTATCTACCTTAATTTGCGAAGTTTTAGAATATCCAATATGGAATACTGCATTCAGTTCTGGTCTCACTGCTATAAGGAAGATGTTGTGAAATTTGAAAGGGTTCAAAAAAGATTTATGAGGATATTTCCAATGTTGGAGGATTTGAGCTATGGGGAGAGGCTGAATAGGCTGGGGTCATTTTCCCTGGAGCATTGGAGGCTGAGGGTGACCTTATAGAAGTTTATAAAATCATGAGGGGCACGAATAGGGTGAATAATTAAGGTCTTTTACCCAGGGTAGAAGAGTCCAAAACTAGAGGGCATAGTTTAAGGTGAGAGGGGTAAGAGTTAAACGGGACCTGAAGGCAACTTTTTCGCGCAGAGTGTGTTACGTGTATGGAATAAGCTGTTGGAGGAGGTGGTGGAGGCTGAGACAATTACAACATTTAACAGGTATCTGGATGGGTATATGAATAGGAAGGGTTTAGAGGGATATGGGCCAAATGCTGGCAAATGGGACTAGGTTAATTTAGGATATTTTGGTTGGCATGGACGAGTTGGATCGAAGGGTCTGTTTCCATCCCTATAACTGTAAATACCCCCTTCTACTCTGCAGTGTAACAGTCATTCAAGTCCTTCCTTAGTTCAATTGCGGTATTACCTTTAACTATTTTAAAAGAGCTCATAAGGATACTGTGATATAACTGTTTCTGCTGACCTTCATATAATTTTTCTTATCATCTCACCCAATTCCTAGATTTACACTGTTCTTTGCACTTCTGTATGCTCTTTATCACACCTCTTTTGATCTTCCCTTGCTTAATTTGGTAATTAGAGTTCTTTCTTTCTCCTTTGGGAATCTATTATGTATGAAGTTAAGTTTCTTTTTGAACACCTCCAATTGTTTGAGTAATTTTATCGAATAGAAGTTTTGATAACTTGCTATTATCTGTCTCCTATAATTAAGTTCAGCTGTACACAAATCTAGTATCCTAGATTGGATTTCTCTAATTTTTAAATTTGACATTGACTTTGGTCATATTATAATTGCTGTTAGTTTATAATTAAATGGAAATCATTTTACTCAAATTTAGTTCATTATTCATTGCTAGATCTAGTATGACATCCATTTTTGTTGATTCCAGAACTCATTGCTGCAAAATATCTATCTTGAAAATATACAAGAAGTTCAGATTTTTTGATTGAACCTCTCTTCCCAGTCTGTATAAACATTGAAGTCTTGCATGTAAATTATTTTACATTAGATACATTATCTGCTAAAACAGATTTTATATTTATATTATTTTTATAATACATTTTCTCCTTTTCTTTGCTACTATCAAAAACTCTGTAATCAGCTGCACTGCAGGTTCTTCCTGACTTCTGCTTAATCCCAACAAAAATCTCTGCTGATTGTTTTCCTTTACTAATACTGTAGCAGCACTTTTAATCAATAAGGCTGCCACTCTTCCCCATTTTGCCCTAGTTTTCCAATCCTTTTGGAAGACACTATAATCTGGAATATATGGCTTCTAATCATGATCACAGTACAGGCATGTATCTGTGATCACTCTTTCTGTTATTTTGTTTAAATGTAGAAGAGCTTTGCATATAATCAGTTGCTGGAGAGTTTAGTGTATTAGGCTCATAATGGACATGTTTCCTTTGGGATTGAGTTTTGCCATGACTGTGGTTTGTTCAAAGAAAACAAAGGTAGCAACATAGCACTGACTGCATCTAAAAACACACTTTTAAATTGTTTTATAAAAGAGCAGTTCTGGCAAGTTAACATTCAAATAAGAAAATAATAAAGCTAGGTTGTGTTCCTGACCAGTAATTTTTATGTGAGAAACCTATTGGCTGACTTCAACCTAAGTGGCCTGAAAGTTCACCAACTAGTCTTAACTTATGCTTTTGACTTCTTCATTCTTCAATCAAAGTGAGGTGGTGTGTGTGAGGATCTGAGGGGGGCATGGTGAGTAGAAGGTTCAATGGAAAGAACCAATGGTTTGTTTTTAAAGGACCAAGCATGTTTAGTAACCACAATAAAACAGAAATCGAGTCAACACTTAAGAGAATGTACCTTATTTACAATCTGTGCTAAAACAAAAAGACAATATTAGAACTTGCTTTAAATAGTGAACCTCTACTGTACTTGAGCCTCTGGAGTGGGACATCAGACTCTACACTTTAGGCTTGGGCAAAAATCTATCACGAGCCAATACTGACAGCAGGTGCTTTCTTCTCTTTTCATTTCCTAAAATTTGAGTATGACATTTGAGACTTTTGCACATATGTTGAACTGAATGCAAAGTTGCAGAGAATGGAATTAGATTCCTCCTCAGTTAGGATGCTGTTTGTGAGAGGACCCGAAATTATGGACAAATGTCAGTGCTTTTGAAGTAAATTCCATAATAAATTCTTAGAAGCTACATTACTGTTTCTAGTTTAAGTGTTGCATATAAGCGAAATATTCAAAGATATTTATCTCTGCAGGGTAGCACTTCCTGAAGGTGATAGACTGCTGCATCTCAATATTGTGCTTCTGCTAAATTTGGTGAAGGAAGCACGGTCAGTGACAAATCACTTCATTCTGAATGACTTATAGATTTGCATTTATGAAAGTATAAGGAGAAGGGCTTGCTGATATTCATTGCCCTGTGGTGATTCAAGCTGAGACCATCACTTTGTGCCGAGAGCTGTCATTCAGATGGAGTTAGTGGTACATTATAGGCCTAATCAAGACTTTTCTTCTGAAGTACTGAAGATAACAGAAAAATTGTTGGAAGACTTTCCACGAAAAAGTTCACCAAGATTCATACCATGGTTTTCAGATGATATAAAAAGTTTACCAATAAAACCTAAGAAACGTCCACCATCTATTTCAAATGAAGAAGCACAAAGAATTGAAAAGTATTTGGTTGAGGTGGAATTCAAAGCAGAAACACAAAATTATGATTGCACAGAGGATCTTCTGGAATTTTCTGCAAACCTGCAGATGGATCATCTTGCTGAGGTAGCTGCTGCAGAATTTGTACCTGGAATGACAGATTTACTGTGTGGAGTTACAAATGAGGAATACAAATCAGAAAGGTCATGGAGTATTACAGGATACAGCAGAACGAAAGGGCTAAATATTTTGACAGTTAGCCAAAGACTTCAAATAATTAAGGAAAAGCTCCAACTACATTCTTTTCAAAGGGCAAAGTGGGTTATTGATCAATCCAATTTTAGTGCTGAACAACTGGAAGAGATCTGGGCTAAACTGAGTAGTGTTATCAAACACGGTGACCTTCCTGGTTGTAATGCCAAAATACATCGACATCTTGGTGAAATATGGGTTTTCTGTGATCTCATGTGCTGTGAATATGTTGGTTATTTTATTAAGCAAATATTAAATCTTACAGGTAAAATCAGTTTACTTGTACATCGGCATGGTTTAATTTATAACTTGTAGCTATCTGTAATGTTATTTCAGAACTAAAATGTCATTAATATGTATGAATTTCTTACCAGTGTCCGTGGACTTTAAACAATACAAATTTGCATGTCATTTTGATAAATGAGCAGATTGTCTTTAATGATCGCTCGTGTAAACTCGTTAGTAAACTTGGGTGTCAGCCTTGGACTCTGGTCATACACTTGTCTGAGACAGAATATGGCCAAGTCCCACTTCGGAGACTTAAATACAAAATTTTCTTTGGTTCTGGGTGCCGTCCTGAGGGTCTGTTGCCCTGGAGAGTGGCTGTTTCTCGGAGGAGATAAACCATCTCGGGAAGATGCCATGGCACTTTGAAGGAAACTGTGGAGTTCAACCTTGTAGTTTTTAAATTATTATTAAAATATTATATTATTACCGTGTTATTTCAATCAACCTGACTTGAACTCAAACTCTCTGGCCCAGAAGTTCTCCCAACTAGATACTTTCAAATCAACCTGTTCCGAAATGTTTACACACCTCCAGAGCAGGTGGGACTTGAACCCAGGTCTTCTGGCTCAAAGCTAGGGACACTACTACTATGTTGTGAGAACCTTTTAAGTTCTCTCTTGCACCGTGGACAATATTTATCCTCTAATTAACCTTCTTACGATAGATTATTTGGTCATTACCACACTGTTATCACACTGTTGCTGGGTCAAAAACCTGGATCTCTCTTCCTAACTACACTGTGTGTACCTACACTATATTGTCTGCTGTAGTTCAAAAAGGCAGCTGATCACTTCTTAAGTGATGGACAGTAAATGCTGGCCAACCCACATCCCATAAATAAGTCTATATTTTAAAAAAACTAACTGTCCACAAATTAGTTGCTACATTTTTTGCATACTTACGTGGAATTGGATTGTCCTGAGGTTATGCACGACACTATGTAAATGAATTTTTTTAGTATAAATTCTCTCACCAGAGAATATTTTGTCCTCTTCCCAGTGACTTTAAAATTTCCTTGAATGAGTTTTCTGCATAGAAATACTCATTCATTGATCTCTACTAAAGATGTTTTCTATGGAAGTGTTTTGCAGGGCTTTAGTAAAAGGTCAGTATGGCATTGTGTCATTCTGAACTGAGAATTAAGTTTAATGTCCTGGTCACTTGAGTTAATTGCTTTGGTTAGGATGGGGATCATGGCATCAGCATTCTTGCATGTCGGAGAAAGAAAGCTAAAGCTCCAGTTTCTGGTCTCTATCCAGTGATCTTAGTTGGAAGTATTGTATGTGTATATAGTGGTTGGCTATCATAAGGATACATCTTGATCATGGCATCTTCCAAATTGATTAAACTGTTCAAATGAAAGCTTATGTAGCAAGTGTTTTAAGAATTGGTACTTAGTTAATGGTTTCAAGGGGTGCTGATGCTGTGGTGCTATCTTTCAGCATGAGGAAAGAAAGGCAAATGAAAGTTTAAGATATTCAAAAGATTTTAAATCCTTTTGCAAAAAAAAAGTATGAGTGTTTAAATTAAATATTCACCTTGGCAGCACAGGATATAATAATGTTATGACAATGTCAGTTGACTAAATTGTCACTAGCCAAACCAGCGAATGTTCTATTTTAGATAATAACGTAATTACACGTTCATGTGTATGAAACGGAGGGCGAGGATTTTGATTGCCGATAGCCAAAAATTAACTTTTCTGCTTAAATTGCCATTTATCATTTAAGGACAATTTGATTTTCTATGAAAATTACTTGATTTGGAATTGGAGGTGATATTAGATTATTTTTCACTGCGATGTTTGATTTTTGTGGCAAACCCAAGGCAAAAATCTTCCACCAAATGTGGCAAACCTAACCAGAAAATCTTTGCTAACCCAGATGATACAAACCTTGAGAAGAGCAATGCCTCCCCATAGTAAATAGTATTTTGCCACAGCAAAGTACTTTCATTCTTTACATTTTTAGCCGGGAAGAGGAGGTGAAACAATTTAGAACTGTAATGGCAATGAGTACGTACGAGAATGAAAACTGTCCTGATTTAATTTTGAATGAAATACAGTCTGCATAAAAATGTGTAAGTACACTGGAAATAAATATTTTAAAAGTATATTGCATTTGACTTTTATTTACCTGAATTTAGAAGCAATGAGTAATGTTGAATTGTCAAATTTCATGAACTTCCTTCTAGTTTACTTGTAGCTGGGCACATATTATCATAGAATTTTTAACGTATTCATTCCCGCCTTATACCATACAGCATACCCATTTTTCTGGGTCAGTGGGCTGGTAGTTAACTTGCTAACCTTCAAATCTCTGAGTAGTAGCACGGATCAGACCATGCACTTTAAGCATAAATATGCCTGACTTCTTTTAGCTAGTAATTTATGATCTATTGAAGTTGCATTCTCAGGATCTACACATTTCAAAGCTGAATATCTTCCCAGTTTTAACCTTCGTGGATTTTTGCCATGATTAAGAATTTTTGGATCAAAATATTAATAAAGTTATCTAATAACCATACAGTATACCTTATCCATTTTCTCACATTTGGGAAAAATTTTGTACATACATGCAAGCTTATGAAGCCGATGTGGAGATTATATCATTACATTGTTTTGAATTGGAAACTAAAGTTGCTACCAGTTGTCTAAATGGCATGCTTAAGTCCTCATGTGACTCTCTTGAACATACTTCAATTTGGAGTTGCAGCAATAATTAAAATTAAAGCATCTTTTCTTCCATGCCTGCTACATGCTTCATATGCATGGGGATTGACCACAAATGTTTTTATATAAATTTCTAAGGAATGGAAACAGGAGCAACCCATTTGGTTCCTTGATTGAATACATTACTCTAGGTGCAGCTGTCATAAGACTTTGCTGCTTTTATATTCCATTCTCTTTTCAGTAATGGAAACATTCCTCTTTACTTTCTAATTACTTGCCATGCCTGCATGCTAATGGTTTGTTATTCATATGCAAGAGCATACACACCTTTTTGTTCGAGAGCATTCTGCAGGTTGTCCATTTAAACAAGATTCTGCTTTTCTATTCTTCAAATTGGGCAACCTCACGTTTTCTGACATTATACTCCATCTGCCTTTGGTTACTTTACCTATCTAGATTCCTTTTTAGACTCTTTGCATCTTCCTCACCACTTGCTATCCTATCTATTTTTGTATCATCAGCAAACTTAGCTACAGTACAGTTGATCTCCCTTCCAACTGATGAGCAAAGGTTGTAAATAGGTGAGACCCCAGCACTACTCCTGTGGCAATTCACTCAGCTTGCTAAGCTGAAAACGACCCATTTGTCCCGACTTATGTCCTGTTAGTTAATGAAACCTCTATCTGTGCTAATATATTTCCAATAATGCCATGAACCTTTATCTTGTGTAGTAAACCTCTATGTGACACCTTATCAAATACCTTTTTATGAAAATCCAAAGGCATGACATCTACTGGTTCCCTTTTATCAAACCTGCCTGTTAAATTATCGAAGAACTCTAATAAATCTGTGAAACGCTATTTCCCTTTCACAAAAACTCTGTTGACACTGCCTGATCATAAAAGATTTTTCTAAATGTCTAACTACTCCCTCACTGATTCCTGTATTTTCACAATTTTTAATTCCAGACTCTCTTTTTTTAAAATTGAATTCAGATTAAGTATCACAGAGATGTGGCTGCTGTGGTGGGTTTCGAACCCAGATCCCGCGAATAGGTTTCTGGATTAATAGTCTAGTCATAATACCGCTAGGCCATTGCCTACCCTAATTTTTTGCTTGTTAGCTAACCAATCCACTATCCATGATTATATTATACTCCTTACACCACTGACTCTTGTGTGTAGTAACCCTCAACGTCACACCTTATTAGATGCTTTTGGAAGTCACAAGTACACCACATCTATAAGTTCCCCTTCATCTACATTGCTTATTACTTCCTCAAAGAACTGTAACACAATAGTCACGAATGAAAGATGATCTTATAGAAACTTTGAAGATTCTGAAGGGGCTCGATGCGGTAGGTTTTCCAGAATGCTTGTCTCAGTGTCATTCAGGTAAAGGCTATTTCAATTGTACAACTCCATCTTTCCCCAGTACACAACCACATTCATTCTAAATAAGTGAAATTTCATGGCCTGCTTTTGGAGTAATGGTTGTCTGTGATTGCTACCATTTCTGCTCCAAAACCTTTGGCAGCTTCTAGAAGCCACACATGCTCAGTAAATTCAAGAATCTGCATGGGATGTACTGCTGAAGTTACCAACTCTCAAGTCCAGTCAGCCATCAAGAAATTTACTGAACAAAGCAAAGCTTGCCTTTTTAAAGCTTTAAACTCATTCCTCATGTCTAACATTGTACTAAGTTTATAATTACCAAGGAAACTAGGAACAGGAGCAAGCCATTCAGCCTTTCCAACCTGCTCCACCATTCTAGGATCTTTTCCTATCTTTACTATCTAGAAATCTATCAATCTCTATCTTGGACAGACTCTCTGACTGATCTTCCATAGCCCTCTGGGTAGAGAATTCCAAGCTTCACAATCCTGTGAACAAGCTCCTCCTCATCTCAGTCCTAAATTAAAATTATTTTGAAACTATGCCCTCTGGCTGTAGACTACCCCAAGCTAGGGGAAACATCCTTCCTGCATCTACTCTGTAGTCCTTTAAGAATTTCCAGAGTTTCAATTGTGTCACATCTCATTCTGCTTAACTCTGTATGAAATATAGTCCTAGCCGACTTAATCTCTCCTCATTGCATAATCCCCTTTTCCTAACTATGAGTCTCGATAAAGCTTTGTTGCGCTCCAATGTTTGTGTATGGCAGCCAAATCATGACCTACAAGGTGTTTCAAAATTTTAGTTTATTCAAAAGTGACAAAAATAATGCTGTCCACACTATCTTCAAATGAATTGTATTGTGAAGCTTTGTCTCACCTGTTCTATAAGATAATTGTTCTGAAGAGTTTAATTTTCATGTTACTTTTTTTTATTCATTAACGGGATGAAGGCATTGCTGGCTAGGCATCATTTATTGTCCATCCCTAATTGCCGAGAGGGCAGATAAGAGTCAACCACTGTGGGTCTGGAGTCACATGTAGGCCAGACCAGGTAAGGATGGCAGTTTCCTTCCCGAAAGGACATTAGTGAACCAGATGGGTTTTTCCTGACAACTGATAATGGATTCATGGTCATCATTAGATTCTTAATTTCAGATATTTATTCAATTCAAATTCCACCATCTGCCGTGATAGGATTTGAACCCTGGTCCCCAGAACATTATCTGGGTCTCTGCATTAATAGTCCAGCAATAATACCACTAGGCCTTCACCTTCCCACAGGGTCCACCTCGTCTACTGATGTCAGACAGTCTGTGACCGGAGGCAAAGAGGTCTGTTCATGTATTTGGAGCAATCATGTACCAGCTCCTGAAGATTCTAGTAACCATGCCTAACTGAATGATGTACACAAACTATCCTGTAATAAATTTTGTTTTGTTAAAGAACAATGTCTCTTTTGTGGATACTCTATGATGCTGTAGCCTCTGTCACTAATCACTAGATAGGCTCCAGAGAAGGGAGGATCATGGTGGCAACACACTACCTCAAATAACCCTTACTTCTTCCAGTTTCTGATACTCGATGGCAAATATCATCAGGAACAGTCACTTAGGAAGGTACCACATCTTCAGCTTTACTGTGCCTCCATGAGCTCAGCTGACACCTCTGACCAGAATCCTCATTTCATGTATCCAGAAAATTTACAACAATCCCCAGCATTAATACAATTCTGAATCAGATATTACATGCTGTATTGCCATTCCCCAGTACTTCCTCGAGCATTTTTCTGTACTTGGTGTTCACAAATAAATCCAAGTGTTACTGCAAAACAGCCTGTTCCTAAGCCATCCAAGGTCGTTGTAGTTACCTTCCAGCCAAAAAGGCTGTTTGTACTTTAAGCCCGATCTTCACGTATTTTCTTCCAATTGCTTTTTTTCCATGTCCAATTAACGCTTGATGATTTGGTTTTGAGATATAACTTCTGCACGAACAGTACAGGTGTGTAATAACATCTCTGAACAGGTAGGTTAGTGATTATTTAAAAAGAACCAACCATGTTTTGTGGGACTGGACACATACATCAGTTTGTGAAGACACATTTCCTACTCTGAAGGACAGTAGTAATCTAGTTGGATTTTGCTGTCAGCTTTCAACATTTTCCCTTTTCTAAAGAAATTTCATGTTCAGATTGCTGGTTGCATTTGAACTTGCGTTGTCTTCTGGGCTATGAGTTCAGGAGCAAAACTGCTACAGTGTACCCATGTGGCGTGTATAAGCAGCTCAAATCAACAAAATCACAGAACTTAATTTCCAAAACATTAGTTAAAAATCCTGGGATCTTGTGTGACTTAAAACAAAATCTTATTTTTATCATTGGAAACCACTGTGTTGCTTTATTTTCAGGGATGATTTCTGGCTTAATAGAAATGAGAAAAGAATTCAGAGTCCTCTCTACTTTATCATTGTTCGTATGATTATCAGAATCCAGGAGCGGTAAACAATGATCACTGGGAAGAAAATCATTTCACTTTCTACCACATATTCTCTGTGCTACAAAAGCAAATGCTAGCAAGATGACTAACTGCTACATCTTACGCATAGTGACCTGTCTTTGGTGTTATGAGAAAATATCACAAATAACTACTGTCGATTCTCAATGGTAGCAATTTGTAGTTAACTTTTGCATCGACACCACAATTGTTAAACACTGCTGTGAATTTGTCGTTTCTGATAAATATGTTTGAACTTTCTGAAATTCAATTTTATAAACAAACATTAATTATTTCTAAAAGTTTTGTAACACTAGCTTTTCGTTGGATAAAGCTTTGAGATATGGCGGAAAGCTGGTAGTTGGAGTTGAACTACTGACTATCCAAAATTTGATTCAATGGCAGAATAGATTTAAGGGTCTAACTGGTCTGAGCTTGTTCTAATATTCAATAATACTCTACCTTTAATACTTTAACAGCAGCTAATGCCTGATTAAATGGTCTAATGGTATAAAATTTGTGTCAAGTGCTGTTTGATGTTGACAGACTTTTTAACCTGGTCGGTTTGACTTTCTACTATATTTCTTTCTTTATTTCATGTTATAGTGATGAGGTTAACCAAGCCAACATTGTTTACGAACCTGCCAGTGACCTGTGAAGAAAGAGATCTGCCTGGTGAGTCTGGATAGTCTTTCAGCATTAGAAAACTATCACTATCACTTTAGATAGTCAAGAGTATCAACATATAACACTTCATGTGACGCAGCCTAATTTTAATCTGAATGTTAACTATTTGTTTTTCAAAGGCAATCTTTTGATAATCTGAGAATTTTTAAACATTCATTTCTATTTTATATGCAAGTTTTCTGTATACTTAGTTTTCTGTTTCCTCCCTGTACTGGAATCTCAGTCAGTGACAGTTTAATCCAAATATGTCAGACATGGATCACTTCATGTGAAGTCTATTATATTAGTTTTGCAAAACTCTCATTTTGGTATATAAAAATCACCTTGCATAGGCACATTACTGAGAAAGCATCCTGCAAAAATAGAATGATGTCCATAATGCCATTTTGTGGTGCATTTTGGAGCCATCCAGTGTGATGCCAAAACAGCTTGTGTAAAACACCCAGGGCAAACATTTGCCTGTCTTTTAGGCAGCCTGTCTTTTAGGCTGCTAGTTTTATGTGCAGACCTTCTAGAGATACTGGACTGAACCCATACCAACCAGTCATAGGTTTTCCGCTGAATGTCAATTCAAAACCAAAACTGCAGCCTCTGTGTGCTAGGACTGCTTGGAATGAAATCTGAACAAAGGCAAGAATGCTTCCATTAAGCCAAAAGTTCATTTTGCCTAACTATTTTTGCGTCAGGAATGCGACAGCCACAATATTACTCAATACATTTCTAAGAATTCCAAAATCCATTCATGACCATATGTGCTGCACTTGAACTGTGTTAAACTTGTTTGTTACACCATCTGTGACTTGCACCATCAGTGACTATGGAATGAAATGCATGTGTTAATTTTAACCTCTCCGCGGTTTGACATTCTATCTCAGCACACCTTGATGATTACCTCATCCGTCTAATATATGTATGATTCAGATTGACCTGAAATCTCAAGCCCGCTTTTCATTAATTGTCTCTAAAATAACCCAGATCTAAAAGCCCCCTTTGTAGCTTGGAAATAGACACTCCAAGTCCTAATTACTGGTCAACTGTACCATTCTTTTACTTCCTCTGATCAGTTTACTACTCAATCTATGTAATGACCGCACAACTATCTAACCTATTACTTGTTGTTCAACGTTTGTCTGTTTTTACAACTATGTCCTTTCCAAAGCCTACTTTTCTGCACAGTCCCCTCAACCTTCAATAATTGTGTGGAAAAGCACATTTCCTACCTAAGATCTCCTCTACCATGTCTCCAAGGAGAACAGTCCCACTTGTCTGGTATACCTTCATAGCTGAAATTTCTCATCCCTGAAATTATTCTTGTAAATCTTTCTGCATTTCTCCAATGCATTCGCATTCATCCTACAGTGTGGTATCCAAAATTATACACAAAGCACTGAGGTCAAGTAAGTGTCTTGTATATGTTTAGCATAAAATGCTTTCTCTGGAACTCTTGCCACTACTAATGAATCCCAGGATGCTTTCTAATTTTATAATGAGTCCTTGTGAATCACATAAGTAGGGCTGTGGATAGGGCTTTAAACTAAATGGTTGGGTGGGGTGGGGAGGGGGGTGGGTATTGAGTTCAGTTGTATGGAAAAGGTTAAGTCAGGGGAGGACTTGGGGGAGGTTCATTTCTGAAACAAGTTATACAAAGACAGTATGGAATGGACCAGGAATTTAACTTCAGGCAGATCAGATAAAGGCACAACTATGTGAAGGGGAGCAGTCAACGCACGACTGAGTGTGTTGTACATAAATGCATGCAGTATATGTAACAAGGTGAATGAGCTTGTAGTGCAGATTGGAAGTGGCAGGTATGATGTGTGTTATGGGTATCACAGAGTCGTGGCTGCAAGGGAATTAGGGCTGGGAACAAAATGTCCAAGGATACATATCCTATCAAATGGACGGGCAGATGAGCAGAGGACAGGGTTGTCTTCTTTGTAAGAAATTAAATTAAATCAATAGTAAGAGTTGGAAGGCATAGAATCTGCGTGGGTAGAGTTGAGGAGCTCCAAAGGATAGAAGACCCTGATGGGAGTTGTGTACAGGCCTCCTAGCAATAATCAGGATTTGGAGAAGAAAATAAATCAGGAGACAGATAGGCGTGAATGAAAGGCATTATTACAATAATCGTGGGGGACTTCAATATGCTGGTGGACTGAGAAAATCAAGTTGGTAGCAGATCTCAAGAATAGTAATTGGCGGAATGTCTTCAAAATGGTTTTTTGGAACAATTTGTGGTAGCGCCCACTAGAGAACAGGCATTTCCGGATTTAGTGATGTGTTCTGAGGAAGACTTGACTAGGAAGCTTAAGGTGAAGGAACCCCGAGCAGGCAGTGACCATAACATGTTAGAATTCACCCTGCAGCTTGAGAGGAAGAACCATATTTGAGTAAAGGTAACTGCAAAGACATGAGGGAGGAACTGGCTAGAGTTGATTGGACGGTGACCCTAGCAGGGAAGACAATTGAGGAACAATGGCAGAAGTTTCTGGAAGTAATTCAGGAGTCACAGCAAAATTCATCCCAAGGAAGAAGAAACACACTAAGGGGAGGATGAGGCTGATGGGAACTCAGGAACAGCATAAAAGCAAATGAAAAATCATACAATACGGTAAAAATTAGTGGGAAGCCAGAGGATTGGGAAGCCTTTAAAAACCAGCAGACAATAACGAGAAAAGCAATAAGTGGGGAGAAGATGAAATACACGAGTAACTAGTTTGTAACATAAAAGAAGATTGCAAGAGTTTTTTTAGACATCTACAAGGCAAGAGAGGACCGTGGACCGCTGGAAAATCAGGTTGGCAGGCTGATACAAAATTGGCTACTTCCAGTTTACTTTCTTTAACTATCTACAAGGCAACAGGGAGGCAAAAGTGGACAGTGGACCACTGGAAAATGGCTGAGATAGATCCTTGATTAGTAAGGGGATCAATGGTTATGGGGACAAGGCAGGAGAATGAGGTTGAGAAACATTTCAGTCATGATCAAATGATGGAGCAGACATGAAAGGCTAAATGGCCTAATTCTGCTCCTATATCTTATGCTCTTGTGGACTTATGACAAATTACATGTTATTTCCTTAGGAGATCTTTTCAGTCAACTTATGAAGGATGATCCCTCTACAGTTAAAGGAGCAGAGAACTTTATGTTGGGGGAAATGCTGACTCTTCCTCAGAACTTTGGGTAAGAATTTTCAATCATTCAGGCATACATTTGTCTTTCTTTTTTGCTCTCCTCACTCCTCTTTTCTACCCCACCAAGTACCAAAGACATCAGTAAAGAACTCAAAACAAGGAATTAGGAGGACTAAAAGGGGTCATTAAATGTCTTTGGCCAACAGGATTGAGAAAAATCCCAAGGCTTTTTACAAACATAAAGGGTGCAAGAGGATAGCCAGGGAAAGGGTAGGTCCACTCCAGGACAAAGGAGGGAATTTACACGTGGAACTCAAAGAATTGGGTGAGATCTATTACGAATATTTTGCATCAATATTTACAGAGGAGAAGGAGATGGTGAATCTTGGGAGGGCAATGTTGATATTCTGGAGCATGTCAATATAAAAATGGAAATGGTGTTGGGCCTTTTGAAAAGGGTTGAGGTAGACAAGTCCTCAGGGCATGATAAGGGAGACAGTGAGGAAATTGCTGGGGCCTTGTATGAAATCTTTGTATCCTCTTTAGTCACGGGGAGGTCCCAGATGACTGCAGAATAGTCAACATTATTCCTTTGTTTCGGAAGGGCAACGGGGTAATCTGGGAAATTACAGGCTGTCAAGCCTTGCGTCTGCAGTAGGGAAACAATTGGAGAAGCTTCTTAGAGATAGGATTTTTCTTTTCATTCACTCATGGGATGAGGGAATCACTGGCTGGCCAGCATTTATTGCCTGTTCCTAGTTGCCCCGAGAAAGCGGTGAGCTACCTTCTTGAACTGCTGCCGTCCACATGCTGTACGTTGACCTACAGTGTCCTTGGGGAGAGAATTCCAGGAGTTTGACCCAATGACAGTGAAGGAACAGCGATTATATTTCCAAATCAGGATGGTGAGCAGCTTGGCAGGGAAGTTGTAGGTGGTGGTGTTCCTGTGCATCTGCTGCCCTTGTCCTTCTAAATGCAAGTGGTCGTGGGTTTGGAAGGTGCTGTCTAAGGATCTTTGAATTTCTGCAGTGCATCTTGTAGGTGGTACACACTGCTGCTACTGAGCGTCAGTGGAGGAGGGAGTAAATGCTTCTGGATGTAGTGCCAATCAAGCGGGCTGCTTTGTCCTGGATCGTGTGAAGCTTTTTCAGTGCTGTTGGAGCTGCGCTCATCCAGGCAAGTGGGGAGTATTCCATCACACTCCTGACTTGTGCCTTGTCTTGGCGTTGGGGAAGCAGGAACTGGGTTACTTGCTGCAGTATTCCTAGCCTCTGACCTGCTGTTGTAGCCATTCTGTTTATATGGCGAGTCCAGTTGGTCACCCCAAGGATGTTGATAGTTGGGGATTTAGTGGTGGTAACACCCTGAATGTCAAGGGGTGGTTGTTAGATTGTTTCTTATTGGAGATGGTCATTGCCTGGCATTTGTGTGGTGCGAATGTTACTTGCCAGTTGTCAGGCTGAGCCTGGATATTGTCTAGACCTTGTTGCATTTGAACATGGACTGCTTCAGTATCTGAGGAGTTGCGAATGGTTCTAAAGTTTGTGCAATTAATTTACTCACTTTGGAAAAATATGGACTTATTACTAAAAGGCAGCATAGCATTTTGTGGGCAGGTCATGTCTCATGAATATAATTGAGTTTTTTGAGGAAGTGATTGACAAGGTTCCTCATGGCAGGCTTATACGAAAGATAAATTGACATGGCATCCAAGGAGAGCAGTAAGTTGGATATAGAACAGGCTTAGTCATAAAAGATAGAGAGTAGCAATGGAAGAATATTTTTCAGACTGAAGATCTATGACCAGAGGTCTTCCGCAGGGATCAGTGCTGGGATGCTTATTATTTGTAATATATATAAATCATTTGGAGGAGCATGTAGGTGGCATAATTAGTAAGTTTGTGGATGACACAAAGATTGGGGGAGCTGCAGTTAGTGTGGAAGGTTGCCAGAGGTTACAGCAGGGTATGGACAGGCTGGAAACATTTGCAGAGAAATGGCAGATGGAGTTTAATCTGGACGAATGTGAGGTAGCATCAACTTATAGATGAATCTATGTGTACAGGTTCGCAGTTCCTTGAAAGTGTCAACACAAGTGGGTGAGATGGTCAAGAAGGCATATGACATGCTTGCCTTCGGTCGGGCATAGAATATAAAAATCGGCAAATTGCGTTGCAGTTGTATTGAACGTTAGGCTACTTTTAAAATATTGTATACATTTCTGGTTGCCACACTACCAGAAGGATGTGGAGGCTTTGGAGAGAGTGCAGAAATGGTTTACCAGGATGTTGCCTGGTTTCAAGGATATTAGCTATGAGGGGAGATTGGACAAACTTGGTTTGTTTTCACTTGATTGTTGTAAAATGAGAAGTGACTTGATATATGTGAGCTGGCAGAGAATAGAGGGTTACGGGCAATGTTTAAGGCAAAAGGTTTTTCGTTTAGAAGGGCATCATACGTTGGCGCAGTCTTGGTGGGCCGAATGGTCTGTTCCTGTGCAATACTGTTCTTTGTTCTTCAAACAAAAAATGGCCAAGAATTGGGGGGAGCAATATTGGGAAATTATCTTTATGGGAATGGTGGAAACAGAATTATGAACGACTATGCAGGTTCAGAAAGATCACTAGTCCTTCAATCCTTAAAACATATGAAGTTTATTTTCTCTTTGATACCCCATCAAGAAGTCTATTCAATTGTTAGGCTCATATAGAGTCATAGAGTCATACAGCATGGAAACTGACCCTTCAGTCCAACCAGTACATGCTGAGCAAGTTCCCCAGTCTAAACCAGTCCCACTTGCCTGCATTTGGCCATATCCCTCCAAACCTTTCCTATTCATATACCTATCCAAATGTCTCTTAAATGTTGTAACTACATCTGCAATTACCACTTCCTCTGGTAGTTTATTCCATATACAAACTACCCTCTGTGTGAAAAAGTTGCCCTCAGGTCCCTTTTTATCTTTCTGCTCTCACGTTAAACTTATGTCCCCTACCCTGAGGTGTGAAGAACTATCAGCCCTAAATGTGACTTTAGTCAATTTGAACAGGTGTACCTTTTTTTCTTAATTTCGTTTTCTAGTCTTCCTCCCTTGCTACCCCTAGCCACCATACTTCCTTTCAAGATTGGGAAGCCTGTTTCATTTTGTTCTAGAGTGTGTTGTCTCATACAAATATTCAGTCTTGTAGCTTGGTTTTGATGACGTGCAGCTAATATCTCTCCTGTTGCTTGGTTACAAGAATACCATGCATTCTAAATTATGGTTGTCACTATGATTTTGGAGTGCATTTGGAAAAAAAATGGTTGGAAGGGCTGGATGTGATGTTCTAGGGGAGAAATGGGTATTTTTAAGAAACAGGAGTAGTGCCAAAGCATTGGAGAATTGGAAAGATTTCACTGTTGGAGGGAAAAGTGGATAATCTTAGTAAATATACACGACTGACTTAACTTTAGTTATGGGCAAATTATTGAATTCAGTTTTGAGGGACAGTAAAACCATCATTTATAAAGGTATAGATTAATTGAAGAAACTCAGTGTGAATTTGTTCAAGGAAGGTCATGCCTGAATAACTTCTTTTGTGAGAAAGTGACTTGTATGGTTGATGAAGCCAGTGTGGTGGATGCGTTTTATGTAGATTTTAACAAAGGCTTTTCACAATGTCCTATGTGGCAGGCCGGTCAAAAAGTATAAGACTTGGGATTAATTGATTTTAATTGTTTTTATTGGCAAATGTGCTGAAATACAGTGAAAAGCTTTGTTGCAAGTGGTACAGGCAGATAACAGCAAGCAAAGGATGTACAGATCAAAAAGACTTCGAGGCATATCGGTTACATTGCAGGTTACATTATTTGAGGCTAGACTCCATTCAACAGTCTGATAATGGCTGGAAAGAAGCTGTTCCTGAACCTGCTTGTGCATTTGTCCAGGCTTCTGTATCTTCTGCCTGCTGGAAGAGTTGTAAGAGGTCATTACCAGAGTGCAAGGGGTCTTTGATGATGTTGACCGCCTTTCTGTGGCAGCGAGCCGTGTAAACAGAGTCCATGAATGGAAGATTAGCTTCCGTAATGTTCTGGGTTGTGCACACCACTTTCTGTAGTTTCTTACGGTCCTGGGGAGAGCAGTTGCCATACCAGGCTGTCAGGCACCCAGACAGTATGCTTTCAATGGTGTATTTTAGAAGTTAGTGAAGGACCTTATGGACATGTCAAATTTCCTGAGCCGCCTGAGGAAGAAGAGGCATTGTTGTGCCTTCTTGACTGTCACATTTACATAGAGTCATAGAGTCCTACAGCACAGAGACAGGCCCTTTGGCCCAAAATAGTCCATCCTGACCAAAATGCCCATCCACGCTAAGCCTGTTTCTCTGCACTTGGCTCATATCCTTCTAAACCTTTCCTATCCATGTATTTGTCCAAATGCCTTTTAAATGTTGTTAATGTAGCTGCCTCAACCACTTCTGCTGGCTGCTGATTCCATATGTGTACCACCCTTTGTGTAAAAAAGTTGCCCCTCAGGTTCCCATGTATTCTTTTCCCTCTTACCTTAAACTGATGCCCTCTAGTCCTCAATTCCCCAACCCTGGGAAAAAGACTGACTGCATTCACCCTATCCATTCCTCTCATGATCTTATACACTACTGTAAGATCCCCCTCAGCCTCCTACACTCTAAAGAAAAAAAAGTCGTAGCTTGTCCAACCTCTCCCTATAACTCAGACCCTTGAGTCCTGGCAACATCCTTGTAAATTTCTTCTGCACTCTTTCCAGTTTAATAACATTTTTCCTGTAGCAAGGTGAGCAAAACTGAGCACAATACTCCAAGTGCAGCCACACCAATGTAATGTTCAACTGCATCATAACTTTCAGTCATTCTATACTCAATACCCTGACTGATCAAGGCCAGTGTGCCAAAAACCGACTCCACTTTCAGAGAGCCGTGCACCTGAACTCCAAGGTCTCTCTCTTCCACTACACTCCTCAAGGCCCTACCATTCACCATGAAACTCCTACCTGGATTTGACTTTTCAAAATGCAACGCCTCACACTTATCTATATTAAACTCCATTTGCCATTTCTCAGCCCACTTCCCCAGCTGATCAAGATCCTGCTGCAGTTTCTGATTACCTTCCTCACTGCCCATGAAACCGCCTATTTTAGTGTCTCCCGAAAACTTACTAATCATGCCGTGTACATTCTCATCCAAATCATTGATATAGATAACAAATAGCAATGGGCCCAGCACCGACCCCTGAGGCACACCACTAGTCACAGGCAAGCATCCTTCCAGTATTACCCTCTATTTGGTACCATCAAGCCAATTGTGTATCCAGTTTGCCAGTTCTCCCTGAATTCCACGTGATCTAACCTTCCAGAGCAGCCTACCATGTGGAACCTTATCAAAGACCTCACTGAAATCCATATAGACTACGTCTACTGCCCTGCCCTTATCAACCTTCCTGGCCACTTCATCAAAGAACTCTAACAAATTTGTGAGGCATGGGAAGTCCACGACAGGTCATCAGTTATTGTTATTCTGAGGAACTTGATGCTTGATCTCACAGAGAATGACAATTTGGATTAAATATTAGCTTAATGACAAGAAGCAAAGGGTTATCATCGACGAGTGTTTTGTAAATATAAAGCTGTTACCAGCATGGTTCTGCTGGCATCAGAATTTAACCCCTATCTTTTTCCAGTTTCTATCAATGATTCAAATGGCAAGATGCAGAAGGTTGTCTGTGTGGTGGGCAGTGTAAGATGGCAGGATGATACAGATAGTTTGTTCAGTTGACCAGAAGTGGAAAATTTAATTTAGTCTTTAGAAGTGAGGAGTTTTGTATTTTTGGAGTTGTAGTAAGGCAAGGAAATATGGCATGTTTTTCCAATAGTTAAGGCACGGAACACGAGTAGGGGCGTTTACGCTAGAACTGATTGGAATGAAGATGAGTAAACACATTTTTCCATTAAAAGGAGTAGTAGAGACCTGGAACACTGCCTGATAGGGTGAGAGAGTCAGAAGCGCTTAGTATATTTAAAAAATACGCTTCAATTGTTACTTAAAGATTTCCAACATGCAGTTTTTCAGACCCAGTGCAAGAAGGTGTTTTTAGCTGAACAGTTCTTTGTCAATTGGCACAAACATTATGGGCTAAATGGCCTACTATGTTGTAAATTTTCTGTGATTCTATGAAGAAGTTGGCCAGGATATTGGACTGGCTTTTTGGTCGAAGAATTGAGATGTTCAACACGCACTCGTACACGCACACGCACTCTCACACGCACGCACTCTCACACGCACGCACTCTCACAC
>NC_063332.1:67328118-67457286 GCF_021869965.1 Rhincodon typus
CACGCACTCTCACACGCACGCACTCTCACACGCACGCACTCTCACACGCACGCACTCTCACTCGCACGCACTCTCACGCGCGCACACACGCTCCCACACGCGCGCACACACACTCCCACACGCACGCACACACACCTCCCACAGCACATTTCCTACAATATAAAGTGTGTGGTTCTGTGATTTTTTTTCCAGAGTGAGTACTTTGCGTTGGGTCTTCTATTGCTTTGATTGTATCTTTTGCATTCAAATATTTTGCTTTTGGACTATAATGAATGCAATTCCTGATTTCATGTGTACCTGTCAAACTTTCTGACTGTCGAGTCAATGAACGTTCTAGGGAGCTCTGCCGTGATTTTATCTGTCATGTCCTCAAAGATGAGTTTGCACATCCCATGTGGACCATGGAATTGCACACTTGGTGAATGTGACAAACTTCTTCAGGAATGATCTGCACTTCATTCACCCCATTCAGTTGTTTCTTGTTTGAGTTGTTGATGCATGAATACACCTTTGGTCTGCTTCCCTTTAGATGCCATTATTCTAATTTATCAATATTAAATTAATAACCACAGAATTATCTTGATCAGTTTATTGCCCTTGCAGTAGCGTTAGATATTACATTTATCTGGTATTCCAAGAAACCATCGTACAGCTTTGTGATCATTCTGTAGGTAGTAACCTAAAATTTGCTGGGTTAGCTGAAATTAAATGAAATGAGAAGAAATGAAGCATGAAGTTTGCCTTTTTGATAAAGTCAAGCAACCCTGGTGATGACCTAATGATTATTAAGGCACTGCTTTTAACGTGTTTCTGTGTTTTGCTGAAGGAATATGTGTATGTCTATATTAAGCGTTGTGACTCAGTGATAATGAAAGGAACTGTCACAGCACCTCTGGACAAGCTGGAGCCTTGGTTTGAAAGCCGACCAGGTTATTAGCTGCGATAATGAAAATTATTATCAGCTAAATTTGTGATTGTGCAGTGTAAATATCATACAGTTGATTAGATGACACGAAAGTAGTAAGGAAATGGTTTATTTGCGTAGCCTGAACAAGCTGGCTTGAAGTTAGATATCGGTAAGTCCCAGAGGTAAGCCTTTTTCCAGGGAGACGCAAACAAGTCTTGATGAGCAATTAATCAAACTGGCCATGCTATATATTGAATTATACTGCTGAGAACTTATAAATTAGTTAGTACGTTTGAATAAATAAAACCTAGATTTTTGCTTATTGAAAAGTTCAGGTATTTTCAGTGTTTATAATTGCAAACAGGAATTAGCTTTATTCCCACTGAATTGGCTCGTAAGAATGTGCTTAAATTGTGTCTGAGATTGATTATGAACCTCAAACTTCCTTTTTTTCTCCGCTGCCCTAAAAGTTGTTAGTGCCTTGTCAGGTAACTTTCCCATTTATCCCATTCAATTTAGTGGCAGCTATTCATATGTAAACCACAGGTGGTTATTTCACTAGGGTGGAAATTGATATTACTGTCTAAAATCAGTACAGATAAGGATTTTAGTTTTTTTTGCCCTTTCAGTTGGTTAAAGCAGAACTCATTGCTTTAACCAACCGGCTGAGGTGGGCATTAACATAAAATGCTGTGGCCACCTGACGACCGAGCATTGCTTTCACATTGGAGTAGAACATAAATATAAAAAGGGAAGCTAAAAGTAGTAAACATATTAAAGAAGACCTTTCCTACTTTTTGTTGTGAAAAATGTCACTATCCAAATGTTATATATTGCTTTGAACTCTGCACTATTTGTCTTTATGCTATTTTGGAGTGTGTACCATTTTCATAGTGCAGAAATATTAAATGTAATTTCACATTTGAATTTCTCATCTTGGGCAGGAATATTTTTTTGGGTGAAACCTTCTCGAGCTACATCAGTGTACACAATGACAGCGTGCAAGTTGTTAAAGATATTTTGGTTAAGGTAAGACAATGATATTATACATCTGATTTACTTACAGGAAAAAACATCTTTAAGCGCATTCCATTTTCTTCAACCTGGCATAAGCAAGATTTTTGTGACAATAATAAGCAAATTTCTTGGATTTCAGTACCATGTGATTGTTGGTGGGTGACATTTTTGTACTGTTTCCATTAGTACCAACAACATTTGGAAGTGCAGTTCTAGTTTAGCCTTGCAAGCTTGGGCTATGTTTGAAGAAAGCATTTTAAGCAGTATATTTTTATGATAAATTACTCCTTTGTTCAACGTTTCATCGGTATCTGACATATTGATCAAGTTTATTGATTGACTTATAATGAACTTGAGGATTACTAGTAACTAATTGCTAGAGTTATTTTATTCAAAAATGCTTTTGCAATGTTAGTTATTAACGTGGTCAGATCCAGTCACACCATGTAGCTAAAGATGTCAGTCATGCCTCTTGCCCTAAAGTCTTGTATCTTGATATTTGGTTTCTCTAGGACAAAAGAAGTTTGGATCAAATGACCTTTTTCTGTTCTTTGTGATCATAGAGCAGTTTTCATTGGAACATTTAGCAATATCATAGAAGTAGTTCGTAATTACAAATATGTCTAAAATTCAGATATGTGATTACTTCTCTCTGTGCACCCCCCTCCCCCTACCCCCAATACTCCCCACACTATGGGTTTCAGAAGTTTTTCTTTTTTCTTTTTATTTCCTTTTCCTTACCTCAACTATTAGCTGTTTGGCCAAAGTGCTTCCTTAAAGTAAATTGGCAGGAAACCATTGACAGGATAGGAATTGGGACATCATGTTGCAGCTGTATACAACATTGGTGAGGCCACTTTTGGAATAGTGCATACAATTCTAGTCACCCTTCTATAGAAATGATGTTGTTAAACTTGAGAGGGTGCAGTAAAGATTTACACGGATGTTGCCAGGACTGAAGAGTTTGAGCTATAGGGAGAGGCTGAATAGGATGGGGCTTTTTTCCTTGGAGTGTCGGAGATTGAGGTGTGACATAATAGAGGTTTATAAGATCATGAGGGGTATGGATAGGGTGAATAGCCAAAGTATTAATCCCAGGGTGGGGGAGTCAAAACTAGAGGGCGTAGATTTAAGGTGAGAGGGGAAAGATTTAAACGGACCTAAAGGGTAACTTTTTCGCGCACAGAGTGGTGCGTGTATGGAACAAGCTGCCAGAGGAAGTGGTGGAGGCCTGGTACAATTATATTTAAAAGGCATCTGAATGGGTACATGAATAGGAAGGGTTTAGAGGGATATGGGTCAAATACTGGCAAATGGGACCAGGTCACATTGGGAGGGCTGGTCAGTGCAGATGAGTTGGACCGAATGGTCTGTTTCTGTGCTGTATGACTCTAGTTGCTTGAGTTTACTTACAACCTTGTCTGTCTTTGGGTTGGTTGAAATTAATTTGTGGTGTAAGGGAACTTTCAGCTGCAAACCTGTATCTGGCATTTGCTGTATCCACTGAATTACTTAACTCATCACCTCTTTTTGTAACAGTTTCTCATATGTTAAGTGGAAGAGAGTTTTTAAAAGCAAAAGCTATGGATAATTTAGGGAACTTTTGTTTACCTGTTTATCCTTTTAAACAAGGCTGATCTTCAAACCAGCTCTCAACGTTTAAACCTATCAGCTTCAAATGCTGCAGTGGCTGATCTTAAACCTGACCGTTGCATTGATGATGTGATTCACCATGAAGTGAAAGAAATTGGAACACACATGTAAGTTCTATATTTCTATTAAAAAAAAAGACTGAAAATAAACATGTATTAAAAGATCTACCTAATGACCATAGCACTGGTATGTTCTTTTGAGTGTGAAAGGATCATAATTCAGGGCATAAGTGTGAAGCTACAAGGACATTTTGTATGAGTGCTCAGGCAGATCATTATATTTTGGAAAAGATGACCCTTTGCATCTCGCACGGTTGCAGAATTTTGTAAACTGCACCCAACAGTTAAATGACAATTCAACAACTGTGACGTTTTTCAGATTGATGAGATGTTTATGTTGCTGATTTGATATGTTTTGTAATTTTAATCTTTTGATTTATCATTGATCACCATAAGTGTTATACAAGTATTATATAGAGGCCATCAAATAGGTTTTAACTAGCATTTTAAATAGCAAGTTATTTCAACAACTTATTACCCTTTGAGGCAAAACAAACCTTATCCCTATTGTTTCATGTTCATCACTAAGTTAATTGTCAGGCATGGCTCAGTTGGTAGCCTCTGAACCATAAAATTCTGGGTTCACGTCCCACTTCAGGATTTGTGCGCACATATCAAGGCACTTTAGTATTGAGGGAGTGTGCAGTGTTGGAGGTGCTGTCTTCTGGATGTTAAACCAAGGGTCAGCCTGGCCTTTACCAGGTTGTCAATTAATGTAGCACACTATGTTCAGGTTTACTCATATATTGTATGGTACAACACTTCAAAAGTACTTAATGGAATCAAAAACCTTATATAAAAGCAAGTTTCTTTTTCTAATTTCTATTTGGCCCCAGTGGACTGGGTAGAAAGACTAAAAGGTCGGACACTTGAACAGTGGCAGACATTTTGGGAGATATTCAATTCCTCCCAACTAAAATATATTCTAGAGAGGAAGAAAGATTGTAAGAGAGAGGAAAAAAACATCCATGACTAAGCAAGGAAGTCCAAGATAACACAGGGAAAAACTAAGGCATACCATGTCTGTAGCAGGCTGCTGGATTGGGAAACTTTAAAAGTCCAACAAAGGGTTGCTTAAAAAAAGTAATAAAAAGAGGAAATGTTAATTATGCAAAGCCTAGCACAAAACAGAAAGAAGTTAGCAAAAACTTTTACATGTATTTAAAAGGAAGAGAGTAGCTAAAGTGAATGTTGGTTCTTTATGGGACCAGACTGGGAAGTCAGTAATGGGGAATACAAATGGCACAGACTTTAAATCAATATTTTTGTTCCATTTTCAGGGTGGAGGACAATGAAACCATCCTAGTAATAGTAACAGTTAATGCAGATGTTATAGGAAAGGAGGAACTTAAAGCAATCACCACCATTAGGGAAAAAGAACCGAGCAAATTATCGGGATTAAAGACAGACAAGTTCCTAGTGCTTAATGGCCGACTTCTAGGGTTTTAAAGGAAGAGGCAGTGGAGGTAGTGGATTTAAAGTTTTTGCGAAGATTTGTAGCTTGGATTGTGGATGAGGTTGAAGACTTGCTCGCTGAGCCAGCGTGTTTGGTTGCAGATGTTTCATAATATTGTCAGTGTGCCTCCAGTGAAGTGTTGGTGTTCTGCCCCTCTTGTTATTTATATGCCTCGGTTTGCTGGCATGGTTGGCACTACTTCCAGTTCTGTTTTTCAGTGATTTGTATATCGGGTTCAGTTCAATGTGTTTGTTGTTGCTTCGAATGCCAGGCCTCCAGGAATTCCCTGGCATGTCTCTGTTTGGCTCGTGCTATTATCGATGTGTTGTCCCAGTCAAATTCCTGTCCTTCTTTGTGTATTGAGACCGGTGAGAATTGGTCATGTCTGTTGGTGGCTAGTTGGTTTTCATGTATCCTTATTGTCAGTTTTCTGTCACTTTAGCCAATGTAATGTTTTTCACAGTCCTTGTATGGTATTTTGTATAATTATGTTAGTTTTATTGGTTGTGGGTATGGGATCCTTTACGTTCGTCAGTAGCTGTCGCAGGTTGGTTGTTGGTTTGTGGGCTACTCTGATGCCTAGGGTTCTGAGTAGTCTTGTGGTTATCTCTGATATGTCTCTGATGTACGGTAGGTTGACTCGTGTCTCTGGCCGTGTTGTGCCTTCTTGTTGTGGTCTGTCGTAGGGGTAATGGCGGATTGTGTTTTTTGGGTATCCATTCCTTTTAAAAACTCTGTATAAGTGCTCCTGTTCTGCTTTGCACAATTCCGGATTGCTGCAGTGTGTTGTGGCTCGTTTGAATAATGTCCTGATGTAATTCTGTTTATGGGTGTTGGGACGGTTGCTACAGTAATTTAAGTATCTGGTCTGTATGTGTGGTCTTTTGGTATATGCTTGTCTGGAGTTCCCCGTTGTTCTTATGTTCTACCATTTTGTCCAGGAAGGGTAGTCGTTTATTATTCTATTCTTCTTTTGTGAAGTTTATTCCAGTGAGGACGTTCTCTTTGTGTTGGTGGGTTTCTTCTAGTCTTGTGTGTTTGATAATCATGAACATGTCATCTACATAGCGGACCCAGAGTTTGAGTTTTATAGTGGGGAGCACTGTTCATTCTAACCTTTGCACTACCGTTTCTGCAATCGGTCCTGATGTTTTGGATTGCATTGGTGTTTCGTTGATTTGTTTGAATATATGTTCATTGAAGGTGAAGTGGGTTTCATGGGATGCCTGCCTTGCTGATTCGTCCAGCAGTGCGGCAATTGTCTTTTTAGCTAGGTCAATGTTTATAGATGCAAATAGTACTTTTACGTCAAAGGATATCATTATCTCATCCTCTTCTATTCTGGTGTCCTTGATGTTGAGGAATTCTTGGGAGGAGTAGATGGAATGGGTAGTGTTGTCAACTAAGTATTTCAGTTTCTGTTATGGTTCTTTGGTTAGTCTATATGTTGGCGTGCGAGGCAGTGAGACAATGGATCTAAGGGGCACACCTGGCTTGTGTACCTTAGGGAATCCATAGAAGCGGAGTGTGTTGGATCCCTCTAGTTTCATTTTTCGTAGTCTGTCTTGCTGATATCTCCTGAGTTGTTGTGGGGTGCCTGCCTTCCTGATTTGTCCAGCAGTGTGGCAATTGTTCCAAAATTCCTTGGATTCTGGAAAGGATTCAGTGGATTGGAAAAGTGCTAACTTAACACACTTATTCATAAAGTTGGGGAATGGGGAGGGGTCGGTGGCAGAAAGTAGGAAACCATAGACCAATTATTTTAATGTCTGTTGTTGGGAAATTGTTGGAATCCATTATTATAGAAATAGCAATGGGATATTTGGAAAGTCAAAACTCAATCCATCAAAGTCAGCATTGTTTTATGAAGGGTAAATTGTGCTTGACTAACTTGCTAGAATTCTTTGAAGATGTAACAAGCAAAGTGGATAATGGTATATCTAGATTTCAGAAGGCATTTGATAATGTGCCACACAAAAGCTTAATAAACAAGTTAAGATCACATGGGGTCAGGGGCGATATATTAGCTTTAATAGAGGATTGTCTAACTAAGAGAAAGCATAGTTGGGATAAATGGGACTTTGGTTGGCAAGTTGTAACTAGGATGATGCCACAGTGTTTGGTCCTTGGGGCTCTAACTATTTGCAATCTATATAATGACTTGGATGTAGTGATAGAGTGTACAATGTAATATATTCAGATTTTCAGGTGGTACTAAGATAGTTGGTAAAGTAAGTTGCAATTAAGAAATACAAAATTTATAAATAGAATGAATAGATTAGGTGGATGGACCAAAATTTGACAGATGGAGTTAAAGTAAATAAGTATGAGGTTATCCATTTTGGTTGGAAGAATAAAAAGTCAACTTATTATCTATACGGAGAGGAACATCAAAATGCTTTCTTGCAAATTGATTTGGATAGAAAGAAAGCTAGACTGCAGCTTCACCAAGTAATATGTAGGACAAATGGAATTTTGGAATTTATTGCCAAAGGAATAGAGTTGAAAAGTAAGGAAGTGTTGTTGCAAGTGTATAAGAATCATTAGAATCCCTACACTGTAGAAACGGGCCGTTTGACTCAACAAGTCCACACGAATTCTCCGAAGAGCATCCCACCCAGACTCACCCCCTACCCTATTACCCGATGAATTCCCATGGCTAATCCACTTAACCTACTCATACCTGGACACTATAGACAATTTAGCATGGCAAATCCACCTAACCAGCACATCTTTGGACTGTGGGAGGAAACTGGAGCACCCAGAGGAAACCCACGCAGACATGGGGAGAATGTGCAAACTCCACACAGACAGACGCCTGAGGCTGGAATTGAACTCTGGGTCCCTGGTGCTGTGAGGCAGCAGTGCTAACCACAGAGCCACGATGTAATTACATTGGAGAGAGTTCAGAAAACGCTCACTTGATTAATTCCAGAAATCGTAATTTGTACTTTTTACAAGATTCAAAAATTCACCAAAGATCCTGACATAGCGGTCTTCCAAACTCACGACCACTTCCATCTAGAAGGACAAGGACAGCAGGTTCATGGAAACATCACCACCTGCACGTTCCCTCTAAGCCATTCACCATCCTGATTGGAAATAAATCACTGTTCCTTCACTGTTGCTGGGTCAAAATCCTGCAATTCCCTCTCTCAGAGCATTGTGCGCCAACTTACATCATGTGGACTGCAGTGGTTCAAGAAGGCAGCTCACTACCACCTTCAGAAGGGCAGCTAGGGACAGGCAATAAATGTTGGCCATCAAGCAATGCCTCTGTCCCACGAATGAATAAAAAAAAAATGAAAGGCTTGCCTTATGAGGAGAGATTGAGCAGTCTAGGTGTGGTCAATTGAGTTTAAAAGAATGAAAGGACATCGAATTGAGATATGTAAGATGCTAAAGGGGATAGATAAGGTAGACATGGAGTGAATGCTAACCATTGTGGAGCTATATAGAATGTGAAATCATAGTTGTAGGCTGAGATGTGGCAGATTTAAAACAGAATTAGGAGGAATTACTTCTCTCAAAGGGTCATGAGTCTGTGGAACTCATTACCTCAGAGTGCAGTGGATGCTGGAGCACTGAATAAGTCTAAGGAGGAGATAGATTGATCTTCAATTAGTAATGGGTTGAAGGGTTATGTGGTATGGGCAGGAAAGTGAAGTTGAGGCTGAGATGAGATCAACCATGATTGTATTAAATGGTGGAGTGGGCTTGAGGGACTGATTTCCCTATTTTGGCTCCTAGTTCTTATGTTCTTATATTTACACCCTCTGATCTTACTTTTCTTATTTATCATTGAAATAATATGGGTTAAAACATTATTTTTCATAAGATATCTCTTATCTTAAACTCTTGCAACTCTCAAGATAAATCATTCAGTGTTTCTAATTTTCTTCCTACTTATCCTTGTCATACCAAGAATCAGGCTCCTGGCTCTTTGATCCACCCTATTTGATATGTAGATTCTTTCTTTGCGATATGGTGACTACTGGGAAACAAATTGTATATTTAAATCGAGGCACACGTGACTTTTTAAAATATGTGAATCAAACACCTTTCTGTTGTATCCACATGGGTTGGTGCCATGCAGGTTGCTGGATTTGGTACTTAATCAAATCTTGCTTGTTAAGTTTATGATGAACACATCATTTGTTATGTATGAGATAGCTTATTCTATTTATTGATTTATTTTTCCACTTGTCTTTGTTTTTGCAGCTTAGTTTGTGCAGTCAGCTATACCACACAAGCTGGAGAAAAGATGTACTTTAGAAAGTTCTTCAAATTTCAGGTAGTATTTGTAAATTCTGTACTGAACTCTTTTTAAAATGTACAGAATGTGGCCAATTTGTTATTTTTCATGTAATAATTTATTTCCATATCTTTTTCTTTCAAATGAATTTTTAAATTGACCAATTTTTAAACTGAAGTTTTGGTCAACTGTTCTGATTACTTTGCTTGCAATGTGCACAAAATTGAGCAATGAAACATGCTACACAAAACATTCAAATTACTTCAGAGATAGTAGGAACTGCAGATGCTGGAGAATCAGAGATAGTAGGAACTGCAGATGCTGGAGAATTCAAATTACTATTTATTTCTCGATGCAAGTTGAGCAAATATATTTTTTCACAAAAATCCTTGGTGTTATTTGGGTTTCCAGATTGAAATAAAACATGATATTCAAGCTGAATGGAAATTGTCAGGCAAAACAAGCATTTCCTTCCTTAACTAAAAATACATGCTTTTAGTTTAAAATCCATTGATATATATTACATAGAAATTAGTTGTTGACAGGATCACAGGATGTTAGAGATATGGATAATTCAGATCATCTTAATCCACTACACAGAACAATACTGCACCTTCTGCTCTGTCCTCCCCCACCATGTTCTTAAATGGATTCAGGATTTTCACCTTCACTCGTCTTCCTGGAAGCTCATTGAAAGCCTTTGCCCTCAAAGTACAGCTTCCTTTTACTAGTTCTAAAGTTAGAATTTATTAGGTTGAGCTGTGGTTCTCCAAAAGTAAAAGTTCACATGTGTATAGAAACTTTACCTTTGTATAATATCTTGAGTTGATTTACAGAAGTGTTATGAGTATAATTTAATGCCAAGCCATTTAAAGAAATATTAGGCAGCTGACGAAAAACTAAATTGTGGAGAGAGCACTTAAGAAGCTTTTTAAATTGAACAGATTTAACAGCTCCAATGTAGGCATCCATGAGACACTGTTAACATTAGCAACAGCAGAAATGTGTTTCCCCCAGCTCTCAGATCTCATAGAGTAGCATATGCTACACTCTTCCATTACAATCCAGCCAGGGGTCCAACACGAATTCAGTGAGGAGGCTGTGATAACATGCCAATACCAGCATTACTTGTGTCTTAAAAACAAGTGAAACTACTTAACAGCCCTATACGCATGCCAAACTGCAAAAGCACCATGCTGTAGATAAAGCTAAATGATCCCATAGCTAGAAAATCAGATCAAACCCTGCAGTTCCTTTTCAAACCAGTGTGAATGTTGGTGGCAGTGGCTTCATGAGCATTCACATCCTCAACAATGTTGAGATCCCCCAAACACCACCCCCCCAGCCCCTCCAAAACCCGACATCACCACAAAAAGACTAGACTGAAGAGTTTGCAATCACCTTAAATTACAAGTGCGGAAAGGATAAACATACTCAGCCTTCCTCCTGAGGACCCGTAGAAGCTAATTCACTCAAACTGGTGTCAAGCTCAGGCTGTTAACACCAACACCTACCCTGAATATCGTGTAAACCTCAGCTATTTTTGGCATGTTCAGTATCAAAGTGAAGTATATCATTTTCTCATTCTAATCCTTCTTCCAGCATTATTCATACCATTATTTTCTGCTTTGCATTAATTGTTCCTATTTGTAAGTGAATTGGGAGAAGAGTTCAATAAAATCTTAAAGATAATTTAGAATCAAATGAGAGGTGACATGGTTTGATAAGATTAGTTCAAACTTGTTGGCTTAGTTATAAGTCACAATTACTGCATGAAAGTTATATTCAACATAATACTTAAAGGCAGTAAGGCTGAACTTGAAAAACTAGAAATCTTACTAACAAGGATCCAGTCCTTCCAATCTGAGTGGGGAACCCTCTTTCCCACTTAGGTTTGGATGGGTTCTTTGTTCAGCACACTGACATCACAGGGAAACCATGAGTTGATTGGTTGTTGACCAGCTACTGTTTTCAACTCCAGTAATCTTGAAATACAGAAATGTTTAAAAGTAGAGGAAAAGTAAAAATTTATAGGCACAGGAAAGTGAGCTGGTTTGTGGTAAGGGTGAGGAATTTCTATTTTTTACAATATCAAGTGGAGAGCTGGCACTTGTACAAACCAGATGATTTGCAACTGAACAGAGCCAAAACTGAGTTCCTTGCAGATATTTTGCTGATGCTTTTGGGAAGGGTCTAAACTAACTCAACAGGATTGTAGGAACCAAGAGAGAAAATAATACTACAGTGCACAAAATAAAGGGAGAGACAGAACTAGAATTGAGAATATTAAGTTAATAGGTGAAGCCAGAGTGAAAGAAAATAATGAAGTCCAAATCATTACTCTGCATGTTTGTGAATGCAAGGAGTATAGTTAATAAGGAGCAAAAATAGAAGTTGCTGGAAAAGCTCAGCAGATCTGACAGCATCAGTGAAGAAAATTCAGAGTTAACGTTTTGGGTCCGGTGACCCTTCCTCAGAACTGAGATAACAAGGTGTAGAGCACAGCAGGCCAAGCAGCATCAGAAGAGCAGGAAAGCTGCTTGGCCTGCTGTGTTCATCCAGCTCTACACCTTGTTATCTCAGATTCTCCAGCATCTGCAGTTCCTACTATCTCTTCCTCAGAACTGTTTTGGTTTGTTCCTAGATGTATATCAATGTAACAATCAAGAATAAATTATTATGGTAGAAGTTTAAAAATGTATGCAGATCTCGGGTACCTGTAAAAACATCATGAAAATCATTACTGTATTATTTTTGTTATCAACATTTTTTTTTTAAACTAATGGAATGTGGGCATTCCTGGCTGGGCCAATATTATTGCCCATGCCTAGTTGCCCTTGAGAAGGTGATGGTGAGCTGCTTTCTTGAACTGCTGCAATTGAGGTGCTGCAGGTATGTCCATAATGCCATTAGGGAGGGAATGTGGGGAAAATGCAGGAGATTGACATTAGATAATGCAGACAGTGCAGGCACGATGGGCCGAATGGCCTCCTCATGCACTATAAACTGTAATAATTCCATGAATGAAAATGATGGCACCAACGGAGCAATCGCAGATATAACTCTGAGGAACGTTAACTCTGATTTATTTTCACAGATGCTGCCAGATCTGCTGAGCTTTTCAAGCAACTTCTGTTTTTGTTGCTGATTTACAGCATCCACAGTTCTTTCGGTTTTTATTTTAAGTTAATAAGATTGGGGAGTGACAGACACATTGCCATTGGGGATTATGATGTTGTGGCAATGCTGATGTATTATATATAGATATTAAATGTGCCTGGCTGCAAGGTGTTTAGGAGAGGTAAGGAAACGAAGGCATTTTTGGTTCAGGAGAGCACTGCTAAATTGGAGAAAGAGGATGTCCCAGAGCATTCAAGGACAGAATCAAAGTCCCTAGAGCTAAGGAGCCAAAAGGGTGCAGTTACATTGCTAGGTGTCATCTATAGACTACCCATCTGTGGGAAAGACATAGATGAACAATCTGCAAGAAAATTCTATTTAAGTGCAAACCATAGTGTATTTATAATGTGAGACTTTACTGATCAAATATAGACTAGGACAGTGGTAATGCATTCTTGCATTGTGTTCTGCAGAATATCTAACAACCTTGTGTGACCTGTCCAGCAAGAAAGGACCATGAAAGAACAAGGTTGGACTGGGTTCTTTGGATTGAGATGGATCAAGTGACAGTGGGGGAATCTTTTAGGTGACAGTGATCTTTTGTGTCATAAAGTTGGGGGTGTTGGTGGTGAATGATAATAAGGAATATAGAGTAACAGTAATTAACTGGTAGAGAGCTGACTTCAGTGGGGCGACAATGAAGTTTGGCTGCATAGATCGGAATCAAAGGTTGTTAGGGAAAACATTAACTGAATTAATGGGTCACCATCAAAGAAGAGATGGCTTGGATACAGGCAAGGTATATTCCCTCAAAAGAGAAAATTAGGGCAAACAAATCCAGAGCTTCCTCAGTGAGAAAGGAGATACAAATTTAAGGGTGAGAAAGTGTGTTATGTCAAGTGTCACATGGAAGATATGATTAGGAACCAAGCTAAATACAGAAGGTTCAAAAGGGAACAAATAAAAGAAGTGAAGATGGACTACAAAAAAATTATTGGCAGATAACATAATGTGAAATCCAAAGTCTTTGCTATGCGCGTTAATAGTAAAAGGGTCATAAAAAGAGGAGTAGGACTGATTAGGGAATAAAAACATGATTTGAAGGAAGGAAGAAGGCATGGTTGAGGAGTCAAATGAATTAGTTGCATCTGTCATTATTTACGGGGCAGATGCTGCTGAGGCCATAGTGACAGAGGAGGAAATTCCTTCATGAGATGTGTTTAAAATTGATAAGAATGGGATTTTTGCATAAACCATCAGGACCAGATGAGTTGAATCCAAGGATATTGAAGGAAGTGAGAGTAGAAATTGCAGAGACACTAACAGAAACCTTCAATCTTCATGTGATTAGAGAGTGGTGGCAGAGGATTGGAGGATTATAAATGTTAGGCCCTCGTTTTTAAAACTTATAAAAGATAAGCCCAGCAATTACAGACCAATCAGTTTAACTTCAGTGTTGGGGAGACTTCTAGAAACAATTATTCAGGATAGGGTTAATAGTAAAATGAAAAAATGAGTTCAGAAAAGCCATCATGGACTTGTTGAAAGAAAATTGTGGCTGAAGTTTTTTTAAAGTCATAACAGAGAGGGTCAATGAGGGCAATAGTGTTAATGTGGTGTACGTAGACTTCCACACGGCCTCTGATACAGCACTACATAATAGACTTGTAGGGAAAGTGTGAACTCAATAACGGGGATAGTAACATGTTGTGGTTACAAAATTGAGTGATAAGAAACAGAGCAATGGTTAATGGATATTTTTTGGTTTAGAGAACGGTGTGTAGCGGAGTTGTCAGATTTGGAAACTTTGCTTTTTCTGAGATATATAAATGTTTTAGTTCTTTTTGTGTAGGGGACAATTTCACGTTTGTGGTTGTTACGAATCTTGGGAGCATTATAAACTGAGGAGGTCAGTGTAAGATCTCAAAAGGGCCATTGGCAAATTGGTGGAGAGGGTGGATAGGTGACCAGTGACATTCAGTGTGGAGAAGTGTGAGGTAATGCATTTTGGTACAAAGAACATGGAATGACAGTACAAAATAAATTCAATGATTCTAAAGAATGTGAAGAAGCACAGAGACCTGAGTGTATATGTACAGAAATCATTCAAAGTAGGAAGGCAGGTAGAGTAATGCATACAGTATTCTAGATACAGTTCTGAAGACATTTTGGACTCCGTGTTAACACTTTCTCTCTCTGCATTTGCTGCCACACCTGTTGAGTTTCTCCAGCGTTATCTATGTTTGTTACAATATTCCAGGTGTTATTAACAAGGGCCTAGAGTACAAGAATATTGAGGCTATACTGAGCCTAGATGGGACACAAGTTAGTCTTTACTTGGAGTATTGTGTACAGTTCTGGGCGTAATACTTAGAAACGATATAAATGCATAGGAAAGAATGTAGAAAGGGTTTACAAGAATGATTCCAGATGTGATTTATATATTTTTAAGTATCATTTATTTTTGAGTTTGGATTTTTAATATTTGAACTAGTGGCATATCGATTTTCTGCCTGTCTGAAGGGGCTTAATGATTAACTTGGGTAAGTATTCTGTAGCCATTGCAATTTCTTTTAAAGCTGTCTGAGAGTGATAGCTTCCAAGAGCTAGTGGATCTTCTGTTTCTTTTGGAGAGTTTTTATGACCGATCAAAGTAAGCAGGTTTCAGTTAGTATGTGCTGGATATTGTGTTTTTTAAGCTTGGAGGAGAACTCATGGCTTGAAAATCTGTTTAGTTTCATTTTGGCAGTTCTGCAGCATTCTTAGTTGAATGTATAAAGCAGTTGCTCCTGAGAAAGGGAGAAGAGAGTTTAGCATTGTTTTTTTAAAAATTACCTCAGTAAAGAGTTTAGTACCAGTTCCAAACCAGAATTGTTTGGTTAAAACCCTGAAGGAGGATTTGAAGCTGAGAAAATTTATGCTTTATTGTGTGAAGACTCATAGAAGAGGCTTTTAAATTCTCAAAATGGTGAGTTGAAGTCATGGTTAAATTACGCCCTATTGATGTAATAGAGGAGGGCACTGTCTGGTATGAGTACTATAAAAGGGTGCTTTTGGAATAAATAGGATTATATTTTTACTGTGTGTTTTAAAATCTTTAAACATGTGTAATATATAAATAGTTTGGTTGATTCTATTATATCTTAATTTCTTTTGCATGATAAGTTGTTTATTGTTTTTATTTAATTGTTAAAACCAACTGCAATATTGCATACTTATGACCAATTAGGATAGCAGGTAGTATGAGGTGATAGAGTGCCAGACAGGTAGGGTTGCAGATTGGTAGGCTGGCAGTTGGAGGGTTAGAGTGCCAGGTAAGTGAGTGAGAGGGTACGTCAGGGTGATTTGGGGGGTACTGTCAGAGTGGGCCCAATTGGTGAGGTTAGTCTTGTGTACTGGGCTATTTGGAATGGATTGGGTCTGGGTATGGTTAGTCCGGTAAGATCTTGCCCTAGGCAGTAGGGTCTGAAGTTTCATCTTCCTTGGTAATTACCGCTTAGTGTGTCAGGGCATCTGCATGAACCAGTCAATTTTCTTTCTAAGCTGTGTGGCTGGACCCACCTTTCAGCTGCTCGAAGCATCCATGCGCAGCGATCACTGCATTGATTTCCAGTTCCTGAAATTAGTGCTGCTCGTAGGTCTCAGAGGTTTGTGCAGAAGAAAAGAATATTAGCTGGAACACTGGTACGAGTGCACATCTTCCCTGGCACTCTGGTCTCCAATCATTCGGATACCTGAAGGTCTGGCCCATTATCATAACCAACTGCTATAGACACAATTTGAAAGTAAGAAAGTTGAAACGGACTTACGAACCTCTGTAGACTCCATAGTAACGACCAACCAATGCAGTGTAATAATTAACAAAGCTAGTCTAAGTTGAACCATAATCCTGAAAACAATATAAAAGTCTTAGGAAGTTCTGAACAAACTGTATATAATGCATTACTCAGAATGCATCTTGAATATTGTATCCATGCATAACCCAAGAGAACCGTGCAGCAGTCAAGTACACTGGGCAGTACAGAAGAGACTCCTTAGTGTTTGGATTACTACTGATTTAATAATGCCTGTTAATCTTGCAGTAATATGTAAGTAACTCAAATACTGTTCTTCACTGAACTAGTATATTGGAAACGACAATTAATTTTGTTTTTTTAACCAAGCAGAGGCTCCCAAGTTATGGTAAATGGAAAATTACAGACCACATTTTCCAGGATTTTGCCATTCGTCATAATCAAAGAAGTGTTGTGCTGTTGAAACTGGTTAGAAGAGAACCACGGTTTTCCAGGTGTTCAGTGAAAAGTTTATTTTCTCATATGCTTTGGAGAAGGGGTTGACAATGACTGGAGCCCACTTTCTGGGTGAACATACATGTAAATGTTATTTGCATGATGAAGCTCTGTGACAGATGTTAAAGAGTGTTTGGATTGAAGGCAGCATTATTTTCTCTGTTCTGTAGATTTTCTTGACATCTGTGAGTAGTTTGGAGGTGAATTACAATATTGCAGTGAGGAAAATGGAGAAAAGTGTTGCAGCAATGGTACAGCCTTGATGACCCAGTCTTCACTGAGAAAGTTTGTAGAGACTCCATTGGTGAGGATCACCATGTCATTGTGGAGCAGATTGAAAATGGTGCCAATTTTCTGCGGGCAGCCAAATTTGAATAGGGTACTCCATAGGACTTCACAGTTCAGAGAATCAAAGGCTTTCTTCAGATAAGAAAAAAACATGCAGTAGTTAGTGTTATTTCCCTGTATATTTCTTGAATTTGCTTTGCAGTGATGATTACTAAAAATCTGCTCTGCTGGATTAACATATAGCTTGTAGGTCTGACACCCGAATCAAGTTGTAACTCAGTTACAACAGGAGACTCCCAAGAACAATGGAATAACTTTGAGGACGTTCTCATCGTATCCCTGAAGAGCTCAACCATACTCAATTATTTGAAGGCGTCTCTGTGTGACAAAAATGGAGAAGTCTTATTCAGGAAGGCACTGAATGCATCAAGAGGCTTCGTTGGCAATGTGCAGAGTTGAGGCATTAAAGGGAATGCACAAACCTTGAAACAATGCATCTACTCAACCCTTTAGGCACCACCTGCCTCACATGTAGCAGCCCACAAATCTCACATTGGATTTAGTAGTAGTATCAGAATCCATCAAACTGGGGTGAGAGCAAGTCATCCTTCATTCTGAGGGATTGGCTTGGAAAAGGAGAGCTTAGCTACCACTTGTGGATACACAGTTAAATTTAATGAGTAATTTTAAAATGCCTATTTATATGTTGAATTAGAATGTAACATTATGATATAGCAATGACATTGCACCCGTAGGCTTTCAGAAAAGTTCAAAAATTCATTTGGGTGTATTTGTCTGCACTACGGCTAGTTCTGATATACATGATGGAGGTGCTTTGAATTTCATAAACCTTGTTTAAAATTACAATTTTTTAAAACTGCTTTGGGTGTATTCTAATTTTTTTTATGTTGATTGATGTGAATTTTTGAAGCTTTTGTAAAGACAGAAAATTGAAAACAATTGGTGCTCTTACAGGATTTGACAGAATAATGCATATAAAGCACTGATTGCCAACATTTATTTCTTACAGTATCCAAAAACAAATGGCAGACTGCCACAACTGAGGCTATGCAGATTGGGGATTATATCAGAGATAGTAGGAACTGCAGATGCTGGAGAATCTGAGATAACAAGGTGTAGAGCTGGATGAACACAGCAGGCCAAGCAGCATCACAGGAGCAGGAAGGCTGACATTTCGGGCCTAGACCCTTCATCAGAAAAAGACCCTTCTGATGAAGCGTCTAGGCCCGAAACATCAGCCTTCCTGCTCCTGTGATGCTGCTTGGCCTGCTGTGTTCATCCAGCTCTACACCTTGTTATCTCAGATTGGGGATTATGTTGTGTTAATCTATTAGAGGGTAATACCTTTACAGTTTGATTTGCACACTCGTTCTGAGCTTCAGTCTGAATCCTAAATCGTTGAACAACACCTACAATGAACACTAGTCTAATGAGAAAGGTATTTGACATCTTCTGGTCAGAAGCTGTTATCAAATTAGCAGATTGGTTCAGAATTTTAACACAGAAAGCTGAAAGCTAAATTGGTATGCTTCGTAGTAAACTTTTAAATCTGTAAGATTTTCTTTGACAAGAGATTTTGATTTTGAAGTCTTCAAGGACACATGATTCTGAACATTTTACAAAATGAACAGGCTTTCATTTATGGAAGTGAACACTTTGTGTTTTATCTGAAATTTTTGTACATTCTACATTCTTTACAGTTGTTCAGTTCTACACAGGTTTTACATTCAACAAATTAGTGGTAACGGACTCTTTACTCCTTAGACGGCATCCTACTTTAACAGGCTCGATGGATGATCTAGCTGAGAAAACAGTCTTCAGCTTGCATTCTCTGTTCACACAGGTCCTTAAGCCACTCGATGTAAAGACCAAGTTCTACAATGCTGAAGTAAGTATATGATTAAATTGCCACATTGTAGCAGAATTCCAAATTGAATTCAGTTCATTCCATTCCTTTGCTTTATTTTATAGATATATTGAGATCTGTTTATTATGCTGTTGCTGGTAACTTGCATAACCATACAAGATGCTTGTGTATTTTCTTCTGCAATGTGCTGCTTAGTTTAGACAATTTTTTTGCATTGTTTATGCGGTTTTTTTAAAAGGTCCTTTCTTTTGTAAATTTCTTTTTGAGGAGTTGGTTACGTAGGCTCTGAACCTTCTATAACTGGAAGAGCCGAGTTCACAGTACATTGAATAACCTAGCTATTTTTGGTTGCACAAAAATCTGCTCTTTCAATATTTGTTACTTGTTTCCTACAGTAAATTGGCATCCACTAATTAATTGCATTACATAGATTCAATGACTGGCACTTCGAGGACTCAAAGCAATGGCTATTGGTTTTGATGTAGAACACTGCACCTTTATTAATAAGTGCTACATGCTAATCTTTATAAGCCATCATTTAAAATTTGTGCAAACAATGAAGGAGAAAATTGGTTGTGCTTCTCTTTATAAGATCAAACTTAATTTTGAATTCATCTAATATAATTTGAGAAATAAATATTGTGCATCCTGCCAGAATAATTTTAACTCTTAATTTTTCTCATACTTCTTTGTTGACTGAAGCTAGCCTGTTTTTCTTCAGCTTCACAAATCTATTTGTAGCTGAAGTCCCTCATGCCTGGAACCATTCTTTTATACCTGCATTCATCTCCTCCCACATCTTAAAGACAGACAGTGCTATTTTTAACTGCCCAACTGACCCTTGTTTTATGCCTCTCACCCAACACTTCCTCCTACTGCTCACCCAGCATTTCTTCCTGCTGCATCTTTCATCTCACTCCTTTCATCACTCCCATTTCAACACTTTGAAATGTTTTAAGTGAGAGGGAAAAGATTTAAAAGGGACCTAAAGGGCAACTTTTTCCACACAGAGGTTGGTGCATATATGGAATGAGCTGCCAGAGGAAGTGGTGGAGAATGGTACAATTACAACATTTAAAAGGCATCTGGATGAGTTTATGAATAGGAAAGGTTGAGAGAGATATGGGCCAAATGCTGGCAAATGGGACTCCATTAATTTCGGATATCTGGTCGGCATGGATGAGTTAGACCGAAGGGTCTGTTTCCATGCTGTACAGTTCTGACTCTATGACCTATAGCTCCATCTTGCTACCTACTCTCATTTCTCTTTCTCCAGGTATGATGTGGAGGTGCCAGTGTTGGAGTGGGGTGATAAGGTCAGAAGTCACATGACACCAAATTATAGTCCAACAAGTTTATCTGAAAATCACAAGCCTTTGGAGCACTGCTCCTTCGTCAGGTGAAGTCACCTCATGATGGAGCAGTGTTCAGAAAGCTTGTGATTTCAAATAAATGTTTAGGACTATGGCCTGGTGTCTTGTGACTTCTGATTTTCTCCAGATAAAAGACCTACACTGTAATTTAGTAATCCCATTGTCAATAATATCTTCAAAAAAAAACTTCTCTGTAGTGTTCTTGATCATGACCTTGGAATTGCCTTTCAAGTCTTCAAAGCAGTTGCGTTTTCCAAATACTAACACCACTTCCCCCTTTTCCAACATCCAAGTTCCAGTGCTACAGCCACCCCAGGTCTTTCCAGGCCACAACATCCTTTCCAAATTTGAATAATTGTCTTTCTGTACCTTTAGTACATCTGCTAGTCTTTTGAATGTGATACACTTAGGTAAAGCAACCTGTAAATATGTAGTTTGTGAATTTGAAACTGGATGTTGAGTTCTTTTATTCTTTTAGAACTGCAACAGCCTTTGAGATCAGATTATTAGAAATTTGAAAACCAAAGTTATGATGTAGAAGGATGAAATAGTCATTGGGTTGTGGGATTACTTGCCAGGGCTTCACCTTTGCTATGTGGTGACTGTGAGTTATAATGAATTACAGGCTTATGGCAAGCAGCACAAACTAAGCTTTTAGAGTAGATTTGTAGCTCGGGTTGTGGTTGGTTGCCTCGCCGAGCTGGTACGTTGTTCTGCCGATGTTTCATTACCCTGCTGGCTAACATCATCAGGGCAGCCTCCGATGAAGCACCGTTGTGTTTTCCTGCCTGTTATTTAAACTCTGGTGTCTGTTGAGCTGGATTACCTCACTTCCAGTTTTCCTTTGCATTGGAGTGTATATGGGGTCTAGCTCTATGTGTTTATTGATGGCTTTCTTCGTGGAGAACAAGGCCTCTAGGAATTCCCATGCTTGTCTCTGCTTCGCCTGTCTCAGGATCTTGGTGTTGTCCCAATCAAATTGTTGGTTTTCCTTATCCATGTGGATGGAGATGAGTGAGTATTGGTCATGTCTTTTTGTTGCCAATTGATGCTCGTGTACCCTTGTGGTTAATTTCCTTCCTGTTTGTCCGATGTAGTGTTTGTCGCAGTCTTTGCAGGGAATCTTGTTTATGACATTGGTCCTGTCCATAGTTGGTAGTGGTTCTTTGGTCCGGGTGAGCAGTTGGCATAGGGTTGATGTGGGTTTGTGTGCTACTCTGATACCCAGTGGTCATAAGAGTCTTGTGGCCACCTCAAATGTATTCCTAATGTAAGGTGTCGGGGCATGTAGTATATTCCTGGTGTAGTTTGTGAAATAGGATACCTGAAAAACTGGGTCAGAAGATGCCTTACATCAAGAACACATCTGAACTGACCACAAGATTCCTATGACCACTGGCCATCAGAGTAGCACACAAATCCACGTAGAATATTTGAATAGTTATTGCAAAGAAGATGACTATTGAATCCACCCTGCCTCTCAGGTAGGGTAATTTAGTGAGTTCTGTCTGCCCGCCCTTTCCTTCAATTGAATCTCCTCCACTACTCCCTTCCAAATCTTAATTGGTCGTTATGTTTAAAAGAAAACTCATTGTTAATTTTTTGACTAATCGCCTTGAATTTGTGTTCTCTGACTCTTGAGCTCTCTACTAATGGGAACTGTTTCTCTTTATTTACCCTATTCAGACATCTAACAAACCGCCTCTCAAGTTTCCCTTCTCTAAAGAGAACAGCCCCAACTCCTCAAATCTGTACTCATAATTGAAGCCGCTCATCCCAGGAACTATTCTTGTATGATTATTATATGCATATTCTATTATATGTATTCTAAATCCTTCATGTCTTTCTTTATTGTGTGGTGCCTATGGTTAGCCGGGTTAAACTTGAAATACTGTTTTATTATTAACATTCTTGTACTTGTACACTGAGTCTAATTTTAAAACCCATAACACTGCAAACCTTTTATCTATATTGATAACAAATGTCAACTTTGAAGATGACATATCTTTGTGTTAAATTATGTCTGCCATCTGACTGCATGTCCCACCATCCTTTCTATGGCCTCTTGCAGTCTATCACTATCAGCTCATAATACTTTCAAAAGTTTGTCATCTGCAAATTGTTTTGTATAGCCAAGTCCAGGACATTAATATAAATGATTGGCAGAGGAATATACAGTTCGGCCCTTTCATTATACTTTTCTTGAAAACCACGAAGCACTGAGTAGACTTCATAATTTTTAAGCTCATGCCTGTTTAATATTCAAATAAAGCTTGGCAGTTAACTTTCAATTATCATTAACTAGTGCATTATTTATGGCAACATTTCTACCAATCAGAGTTCACTTGCCAACCAATCAGCACTGTCTCTCAAAATATGTGAATGTTGATTTCCCTTTACTTTTCTATTTCTTGTGAATTGTCCTGGTGACTATAATGTGAAATATTTCAACAAAGGTGTCCCTTTCCAGCAATACTCAAGTTCTATCTATACGACCAGACAACTGCTAGTAGTGAAAATGTTCATTCCCTTATAGTGCTCTGAATGCTGGGTAAGTTAGGAATATCCTATCAAGGGATGAGAGGCTGAATGGAATACTTACTGTATTCTTTTGTAACTCAGCAGTATTGAAGTCAAATCAGTGGTTCCTTACTCTAGATATTTTTGCACACAATATGTAATCAAGCAAAAGGTTTATGTGCAACCATTTTCAACATAAAGTTTTCCTTATTTTGACTAAGTCTTTGTGAGAAGCAGTAACACTTATTTGATAGCATATTTATGCAAATCTTCTTCCTTATACTTTCCAGGGGTAGAAATAATTCTGTACATACTCTCCTTCATGACATTTAATAGAACGTACTCACCCAAATTCTTTCTTTCTATTTCTAGACTTATTTAAACTGTATTGCACAAATTTTATAAATAATTTTGAAACTAGTTTTTAAAAATGTATTATAATTGGCTTCATGTCCCCTAGAATGGTTGGCCTTTGTTTGGACTATATTGAAAAGGCTAGCCTGACGAATGTACATTTATTTAGTTTATCTCACTCGTGGGTGATTGCTTTGACACTTTTTTTCCATACTGCTAGTATATTGGGAACATAATGAAGAAGATGATTAAGCTTTTCATGAAATATTTAGGTAAAGTGGATTATCTTTTCTTTAACATTTAACCCTTATTTCTCTAATAATGTTTGCTTTTTTTTAATTTTTTTCCCCTATTAGAGTGACCTCAGTTCTGTGGTAATTTTTTATTTATTGCTACTTTGTGTTTTGATTTAATTACAACATAATCATGATTGCTGTAATTAACACTGGCTAAATATGCAGAAAGATAATGGAGAAGCATTGGTCGAAATTGAAATTACTATGAAAGGGATTGTCTCTCAAATGATGACTTTGAAAATTTGACTGCAGATTATATTTTGTTCATTTAATGTCTATTTTACTGAATTGTCTTCAATTTAACTTCAGTAAACAACTATTTGAAATCCGAAAAGTTAATTTTTAAGAGGCTTGACTGTATTGTAACAAATTTATGCTTTTCCATTATGTCACTAATCCTATCATCCAAGCTTGCTTAAAAAGAACCTGCTGAGTAAAAAGGTAAACAACATAAAAGTAAAGAGTTTTGAGCAATGGATTTGTTGGAGAATGTTTTGTCGAAGTGACATTTTAAAAATCAGGTTTGGGAGATGAACATGTTAAAAAATTAGGTATAACCAATGTCAAAACATTCATGGTTTTGAATAGAAATCAAAAATGGAACACCGTAAGCTGTGAAATTTTGTCAGCAATACCATTGACATCTTGCATATGTTCTAGTATTTGAATAGAACCGACTAAAATCAACAAGAGTTCCCTTTTCCTTCCCCATAACAAATTATAGATGAATGTGCTGGAAACAGCAGATCAGGCAGCATATAGAGTCATAGAATCGTACAGCATTGAAACAGACCCTTTGGTCCAACCAGTCCATTGCTGACCATGATCCCAATCTAAACTAGTTTGCCCATATCCCTCCGATGTGCAGGGTGACTCATGGTTAGCATTTCAAGTGAATGACCTTTCATTAGAACCAGTCTCTGGATAGTATAATTTAGCAAATTGTTGCATCTGTGAAGTGATTGCGTTTGATATACAAATACATCTAGCCATTATTGGACACTAACGTGATTTAAATTGCAAAAGTAATGATTAAATTTGTTAGAATTATGGAAACTTAAAGTGTAAAAGAAGGCTAATATCTATGGTGACGCTGGAAGATGAAGTGAGCTTTGTCCCAAATCCCTTCTTTGTGTCCATAACCCATTAATAGGTTCCTCATCCTCCAATCTCTCTCCAACTCCTTTAAAGGTATTTATGGAATCAGCTTCCAGCATCTTTCACTACACCAACTTTCAATAGTGCAAATTTAACATATCTTCTCTATAAAATATTTTTTTTTCCATTTTCTCTGCTGCTACATAAAGATATTGCTTTGGGACCTTAACAGGCCCAATTTTTCTTCCTGAGATAACCTCTTGGATTTTTTATATATGTTGCGTGCTAATCTTTGCTTGTAGCATTTCGATCCCTTCCATATTAACTTTTTAATCCCCACTTGTACTTTCCATGCTCTTCCTGATTATTAATTGTATCTTCCTCCAGATAATTGTTGACACTTGGGAGGCTGTTTAGGCCATTTATGACTCTGCCCATTTTAAATATACTTTCCACCTAGATTCACTAAGTGCACAGTAAAGTTTGCATTTATTTTGCCTAACATCCAAAGTCCCAGTTACAGAATAGTGTCTCTCATGCCCATTTAATTAGTTTTTTACTTCACATATTCTTTTGCTTACATTGCCAACTTTATGCAAATCCCATCTAAGCTTTTACTTTCGAATTATAGATTTGCATGCAGCAAGAGGATAGGATGTCAACTAGAATGCTATCCAGTTCCGTAGATAAGAAATTTAATAATTTTTTGTTGCATAATGTGTGTGTTTTATAAACTCCTTTAAATAATCAATCCACATTATAGAACAGTGGAATGCAAAACCCTTTTATTTTGTTTTTAATTAATCAACATGTGTCATTTGTGTAAAGAACAAAGAATAAATCACTGAATAACTTTTACCCCTCCTTGCTCACTGTACCCCCTTCTGATGTCTGCAAAAAAGTAAACATTTGCTATATGCTAGTAACGTGAAGCAAATATTAAAAGGCTAATTTCATAATTTTCTTAAAGTCGTCCATTGTAATAAAAGAACTTTGCAAAATTTTGAGTCTTAGGTCTAGATTAAATAAAATGAGTTGTTTGTTCTGATTTAGCTAACCTGTGCCATAATCTAAACTAACAGATTCTAAATGTGAAGGAAATCAATGGTTAAGTTGTTAATAAAACAAAAAAAAATTCACAGCAACTTTATTTTTCTCCCTTTTCTCCCCAAATTAAGAAAGAAAACTTGGCTGGTTAATAAATCATTATACATTCAGAAGTGTATCTCAGTAAAAATACTGCCAGCTGCTATTGTCAAAGCAAATAGAATTAGACTGAAATGACCTTTGTTAGCATAAATGCCACCTCATATACTTCACCTATTGTTTCCTTGTTTACTGTAACTTAGTAACTCATTTCACACATTGAGTAGTTTGCATCCACCGTATTTTATCTAGTATTTTGATTTGTTTATGTTAAAAGGGGGAGAGTAAGTGATGTGCATTATTCAACCACTGAGAACCCTTTTTTTCAAAAAGGATTCTTCATGGTCAGTTCCAATTAATGTTTAATACCCTAATTATTCGTAATATATAAAAAAAAGTTTATCCCAAATCCATTGCAATAATTACATTAATAAACTAATATAGATATGAGTAAGATATTTCTTGGAATAATGCTTCTGCTTTCCTTTATTGATTACCTGCCCTATGATTCTGAGGCATGAACTACTTGTAATATTTGGGTTAAATCTTATGATCTGGTATGATTTTGTTTACAAGATATTTTTCTCCCCCTATTCAGACAGATGAAGTCTTTCTTGAAGCTCAGATACAGAATATCACAACTACACCAATGTACATGGAAAAGGTTTCTCTCGAGCCATCCATAATGTATAATGTAACCGAACTGAACACTGTCAATACAAGAGGGAGCAGGTAAGAATGAATTATTAAGTTTATAGTTATGATCCATCAGGTTCCTTTTTTATATTATCTTGCTATTTGTGTAACTTTTACTGTCTATGTTAAATGATGATTTAAAATTGTGTATTCAACTCCGCTTTTCTTTAATGTCTAATAAAAACACGGATGCTGTAATTCAGAAACAAAAATAGAAATTGCTGGAAAAGCTCTGCAGGTCTGGCAAAGTTCTGAGGAAGGGTCACTTCACCTGAAACATTAACTCTGATTTCTCTCCACAGATGCTGCCAGACCTGCTGAGCCTTTCCAGTAATTTCTGTTTTTGTTTTTTTAATGCCTGCCTGTATAATTTTTTGATAGCTGTTCCCTTTTTCTAAAAGCACTGTGGCGTTTACCAGTTTTTCTGTTCAGCTAATTAGAAGGCGATGTGCAGCAAATTTAAAAATTAGTGAAACATGATGTTTTAACTTGGAGTTGTGTAAGAATTCTTGACACAACTTAAAGTTCATGTTCCTCTTTTTGGAACTTGTAGCCGTAAGACTATGAAGTGAGTATCTTGATGTTACATGATTGAAGGTAATGTTTTAGTTCCAGCATTCTTAGTTCTTCTGAGTAGCAGTGATGGGAGGAAGGAATTTTCAGATACTTGTTATAACTCCTCAAAATATTTCAATAAAATTGACTCGATTTGATGATTCTCCGTTATGGTACTTGACACTTTTTAAAATCAGAGCTTTTTAAAATATTGAAAATCTGATTCAATTTTTAATTGAATATTCACTAAAACAGTTTTGATCTTAGCTGATATTCTCTCTTGATGGACTGTTCACTCTGGAGATTCGTGTTGTAGAGTTCCATTGCTGTGATACAGGTGGAAAAAATAGTACCTTTAAAGCCTAAGTGTAAGAACTTGCAAGTTATGTTTGAATGACTGATAAGGGTAAAAAAAAACCCTTGTCATCATGGTCCTGTGCATTTAATTATAAATTCACTTTCCTTGGCAACATGAGTTACTTTTGCTTTTGTATCACTATTCGCTACAAATCCTAATTCTGTGATGTCACTTTACACCAGAATATAGTAGAGTTTCTACTGCTACAATTGCTGCGATGTTGTGCCGAACATGATGTCAAATTAAACTAATCTCTTGTGCCTGCATTTGGTCCATATCCCTGCATTCCTTGCACATTCATGAGCTCATCTAAAAGTCCCTTAAACGCTCCTATTGTATCTGCCTCCACCACCACCCCTGCTAGTGCATTGCAGGCTCCTATCACACTCTGTAAAAAAAAAACTTGCCCCTCACATTTCTTTTGAACACCTCCCCACCACCTAAATGCATGTTTCCTAGCAGTAGACATTTCAACTCAGGGAAAAAGATTCTAAACGTAAACCCTATCTATGCATCTCATAATTTTATAGACTTGTATCAAATTTCCCCTCAGCCTCTGCCATTCCAGAGAACCTGAGTTCTTCCAGCCCCTCCTTATAGCTTGTACCCTCTAACAAGTCTCCACATCCTTCATGTAATGTGGCGACTAGAGTTGAGTAGCTTCAAGTCCTATGAAATTTGATGAGCAGCAGCACATATTCCTGTTTGTAATGGTTGGTTTCTGATGCTAAGACTTCCACTCACTTTTGCATATTGCAATGCATCTATCAATTTTGTACAGTTAGTAAATGCATTAAGTAATGGGCAATAAATGCTGGCCTAGCCAGTGATACCCAGATTTCAAAAATGAATAAAAAGTAACTATGAAGCATAACTTTCTCAAGACAGTTATGTCCAGACCGTTCTTTGAAACCATGGTTACATATTGTTATGGTGTATATTTATGTCTTATACAGAGGCACACTGTTCCTTATCATCACCACTAGATGTTTCAATTAATCACTATTCACAGCAATGACAGCTATTCTTGAGGTTCATCACCTAGTCATGACTGATTCAATATCAAATTATTGATCTCATAAATGATAGCATTTGTCAAACTGAAATGACGTTCAATAGAATGTTGACATGACTATGCTTTGTTTAAATCCTGAATTGGTTCAAAAAGTGTAGTCTCATTTTGGAACAAAACTATTAAATCTAACGTGCTTTCTGGTTGACACTTATTAGTTCACCACCACAGGGGTGGTGTTGGAGGCAGATACAATAAGAGCGTTTAAGGGACTTTTAGATGAGCTCATGAATGTGCAAGGAATGCAGGGATATGGACCAAATGCAGGCACAAGAGATTAGTTTAATTTGACATCATGTTCGGCACAACGTCGCAGCAATTGTAGCAGTAGAAACTCTACTATATTCTGGTGTAAAGTGACATCACAGAATTAGCTTTTAATTTCATACTGTTTTATGTAGTTATACCTTGTCATACATGTGGCTCAGTCCACATCCTGGTTTATCTAAGCATAACTCTGAAAGCGGAGACATTTCAAACAGGGATAAGTACCTGAAGTGCAGACTTCTCAGCATGCTCTATAGACAATTTTGACCTGAATCATTTTTCTTCATGTGAAGGGAGAAGGAAATAAACATGTATTGTGTTTAAAATAGCACGTACCATCCTATTTGGGCTTGCAGTTCTTAAATTTGAGCATATAATTTAAATTAATTTGTTTAGTTTTATATCCAGATCTTTAGGAGGTGGCAGGGCTTTAAACAATTATGTACAGAAATGAAATTAGCTTAAAGTAAAAGAAACATGAAAGGAGAACATTGGAAGCCAAACTTGATTGAGTACAAAGATGTTCAGGGGTTGAACATGTGTGTAAAGGATACTTTAATTAAAATGCTATAACTGCATTTCAAATAAAGAGGTTAAATGGTATATAAATTAATCAAATTTGAGGATAAAGCCCATTGTCCAGGTAATTTGCTTCTGTACAGGTTAAAAGAACTTGGGAAGAGATAGCATCAACAATGTAACGTATTTTTGAATTTGTTAGTATAAGGTATAGTGTCAAAGGACTAACAGATAGCTAACATTATACTGTTGTACCTATATTCAAGAGTGCAGATTGAACGTTTCCAGGGAATTCTCCATAAGACCATAAGAAGTAGGAGCAGAATTAGCCTATTTGGCCCATCAAGTCTGTTCTGCCGTTTGATGAAAGCTGATATATTTCTCAATTCTATTCCCCTGCCTTCTCCCTGTAACCCTTGACACTGTTAACAGTGTAGACTTTGGAATCAAAAATGCAACTTCAAAATTTTCAAATAACATGAGAGTGCTGGGTGGGAGCTAGTATTCCAAAAAGAAGCAGGCTGCAATACCTTGGAAGAAGGTATTAGCAAACTTGCAGAATGGGTGAATATTTCATAAAATAATTTCAACATAGACAGATACAAGGTCTTGTTCATTGGAAGAACTTTTAATGATTGCATTAAATATTTGTTTGTTCTGCATACATCGATAACTATCTACTTGGTGAGAAATAATACTCCAAATGGGATATACTACACCAATTCTTTAAATATTGTAAAATGTGACGTGCTATTGTCATATTGTAAATTCTGTTAAGACGTGGGCTAGGAATCATACAAGTACGTAAGGGAGAAAAGAAAAGGTGAACGTGGTCCTAGGATAGGATGAAATAAGATAGGAAGACACTTGTATGGAAAATAAACAATGGTATATGCCTCTTGCACTGAATAGACTGTTTTTCTGCTGTAAAATGACTTCAACTTCTTTATGAAGATAAATTACACCACATTTTGTCATTGACATGCTTCTGTTCTTTTCAGCTGCTCCACATTTGGGAAGATGACCTACTTGCAACCTATGGACACACGACAATATCTATACTGTCTCAAACCTAAGCCTGAATTTGCAGAGAAGGCTGGGGTCATCAAGGGCGTCACAGTAATTGGAAAATTGGACATAGTGTGGAAAACAAACTTGGGTGAAAGAGGACGGTTGCAAACAAGTCAGTTGCAACGAATGGTTCGTAAATGTGCACAATTTAGTTTTCTTCAGAATAATCCATTTAGTCAAAATTCTATTGTATGAAAGGCTGTGGTTATTAATTTCTATGAAGTTAGTGTTGGCTCAGGCTCTGTGTTCACTAAAGGAAAAAAATTTAACATCTAATCCATTGTAGTGAGTGTCGACTTTTAATAATAGGGTATTCATATTAAAAGTGTCATTTTCCTTCATTTATAATTCCCCTTTTAAGAAAATGGCTAGAACAGCTAGGAGTGTGGCAAGTTCTAGAGCGCAAGTCTTCAGAACTATCGCCAGAATATTGTCAGGGCCCCATAGCCTTTGCAGTATCCTGCCTTGAGTTTATTGACATCATGTGGAGTAAGGGGAGGCAATGGTCTTGTGGTATTATTGCTGGACTGTTAATCCAGAGACTCAGGTAATGTTCTGGAGACTTGTTTCGAACACTGCCGTGGCAGATAGTGGAATCTGAATTCAATAAATATCTGGAATCAAGAGTCCAATGATGACCACAAACCATTGTCTATTGTTGGAAAATCCCATCTGCTTCACTGATATCCTTTTAGGAAGGAAGCTGCCATCCTTACCTGGACTGGTCTACATGTGATACCAGACCCACAACAATGTGGTTGACTCAGCTGCCCTCTGGGCAATTAACAAATGCTACCCTAGCCAGCGGTGCCCTCATTCTATGTATGAATTTTTTAAAAAATTGACTTGGCTAAAAACTGGCATCCATGGCACCTCTGGACGAAGCCTTAATGGATCATCCATATAGCACCTCTGCTTTCAGGTGGATACCAATAGCTTAGCCTTGTCTTTTTCACTTATATACTGGGCCACCCATTGTTGAGGATAGTGAAATTTGTAGAGTCTCCACTTCCTTTGTGTTGATGTTTTATTGTGCACCAATATTCATGACCAGGAGTAGCATGACTGCAGAGCTTAGATCTGATTCATTGGGAGGGTGATTGCTTAGCCCTGTCCATCACTTGTTGCTTCAACTGTTTGGCATGCAAGTAGTCTTGTGTTATAGCTTCACGAGGTTGATACCTTTTTCTTTTCGGTAAGGCTGGTGCACCTCCTGGTTCAATGGTAATGGTAGAGTGGGGGATATGCTGGGCCATGAGATTGCGTAGTGTGGTTAAATATGACTCTGCTGCTGATGCCCCACCTCATGGATGCCAAGTTGTGAGTTTCTAGACCTGTTCAAAGTCTGACCTATTTGTCTCACAGTATCAAAGCAAAACAGTGGAGGGATTCCTCACTGTGCAGGCAGCATTTCGTCTCCACAAGGATTGTGGTAGTCAGGCTTACTGATACCTTCCTGTTCGGGCGCACCTGTGACAGATGGATTGGTGAGGACGAGATCAAGTGGATTTTTCCCTCTTGTCTCTCTCTTCCATCATCATTTCCTGCACACACAGTCTAACAGCTGTGTCCTTTAGGATTCAACCAGTTTTGGTCAGTAGTGGTGCAACTGAGCCATAATGTATCGTATTCAATATGGTCTGATTGTTCAGCCAAGGAAGTGGAGCAGGGGGGTGTTGTACATAGCACGTGGTACTCGGCAGGAGGTTTCCTTGCCTGTGTTTGCTCTGATATTATGAGATTCCATAGCTTTTTGGCGTCAATGTTGAGAACTTCCAGGCCAACTCCTTTCCAGCAGTATTTCATTGTGTCACCACGTCTGGTGGGCAGGTGGGACAAGGCATACCCAGATATGATGGTTGTGGTGTCTGTGGCATAGCCATAATCTTTCAAACAGACAATGTTGGACCATGTTTGATTGGACTGTGGGACAGTTCTCTCAATTTTGGTACAAGCCGTCAGATGTTGGTAAGGACGTCATTTCGTGGTCGGCAGGACTGTATTTGCCATTTTTGTTTCAGATGCCTGGTGGATGCCAGGTTGCCTCTCTAGTTACAATCCTTTGTTTAGAATTTGTAACAGTTTGGTACAACTGAATGGCTCTTATACCATCAGAAAACAGTTAATTAGCAACCACATCACAGTGGGTTTAGAGTAACATGCCAGGTAAGGATGGCAGATTATTTGACCTAAACTAGCACATGGGTTTCTTTTTCTGATTATTACCAACAATTACATGGTACCATTAGGTTAACTATTAACTCCAGATTTTATTGAATTCAAATTTCACTATCTGCCGTGGTGGGATTCTAACTCATGTCCTCAGAACATTAGTTCCTGCCATTCTTGTCCTCCCCAACAGTTCCGAAAAAGCATCATTGTATTCAGAATGTTAACCCTGCTTTCTCTTCACCAATGCTGGCAGATCTGCTGAGTTTCTCTAGCTCTTTCTGGTTTTATCCTAAAAATATTAGCCCGGGCTTCCACGTTACCAGTCCAGTGGTGTGACAACTACATTATGGCCTTCCTTGGTCTTGATTGTATTGGTGAAATACCTGCAATGTGTTGTTCTACGTTTATGTCTTCTTTTTGGTCTGCCTCTTGAAAATGGTGATTTGTGTTGAAAAACAATTCTGTGGCTGCAGACCAGCCTCTGGTATCTTAGCCGTGTTTTACATCTTACAGCAAGCAGCATGTTGGGTTTTTCAGATGCACCTGAACCAGCCACATTTGGTGACTTTCAGTCAGGTTAACTGGAGAACCATTCAAAGTTTCTCCTTCACCACATCTTGTCTATGTTTAGTTGACACCAATACTTCTACTTTATACTTCACCTGAGAATTCATTGGTCATGAACCTTCACAACTATGGGATGTTAAAGAATATGTATCTGAGGGATGTTCTGTTCTGAAGATTTGGAATTCTTGTTACAGATGCTGTGTGTTTAAGTTTTTTTTTCTGATCTTTTGTTCAGAAGGATAATGAAACAGATTTTAATTTTTCCTCTTCAAAGTCCCATGCTTCTCATGGTTTTATTTCAGGCCCCTGGATATGGTGATGTAAGACTTTCCTTGGAGATGATTCCAGATACTGTGAACCTTGAAGAACCTTTTGAAGTTACGTGTAAAATAACTAATTGCAGGTAATAGTAAGATGGCTAATGCATGTGGAATGTGACTTTGCATGGAATTTTGCTAATTAAAGGGAGAATATTTCCATTATGAAATGTTGAGGTTTGCTCCTCCACCGAAGTCTAAAGTTAAAGATGAAAATTCTTACAAGACTATGCTCGAACTTTTTTTTTCCTGTTCCTGCAGAGTTATCACCTATTTGCTATTTGCATCCTTCAGTAAGCATATCAGTAATAAATTAACGGGTTAAAAAGGACTAGTCTGATTAGAGACCAAAAAGGGGATTTACATGTGGAGCCAGGGGACATAGCAGACATCTTAAATGAACATATTAAATCTGTCTTTACAAAAGAGGAGGCATGGTGACAGAGGAGGAAATGCTATCACTAGAAGGGTTCAGAATTGTTCAGGAAGAAGTGTTGGATAAACTATTGGTACTTAGAGATAACAAGGGACTGGGGCCAGATGAGATGCATCCAAGGCTTTTGAAGGAAGTGAAGGTAGAAGTTGCAGGGACATGGCTATCATCTTTCAATCTTCCCTGGACTTTTGGGGGTGGGGGGTGCAGAAGACTGGAGAATTGTAAACATTGCGGCCTTCATTCAAGGAAGTTTGTAAAAATAATGCCAGCAATTATACACCGATCAGTTTAACTTCTGCGGTGTGGAAGCTTTAGAAACAATTATTCAGGATAGAATTAGTAGTCACATGAGAAAAGATGGATTGATTAGGAAGTGACAGCATGAATTTCTAAAGAGCAAGTTATGTTTAACTAACTTACTGAAGTTTTTTTGAAATGGTAACAGAAATTTTCAGATCCCCTCGTTGCCTTATTGGGAATGTAAATAGTACCTCTACATATTTAAAAAATGCAATTTTGTTGCAGCTGAGGAATGTCAAAATCCCACTCTATTTTCTGCAAAGTCTGGACTGAGCTTTTTTTTGCCATTTGTACATATCCACAGATAACTTATGAATTTATGATGAATAAAGTATACTTTTGCAAAAATAGACAACCTCAGTGAGGGTACCGGTGTTGGTGTTGTTTACATGGATTTCCAGAAGGTTTTTGATAGTGTCACACAACAGACTTGAGGAAAGTTATAGGTTATTGTATAAAAGGGACAGCAGCAATGTGGATACAAAATTGGCTAAGGGATAGGAAAGCGAGTAATGGTCAATGAATGTTTTTTGTACTGGAGGAAGATTTGTAATGGAAATACCCAGGGTTTGAGATTGGGGGTTTTGCTTTTCTGAACATATTCTGATGATTTATTTATTTGATTGATCTGCATTTTGGTGTGAAGGTAACTATTTCAAAGTTTGCAGTTGACGCACAAAAAAAGGAGAATTGTAAACTGTGAGGATGACAGTGTGTAATCTCAAAAGAACATTCACAAGTTTGTGGAATGAGCAGATAGGTATCAGATGAAGTTTTATGTAGAAAAGTGTGAAGTAATGCATGTTGGTAGGAAGAAGGTTGAAATACAGTTTAAAATAAGGGATACATTTCTACAGGTGGTGCAGGAGCTGAGGTACTTGTGTGCATAGCTAAACAGATCATTGAAGGTGGCGGGAGAAATGGAGAGCGCAGTTTATAAAGCATGCAGTGTCCTGAGCTTTTTTTGATGGGGACACAGTACAAGAGCAAGGAGGTGACGTTGAACTTGTAGATAAGACATTTGTTTGACCTCAGTTGAAGTACTGTGTGCAGTTGTGGGTGCCATGTTATAGAAAAGAGATGAATGCATTTGAGAGAGTGACAAAGAAAATAAAAGAATTGGTGCTGAAATGGAAGTAGGTATAGATTGAAGTTGGGAATGTTCTGCTTAGAGAGAAGAAAGCTGAGGCGAAATTTGATAGAAGTTTGCAAAATCATTCGCAACAGGACAAAGTAGATAGGCAGATACTGTTCTGCTCATAAAAGGAACAAGAAGAAGAGGGGGCAGATTTATAACTATGTGCAAAAGAAGTATGGGTGATGTGAGAAAAAACATTTTCATTCAGAGAGTAGTTATGGCATGGAATGCACTGCCTGGAAATGTGGTGGAGGAAGTTCAGTTGAGGCATTCAAGAGGGTAGTGGAGGATTGTTTGAATGGAAAACAATATACAAGGTTAGGAGAGAAAGCAGACAATTGGCATTGTAGTGATACTCGTTTGAGAGCTGGGGCGAGCGTGATGGGCCAAATGGCCACCACCTGCACCATAATAATTCTGTGATTCTGAGCCATCCACACTCAATGAAAAGTGATTTCCTATGGAGCCTCTGTAGCTGACATCAGCCAAGTGACCTTTCACGGAGTGTGGAGACCTTGAATAATGTGCTCTCTGCAAGAAAGTGAAATTTTACAATATCCTAAATACAGGGTTATCCTTAATTTTACCTCATTTCCAAAATACTAAATGGAGAGTCCAGAGCCAAGTAAATAGTCACCCACATAATTTAAAAATAGTTATCTTCCGGTAAATAAAATTACTTTCATCATTAGTTATAATTCCTGTGGATATCTATCATCTGAGTCTCATGTTATTAATTTTCCTATTGAGGTGTTCTTGTTGCATATCATGGGTGCAGTTTTGTAAACTAATAAAGGCATTGGCATCCTGGATCAGTCTGGATGCTGATCTGAAGATATCAAGGTATGTGTGCTCATTCAATAAGTGGGCACACTGGTTCCTGTTCCTTTAGATAGGTATTCGGGCTAATTCAGACAGATGTTCAAGGAGATCTGTAGATTTCCTCCCAATGTGTTAGCATTTCTAATGTCGCATGAATGTGTCTGGAAGGAAGAAATCTGAAATGATTGGCCTCAGTAAGATGCATATTAATGACTTAAAAACAATGTCTCCTGAAAGATAGGATAAATATTTTTCAACTTTTGATGTTGCATAGGTTCAGCCCATCGTGTCCATGCCGATGAGCAACCGGCAACTGACACAAATCCCATTTATTGGTCAATAGCCTACTATGCCTTGGCATTTTAAGTATTTGTTCAGATGCCTGTTAAATATTTCAAAAGTACCTGCCTCTACCACCCTCTCAAGCAGTGTGTTCCATATTTGTAAATAAAAACCGAAAGAACTGTGGATGCTGTAAATCAGGAACAAAAACAGAAGTTGCTGGAAAAGCTCAGCAGGTCTGGCAGCATCTGAGGAAGGGTCACGAGACCCGAAAGGTTAACTCTGATTTTTCTTCACAGATGCTGCTGTTCCATATTTCTACCATTTTCTGGGGATGTGTAATGACAGAGACTTGATTAGGGTTCTGAAGGTGAAGGAATCCCTTTCAGGAATTGCTGGAGTCAGGGAGGATCTCAGAGGACTGGAAAATGGTTAATGTAACACCCTTGATTTGAGAAGGGAAGGAGACAGAAGATAAGAAACTATAGGCCTGTTAGCCATAACCTTGGTCATTTGTAAGATTTTCGGGTCCTTTATTAAGGATGAGGTTGCAGAGTGCATGGAAGTGCATGGGAAAATAGGATAGCTTCGTGAAGGGGAGGTCATGCCTGACAAATCGTTAGAATTCTTTGAGGAGGTAATGAGCAAGCTAGACAAAGGAAAGCCAGTGGATGTAATCTATTTTGATTTCCAGAAGGCTGCTAAATAAGATAGGAGTCCATGATGTTAGGGGCAAGGTACTAGCATGGATAAAGGATTGGCTGACTGGCAGAAGGCAGAGAGTAGGGATAAAGAGGTCTTTTTCAGGATGGCAGCTGGCGACTAGTGGAGTTTCATAGGGGTCAGTGTTAGGACCAAAAATAATCGTTTTAATGATCTGGACTAAGGAACTGAGAGCATTGTTGCTAAGTTTGCAGATGACGCAAGGATTTGTGGAGGACAGGTAGTGTTGAGGAAGCAGGGAAACTACAGAAAGAAAAACCAAAAGAACTGCAGATGCTATAAATCAGGAACAAAAACAAAGTTGCTGGAAAAGCCCAGCAGGTCTGGCTGCATCTGTGAAGGACAAAACAGAGTTAATGTTTCGGGTCTGGGGACTCTTCCATATGTTCTGAGGAAGGGTCACTGGAGCCGAAATGTTAACTCTGTTTTTATCCTTCACAGATGCTGCCAGACCTGCTGGGCTTTTCCAGCAACTTTGTGTGTTGAAACTACAGAAAGACTTGGGCATGATAGATGAGTGAGCAAAGAAGTGGTAGATGGAATACAATGTGAGAAAGTGTAAGATTCTTCATTTTGATAGGAAGTATAGAGGCGTAAACTATTTTCTAAATGGGGAAAGGCTTCAGAAGAGTCCTAGTTTCTCTTAACATTAACATGCTGGTTCAATTGGTGGTTAGGAAGGCAAATGCAATGTTAGCATTCATTTCAAGAGGGCTAGAATACAACAGCAGAAATGTACTGCTGAGGCTGTATAAGGCTCTGGCCAGACCACATTTGGAATATTATGAGCCATTTTGGGCCCAGTATCTAAGGAAAGATGAGATGGTGTTGGAGGGAGTCCAGAGGAATGGTCTCAGATATGAAGGGCTTGTCAAATGAGGAGTGGTTAAGGACTCTGGATCTGTACTTGGAGTTTAGAAGGATGATGGGAGATCTGATTGAAACGTACAGGATACTGAGAAGTCTGGATGTAGTGGATATGGAGAAGATGTTTCCATGAGTAGGAGAGACTAGGACTTGAGGGTACAGCCTCAGGTTGAAGGGAAAACTCTTTAAAACTGAGATGAGGAATTCCTTCAGCCACAGGGTGGTGACTCTGTGAAGGCTTTGAAGGACAAATCATTAAGTGTATTTAAGACAGACGGATAGATTCTTGGTTGGTAAGGAGATCAAGGGTTAAATGGAGAAGTGGCAGATGGAATACAATGGGGGAAAGTGTGAGATTATGCACTTTGGTCGGAAGAATAGAGGCGTAGACTATTTTATCAGTGGGGAAAAGCTTCGGAAATCTGAAGCACATAGGGATGTAGGACCCCCAGTTCAGGATTCTCCTCTGGTTAACATGCGAGTTCACTTGACAGTTAGGAAGGCAAATGCAATGTTAGCATTAATTTCAAGAGGGTTAGAATAGAAGAGCAGAGATGTAGTGCTGAGGCTGTATAAGGTTCTGGTCAGACAGCATTTGGAATACTGTGAGCAGTCTTGGATCCTGTATCTAAAGAAGCATGTGATGTGATTGAAACCTTTGTTTTTATGTAGTCAAATACGTGCAATATTGTACTGAGCTATCTCAATCAGTTTTCATTTTACTAGTAGCGAGAGGACAATGGATCTGGTGCTTGAAATGTGCAATACAAATGCAATCCACTGGTGTGGCATTTCAGGAAGACAGCTAGGAAAGTTGAGTCCAAATTCTTCTCTTCATCTTGCACTCAAACTATTGGCCTCCATGCAAGGTTTACAGGTAAGACTTAAAAAGGACTGTCAGAGAAAGGAAATTTAGTAAGTGAAATCACCTTGACAAATTTGCTTTCTATTTTGCTCCAAACCTAGATACCAACTTTACCCAGCAACCCAGCAACAGTCTGAGAATAAACCAGTCTGTTTGCAGCCTTTTGACCTTCTGACTTGCTATTTGTGCTATCATAAAGACTACATGGATCAACTTTTGTAAATTGGCCAACTTTGCCTGCCTCAGTATATCTGCTGATGAAACTCTCTGTCATGCCTTTATTACCAGTAGACTGCATATTCATGGCTACAGTGGCTATTTTACCGTCCCTAAATTTGAGCTCATCCACAATTCTGCCTGTCTCTTAAAATACCAGTCATTCTTTGGGTCACTGACCTTCTTTACTTCCCGGTCAAACAAGGTCCTTAAAATTCCTCATCCTTGTTTTAAAATCCCCTTGTGCCCTCCCTATATCTGTAATCTCGTCCAGCCCCCCAACTCTACAAAATACCTACCCTGTAATCGTAGACTCTATACATTGCAAATTGCTCCACCATTGATGACAGTGTTTCCAGTTGCCTCAATCTGCCTTCTGGAATATTTTCCCTACACACCTCTGCTTTACTGTCCCTCATTAAAACTCCCATTAAAACAACCTCTGTAACCAAGCTTTTGACCATCTGACCAAATATCTCCTTATGTAACTTAAAATCACACTTTATTTTATAATGCTTTTGTATAGTGCCTTGGGATATTTCATTATGTTAAAGATATATATTAGTTGCATTTTGGTTGTTAAAACAAGAGTTTGCTCAAAAATTGCCAACTGTCATGAAAATTTATACCTGTGGTCTGCTCAACAGGCCACAATTTCACTCTTTTGATTTTATTGGAAATGGTGGGCTAGTGAATACATCTGTGATAGCCACAGTGTTTAAGAGCTGAGGATTATTTGGTTTTCACAAACCGCTTGATTCTTCAGTAACAACTTTTTATTCATGTATTCATGGCTTCTTGGATCCATTTCACTATTCGATGTCAACAGTGCAATTACTGAATCAAAATCATTAGCCTATTTTAAATGAAGACTTTTTTTAAGGTTGATCGTTATTCACAATCTACAAAACTGTTTGCAAGATTTATTGTTATTGCCATTTTATACAGAATGTTATTTTCAGCACAGAATACGCATATAACATTGTAATATTCTTTTAATTTTGAAATTATTTCTTTTACTGATATTGATGAATGTTAGCTTAAGTTAGGAAAGCAGTGTTCTCATGGTAAGGAACACTTGTAATTATATAGCATCTTTTACAATGTCAGGACATTCCAGAGTGCTTCCTGGAAATAAAGTACCTTAGAAAACGTAGTTAGTGCTGTAATATTAAAATGGTTTGCACAAAAAAAAACTCCTGCAAACAGCAATTTGAAAATACTGGATAACCTGTTTTAGCAATTGTTGAGGGATAAATTTTAGACAAGACACCAGAGATAACTACCTCAGAGATACAAAGAACTGCCGATGCTGGAGTCAGAGATAACACAGTGTGGAGCTGGAGGAACACAGCAGACCAGGCCGCATCAGAGGAGCAGGAAAGCTGACATTTCAGGTCAGGACCCTTCTTCAGAAAATCCTGAATCCAGAAAATCAGAAATTTCTGAAGAAGGGTCCCAACCCGAAACGTCAGCTTTCCTGTTCCTCTGATGCTGCCTGGCCTGCTGTGTTCCTCCAGCTCCACACTGCATTATAGGGATAACTACCTTGTTCTTTGAAATAGTTCCATGGTATCTTTCATGTCACCTGAGTGCAAACAGAGGCTTGTTTAAATGATGAGTGGCATCTCAAACAGGGCTGTGTGTTCAACTCTGGAATGTTTGCCTATTTTTGTGCTCAAGTCTGTGGTATGGACTTGAACTGATTTATGTCCTCTGTGAGCCTTGGCTGAGAGCAGAAACAAGTACTTTTTGTATTCATAAAACTGTGAGATTCTGCTTTGCAGCTGGTCCAAATGTGATAACTGTGAATAAATTACCTCTGCCCCTCAGTTTGACTTTTGCATCCTGTTTAATTGCACATGAGCATCATCGTTAAAGAAAAGTTGTTCTTTTTCAATGAAAAATACACATTTTGTTTGAGGAGCCAGGATAGCTATGTATTACTTTTATCTGCCACATGCAACCAATGCTGGCCATTTCAAAACAATTTCTGTTATGTTTGCAACCAAATAAAAACACTGCCTCTAAATTTTGCAGTAACTTTATAATTACCATTTGAGATGTTCTGTTTACTTTAAACTTCCTGCAATGTATAATTTTGTTCAATTCTCTTTTCAGAGTATTTCAGGATTGCGATTGATGGACACATTTTTAAAAAGAACTTATGAGTATGATGACATTGCACAAGTATGTGTGGTCTTTTCACACCTGAAACCAGAAAGCTAGAAGTACCTTCTCATAGTGGTGTTCCCTTCCTGTGGACCAATGGTTTTGTTTTAACGATGTGACCTGCTTTTTCATTCATGAAAGACTACCACCATACTAATATGAACCAAAATGTATGAAGATTTTATAATTTTAAGAAGTCTGCTGATACTACCGTGGAAAATGTGAACGCTGGAGATTGAGTGGATTGATGCACTGCCCTTTGCACCTCTGGAACATGCCTTGTAATCCAATATATTGATGAGATGGTGGTTTTCTCTGTTTACTGGCTGTAGAGTTCTTGCATGAATTAAATTTGCGTGGGCAGTCTCAATTTACTTTGTATTGGGTGTGAATCCATCATACATTGCACAACATTGTGGTGATCTTATTGAACAAGACCAAGTGTGTGGGAAATGGAAAACTCACACACAAGTGCAGAAATTGTGCATTCATGAAGTATATTGTGGAGGTATAGTACAGGGAGCTTTACTTTGCATCTTATCATGCAAAACCTGGCAGTGCTTCATGTTGCCTGAGATGGGAAACAGTCCATTCCCTTGCACCTAGTGAGCTTCACACCAATGAATGTAAAATCAACAAGGCAGTTTTTAAAAAATAAATCAGTTCAAAGTTGCTTTCAATTTCATGTGCATGTAATAAAGCTTTAAATGTATTTACAAAAATAGTCTCCAATGTACATAGCTTAATGGAGAAATTGTGTTTCTCAGTTAAAATAGTGACACCGCTTTTATGTTGGTAGCTTGGGGACATTGTGTAGCTGGAAACAAAATATGAAATGTTCATTGGAGGGGGGATTAAAACTTTTGAAAAGCTGTGCAATTGTTCACAAAGTTCCAGAATTGTTACAGTGTTGTACTGGCTGTCTGAGCATTTTAACCTGGTGCAAATCCTCCTGTCTTTTCTCTGTAGCCCTGCCCATTTTCTTTTTCCTGCTGGGTTCTTTTTTCATCACAAGTATCCCTCACCAGAAAGTAGTGACAGAAGTGTTCTGGGGAATGTTTTAACTTCACTTCTAGTTTTAAGAACCATAGTTATTGAAATCTGTAATTAAGGATAGAGGGACTCAACATTGAACTGACTGGAGAGAAGCAATATTGGATTTGTAAAGGATTGTGTATATGTAAATATGGTAGACTTTCACTTTAATTAAGAGTCCAATCACTTGAAAATGATATCATTGGCCATTTTGTGGAGAAACAGCTTAGTTCTAACCTTGCTGCCTACAGCATGAACATCTGTTTAATGAAGTTCCTGCTGTTAACACATCAATCTCTTGATCCTTGGAAAAGTTAGCAGATTTTTGCAAATTTGGAGACTACTTAAATGATGCTATCAGAAACAAATTGGTTTATAAATTATGTATGTAGATGGATTCCCTGCTCTTTTCCCTTTAATCATAATATTTCATTTTTTTAAAATCACCAATATCAAGGTTAAATTTAACCAACTTTTTTTAAAAAGAAAAATAATGGTGATCTAAACGTATAAATGAGTACCTTACTTTTACTCTAGAAACTACAAATAGTCACCTATCCTACTCATCAATCAACTGCTTTCCCTGCTGTAATTTGTAATGCCACCCTGCTCGTACTCTTGATCTATATCCTTACTTCTCTGAAGCTTACTTCTTGCAGTAAACCTTAGTTAAAACACAGTATTCTCATTCGGCCTTCACATCACTCCCTGAAGTCTCCTCCACACTGACCGTCTTCCTTACTGACTATTCCCACAATCCAGCAAATCTCAAGTCTTTCAAACAATATTAATTATGAGCATCTTCATAACAATAAAAATTGTAAATGTCTTGTAGAAAGTGACTGACACGTGAGATCTGATGCCTTAGATGGGAACACTTTGTATGACTGGCAGCATTTTATGGCTATTCTTCGGCTACTTTTCCCAATCAGAGCTGAGGCCTATATAAGCAGCTCTGTTTTGATTCCTTCTGTTGTTACCAAGTATTAACAAGGCACTTAACTGGTCAGGAATTAGCCAACAATACTTCACCACATACATCTTGTTGACAAAAAATGTTAAAACATTATTTCAGATGCCAGTGCAAGCAACCCACATATTGGCTGTACTAACCCAAGTATTTGCATTTGTACCAGGGGTTTGTTAATTATGTAAATACTATTGGTCAACATAGCAGACCTATGCAATCTCAACTGAAAAGATTTCTCTCAGCAGGTTCCTGAGGAACAGAGCAATATTTCCTTGCATCAGAAGCAATAAATGGATTACAGAATGACATGCTTTAATATAGATGATGGTAAGAATATTGGTTAAATATTGAACCTTTTACAAAACTACATCAGCAAAAAGAAAGTAATGAATTGGACATGTAATTACTGATGACTACATTAAACACTTTCAATTTATCTCAAGGGTATTGAATTAAAAGTAATTGATTACACTATGACAGAAGCAGAGCCAAAATAGCGGAAATAATTAACATGCTAATCAACTAACAATTGATTCAGATTTTTCTTCCCAGTTTCTAGGGTGTGGGGGTAGGGGCAAACAGCAGCAACTCTTGCAACAGTCCTGGGATATTGTATGTTTTCCTTGACTAATTAGGGAGACGTTCTACAATTGCCAATTTCTACATACATTCATAGACATTGTTAAATTACATAAAATACAGATTTTGGACTAATTTATTTATTTAGCTTTTGTTCAGTATACTACTGCTGGTTAGTTGTATTGTTGCCATATAAAATTTCTCATGAGAAACTTAACTCTATTTTAGTCTAAACACACTCAGAGTAAGTCATAGAGCAATTCAGCAGGGAAACAGCCCTTCAGCTGACCCTGGTGCCCACTCAGCTAGTTCCAATTGCCCACATTTGGTCCATATCCCTCTAAACCCTTCTCATCCATGTATCTACCCAAATGTTGCTACTGTACCTGCCTCAACCACTTTCCCTGTCAGCCCATTCCATATACGCACCGCTCTCTGCATGAAGTGGTTGCCCCTCAGGTCCTTCTTAAATCTATCCCTTTTCACCTTAAACCTATGCACTCTAGTTTTCAATTCCCCATCCCTGGGAAAAAGACTACATGCATTCATCCTATCTATGCCCCTTGTGATTTTATACACCTCAATAAAGTCACCCCTCATTCTCCTACCTTCCAAGGAATAAAGTCCTACCCTGGCCAACCGCTCCCTATAACTTAGGCCTACTAGTCTTGGCAACATCCTTGTAAATCATCTTTGCAAATTTTCCAGTTAAACTATGTCTTTAACAGGGTGACAAAAACTGAACACAATACTCCAACTGCTGCCTCACCAATGACTTATATAGTTGTAGCACAACATCCCAACTCCTATGCTAAATGCCTTCTTCACCACCCCATCCATCTGTGACACCATTTTCAAAGAACTATGTAATTGTACTCCTAGGTCCCTCTGTTCCACAACATTCCTCAGGACCTTAGCATTTACTGTACAAGTCCTACCTTTGCTTGACTTTCCAAAATGCAACACCTCACATTTATCTGTATTGAATTGCATCTGCCAATCCTCAGTCCACTACCTCGTCTGATCAAGATCCCTCTGTAATTCTTGATAACCTTCTTTGCTATGAACGATACCTCCTAATTTTCTATCATTCACAAACTTACAAATCACACCTTGTACATTCACATCCAGAACATTTATGTAAATAACAAAAAGGTCTCAGAACCAACCCCTGTGGCACACCACTAGTCTCAGGGCTCCAGTCCAAGAAACAACCTTCAACCATCACCCTCTACTTCCTACCAATGAGCCAATTTTGAATCTAATTAGCTAGCTCTCCCTGGATCCCATACCACCTAACCTTCATGACTGTCCTGCCATGCAGGACCTTATCAAAGGCCTTACTAAAGTCCATATAGACAACATCCACTGCCCTACCCTCATCCATCCTCTTGGTTACCTCTTTGAAAATCTCAAAGATTTATCAGACATGACTCATTATAGTGTTTCCTGCTTAACAGTATACAGGAGCATATGATGGATATGTTCGATAGATTTTTGCTTCTTAGTGCTGTATTGTGATAAAATACTAATTGTTAGACTTGTGCTATGCTCATCTACTCTCTCATTATAAGATTGTGAATTTCAGATCACAGATGTGGGTCTGCTAATATCAATTGCCTTTGATCAGCAAAGCCAAAATCCAAGTTGTAAGAATAGTTTTGCAAGGATCTTTAGAAGGCCAGTTTTAAAAACCTATTTACTTTTTCTATGTTCTTTCATGGAATGTGGGTATCACTGTGAAGGCCAGCAACTGGTATCCATCCCTGATTGGTCCTTGGTCTGAACACTTGCTCAGCCAACCATGTTGTTTTGTGGTTCTGGAGTCACATGTAGGCCAGACCAGTTAAGGACGTTAGTGAAACTGATTGTTGTAAAAATCAATCAATCTATTATGGTTTTACAGTCACCAGTACTGAGACTAGGAAACTACAGACCAGTTAATATTTTTCATCTCAGGAAAATGCTAAGATCTATTAGTAAGGAGGTTATAGCATGGCACTAGGAAAATATCAATGTAATCAGGCAGAGTCAACATAGTTTTGCAAAAGGGTTATCATACTTGACCAATTAATTAAAGTTCATTTGAGGAAGTAAGCAATATGGATAAAGGAGAACCTGTAGATTTGGTGCATTTGGATCTTCAGGCATTGAGCAAGTTACCACAACAAAAGATATTGCACACGGTTAGCTTACTAACCCTCTCTCTTTGCTAACAGGAGGCAGTAAGCAAGCATAAATGGGTTGTTTGAGTTAGCAACATGTGAATTGGTGTGGGACTGGTGGGAAAGAGTGGTTATTTGGGCCTGTATCTGTTAGAGTTTAGAAGAATAAGACCTGATCTATTGAAACACAGGATCCTGAGCGCACTGACAGGGTGGAGACTGAGAGGATGTTTTCCATTACAGCAAAGACAAGAGCTAGGTGTCACAGTTTAGAAACGAGGTTGTCCTTTTAAGACAGAGAAGGAGAAAGTTTTTCTCAAAGAGGCACGAGTCTGTGGAATTGTTTTGTATTGACAGCTGTGGAGGCAGGGATAGATAGATTCTTAACAGGATATCAGAGACACACAAGAATGTGGAGTTGAGGCTACCTTCAGATCAGTCATGGTCTTATTGAATAAAGGATAAGCACAAGGAGTGGAATAACGTACTCCTGATAATTTATAAAACAGTACAACCTTATACACCTTATCTTCAAAAGTACATCAGCATGGGGCATTTCTCATTGATGAATGATTGCAGAATGTACTAAATTATTAAGACAGATTTGCAGGTAAGAACTGTCTTTTTTTCTGGAAAAAAAAGACAAGTGGAACAATGATCCAATTCTTTAATCTGTGAAAAGGAATAAAGCTATTTTACTTGATATTAGGAATCCCAGTTCCCACATATAATCGGGCAGTACTGCAAGAATCCTTTTAGTAAGGCACCACAAAAAAAATCTTAGTTTGCTTGGATCTCACCTAAAATTATTAATACAAACTAAGGATTTATTTTGAACAATTATTTAATGATGACTATGGTGCCCACTGATTATAGGACACTTTGTGTGCACTAGTTGTCACCATATGTTCTAATATAGATGAGAGCAGGTTACTAAACTTTTAATTAACACAAATGAAGGATTCTCTCTCCTTTTCCTCCACTGTAGATTGATTCTAATTGCATTGCTCAATATACAACAGTTCTGGGGAAAACAAACCTAGGTCAACCAACAGAAGTACCATTGACAACAAGGTGCAGGGCTGGATGAACACAGCAAGCCAAGCAGCATCATAGGAGCAGAGAGGCTGACGTTTCGGGCCTAGACCCTTCATCAGAAAAGAGGGAGGGGAAGGGGGTTCTGAAATAAATAGGGAGAGAGTGAGAGGCGGATAGAAGATGGATAGAGGAGAGGATAGGTGGAGAGGAAACAAACAGGTCGAAGAGGCGGGGATGGGGCCAGTAAAGGTGAGTGTAGGTGGGGAGTTAGGGAGGGGATTGGTCAGTCCAGGAAGGACGGACAGGTCAAGGGGGTGGGATGAGGTTAGTCGGTAGGAGATGGAGGTGCGGCTTGAGGTGGGAGGAGGGGATAGGTGGGAGGAAGAACAGGTTAGGGAGGCAGGGACGAGCTGGACTGGTTTTGGGATGCGGTAGGGGGAGGGGAGATTTTGAAACTTGTGAAATCCACATTGATAACCATTGGGCTGCAGGGTTCCCAAGCAGAATATGAGTTGCTGTTCCTGCAACCTTCGGGTGGCATCGTTGTGGCACTGCAGGAGGCCCAGGATGGACATGTCGTCTGAGGAATGGGAGGGGGAGTTGAAATGGTTCGCGACTGGGAGGTGCAGTTGTTTGTTGCGAACCGAGCGTAGGTGTTCTGCAAAGCGGTCCCCGAGTCTCCGCTTGGTTTCCCCGATGTAGAGGAAGCCACACCGGGTACAGCGGATGCAGTATACCACATTGGCAGATGTGCAGGTGAACATCTGCTTGATGTGGAAAGTCTTCTTGGGGCCTGGGATGGGGGTGAGGGAGGAGGTATGGGGGCAGGTGTAGCACTTGTAGCTCCAGGCCAGAACTACATATATGCCAGACTATGAACAATGTTCTACAAGATTACTTGTGAGAAGTTTCCTAATGTAAAATGTGTACACTTGTTCAGTTGAAGATTACAAACATTAACAATAAATGCAAGTGCTTACAATGGAAGACCTGTTCTAGTGAAGTTACTTAAGAAATATCTCAATCACTTACAGCAAAGTAAAAGGAGAATGCATGCATTTCCCTTACCTGTTGTGCTGGAGCATGTTACCACTTTGTACAGTAATTAATTAATGTGCATGAGGTACAATTGGCTCATTTAAAATGTTAGTGGCACAATGCATACTTCAATTAATTACTGTATCACCTAGGAACTTCGAGTATTCAAACAATGGAAGTTGGGATGTGCAGGTAAAAGGATTTGTGGTTGTAATGAAAAATAATCTAAAATCTGTTGCAACACAAGACATTTATAGTGTTTGTCCCATGCACAGTTCACATTAAATATATTGCACCACAGACTTCATATCCAATTGTAAATTTGGTAAACTTTAAAAATTTTGTATTGCTGCATTATTCTTAGTCAATTAAATACTAGACATGAAACAGCAGAGACATGTCTAATCTAAACTCCAATTATGACTGTTACTAGAGCTACAGGCAATGTTCAAACAGATGCCAAGGTTTCCTGTTAAATTTCAGTTCCTGAAGTTCTGCAGAATTTTAAGTTTATAAGTAATCACCAATTCTTACATTTCATATGTTTAGAGTTTTGAGTTTACGTTACAAGATAAAATGTTATTGATTATTGTTATAAAACAATGGAACAGCATTATTCCATAAATATTGCAACTGTAAAGACAAAAACAATAAATGATTGGACTAACAACTAACTTGTTACACATTGATCATGTTAAATAAAAGATGGGGAGACAATTAATCAATTTTTATTAGCAAATATTTACACCATGAAGACAGATGTGCATTACACATATACTTTAAAAATTTGTGCAAATCTCATTCTAAGTTCATAGCCTTTTGAAAGGACATTAAGTAAGTGCTTGAAAAGAAAGAGTATCATTAAAACATAGACAGTTAACAGGAAAGTGGAATCAGACCATGTGGCACCAGTAAAATCTTAATGAAACAGATTATATTTCTGATTTACAGCATTGTATAATTCTAAATTTTTTTTTCACTTTATTAGAAACAATTAAAATCCCAAATTAGACAGTTAGTAAAATAAAAGTAGAGTACAGCCGATTAGGGACCAAAATGGGAACTTGCACATTAAAGTTAAGGGTATAGCTAAGGTACTAAATAAATACTTTGCATCTGTCTTTACTGAAGATGTTGCTGCTGGAATTATGTTGAAAAAGGAGGTAGTTAAGATACAGGACGGTGCTGCTGAACTGCTGCCCTTCAACTGACCAGCAGCCCCAGGTGGTTAGATGGCCATCTTTAAAAGGCTAGCAGTCCCAATGGCAACTAATTATTGGCTTGACTCCCATGAAATGCAGTCAAGTATCCCAAAAAGATTAAGGCAGCTTTCTGGCCTGCCATTGGCACCCATAACGTAGGCCCATATCAGTGTTTTTAACCTTACTTACACACATACAAACTAAAAGGCAGCATTCAAAGTTACAAAGCTAACTGAGTAATTGGAAACATTAGTGTTTTTTTTAAAAGTCAGAGAATTGTATACAGTGGGATTCCCCAGGAGTCAATATTAGGGCCATTGCTTTTCTTTATGTATATTAATGATCTGAACTTGGGTGTATGGGGCACAATCTCAAAACTTGCAGATACAAAATTTATTGGAAGTATTGAGAGCCTTAAGGAGGAAGATAAGAGGCCTGAAAAGGACACAGGCTGGAACTGATGGCCTTGTGGTAGATGAAACATTGCAGAAAAGTGCTAAGTGATACATTTTTGTAGGAAGAAAGGGGAAAGGCAATACAAACTAATGACTTAAATTCTAATGAGTGCAACAGCAGAGGAATGTGAGGCATATTGTTCAATAAGGCATATGGAATCCAGCTTTATAAACACGGAAATAGAGTACAAAAGCAAGAAAGTTATGGAGAATGCTATACAACACTGGTTGGAGTATTACGTTCAAATGAACTGTCACAGGAAGTGGTAGATGCAGGTACAGTTACAACATTTAAAAGACATTTGGACAGGTACATGAATTGGAAAGATTTAGGGGGATATGGGCCAAATGCAGGCACATGTGACTAGTTTAGTTTGGGAAACTTGGTTGACATGGACGAGTCAGACCGAAGGGTCTGTTTCCATGCTATATGACTCTATTAACTCTATGCAAAGGCATTGGTAAAAGGGTAAAAACTATTCATAGAAACATAGGAAATAGTAATAGGCCATCCAGCATCTTGAGACGGCTCTGTCATTCAATATGTTCAGGCTGATCATTCAACTCAGTACCGTTTTCTCATTTTGTCCCCATATATTTTTGATCCCTTTAGCCCTAAGAATGATATCTAACTCCTTGAAGACATATAAAATTTTGGCCTCAACCACTTTCTATGGCAGTGTTCTACAAGCTGACCAGTCTCTAGGTGAAGCAATTTCTCTTCATCTCAGAGTCCTAAATAGCATACCTTGTATCCTTGAACTGTGCCCCTTGGTTCTGAACTCACTGGTCAGTGGGTCCATTCATTGTGTGTTTACCATGTTTAGTCCTTTTGCACAAATGAATGCTGCAATTCTGCAGAAGGTGCAACAGCAATATGTAATTGATTCTGCAGATGAGATACTTCAACTACATGGGCAGGTTCTGCAAGGTAGGGCTGTTCTCCTGAAAAAAGTTAACAGGTGACAGAAAAGGTGTGATCAAGATCGTGAGGTGTCTGGATAACGTAGATAGGACACCTGTCCATTGCTGGAAGGAAAAGAATGAAAGTACACAGATTTAAAGCAGTTAGCATATGAAGCAGAGGCGATGTCAGGATAGACTTTTTTGTGCAATGAGGAATGTCCCAAGTGCATGGTGAAAGCAGATTTAATCTTGGTTTTCGAAAGGAAATTGGAAAATTATTCATAGGAAAAGCAATTTATAAAGCTATGGCGTAAAGACAGGCCAGTAGGTTTAGCTGAAATATTCTTGCAGAGAGCTGGTACATGTACGACCTGCCAAATTGGCTCCTGTGTTGTGCCCGTTTTATGATTCAATCTATAGCTTCCTTTTTTTGAGGAGCAGGCAGAGGATGCTAAGGAATATGGTGACTGGAGAAGTAACATGTCAATGTTAGCATTGTCAATGGAAAATTATCAGATGAGAACTATAATAAACATTTTAGTTCATCTCAATGATATCCAGGATATTATTTGAAAGAATGCCCAAGATGCATAATTAAACATTTGTAGGTATCTCTCCTAGATTCTGAATAAAGTGCAAAATAAGTTGAAATAACTAATACATTAACACTCTAACTTATTTCCAGTAACTGATTTTCATTACATTGTCCAAATGCAATTCTAAGTGTCATATTTCAATGAGCACAACGCTAATCTGTTGCTGTAACAATTCATATTTGTACAATACTGTTAATCCAAGCTTAAAGAATCAAATGTTCAGACTCCAATGACAACTGAAAATGTATTTCTTCACATCTATTAACTTACACACATACAATAGAAACTTATTATATCCTGCAAACATATTATACACAAACTGTAAAATTGTACATTCTCAAAATCATCTTAATTATCGGGTAACTGTGAATTACAGTCTGATGTTCCTGTCTGTTTTGTATAAGCTGTGGCATTCAAAATTGATAAGTACTTGCTCCTGACATCCAGCATCTTTGGGATTTCTGATATTTCTTCCCTGTTTGAGCAGAAAATATTATGAAAACACAATGCAAAAATTGGGATGGATATCCTTATAGCAATGTAAGGAGTATGATCAAACTGAAGTCAGCATCAGTAGGCCATGTAACAGTGAAAATTTCGCAGGTCAACAATACTAAAGCTATGCACCCTCTTATTCAGAGTAAAGAGAAAAATACATCTTGTCAGAATACCTCATATGATCATCATTTAGCATTTCATGCTGAAATTTCATTTGATTTTATATATCTACGAAAATGAGATTTTAGGTTGTATAACAATAATGTCATCCATATACCAAATAAAATTGGAGAATTTAAGTGACTTTGTATCTCTACAAGTACATTTTAAATTTGATAATTGCAGGGGTGCTAAGTTTAGATAATCAACAAAGAACGGTTAATACTCACATCACGAGTGATCTTCATTGCTGCCACTGAATGATCGGGATCGGATCTGGTTCCTCAACTGTTCTATTAGCTCTGGATTCTCTTCCTGCATCTGCTGTGCAAACTGCTGTCCTCTAGACAAAACAGATAAGAAGTTAACTAAGAAAGGCCATTTTATACAATTTTGAAACATTTCTGTTGATAGAATTGTAGGGTAGTGCAATTAATAAAATAAAAACATGCAAAAGGAAAATGCATCGGCCCCCTGGAGAATGAGGCTGGGGAAATAATAATGGGGGAGCAAGGAAATGGAAGAGGAGTTGAATCATTGTACTTTGCATCAGTCTTCATGGTTCAAGACATGATCAATAATTCAAAACTACTGAATCATCTAGAGGTAAAAAGGGGGAAAAGAAATAAATACAATAATTATCACTACAGAAAAAAGTACTCAGGAAAATAACAGGGCTAAAGGCCAATAAGTGCCTTTGAATTGATAGATTGCATCCTAGGATATTAAAAGAAGTTCTGGCAAAACGAACTGGTAGTGACCCTTCAAGAATCCTGAATTTTCAGCAACTTCAATTTTGCTTGGATTATTTGATGGCTCACATGGTTAAAAAGGTGCATGGATATCAACTCTCCACTTCTATCTTGTATTTCTACCAAGGGTTGTCTTGAGGACTGGAGTCCAGTGGTCCTTGCTTGACATTTGAGCACAGTATTCAAGTGTGTGATGGATTAAGCTACTTGGAAGGAACTACTGATAGGAAAATAAATTTTTGGCATGGAAGAGTAACGTAAGCTTAGTTATATTTGAGGTCACAGGAAAGAGCTGGGCAAGGTAAAAACAAAGGAGAAACAAGGCTGGTTTCATTAAAGAGAAGCTGCAGCTTAAAAAGAACTGTTTTTTAAAAAAATTGGAAGCGTTTAACTGTGAAACTGTCTTTGCTAGTCCTGGAAATACACTAATAGCTAATCTATAGCCTGCCTGTTTACCGTTTCCAATGCAAAACTGAATTCAACAGCTACATAAAATGGACTGAATATTCACTTCCTATTTATTCATGGAATGCAGATATTTCAGGTAAGGAAACATATACTGTCATTACTCAAATACCCTCAGAAGGTTGTTAGTGGCTTGCTTTTTTGAACTACTGCAGTCTATGCAGTGAATTTATTTCTAAAGTGCTATCAGGAAGGGAGTTCCAGAATTTTGATTCAGTACTGAAGAAGGAACAATGATATATAATCAAGTCAGGATGTCAGATGATTTTGAGGGAATTGTGCAAGCAGTGGTGTTCCACAGATCTGCTACCCTTGTCCTTCTAGATAGCAGATAGCAAGGTATTGGAAGGTGCTATCAAAGGAGTCTTGGTGAGTTGCTGCAGTGCATCTTATCAATTGTACCCACTTTTGCAACTTCTACTGGTGGTAGAGGGAGTGAATGTTTAAGGTGGTGAATGAGGTACCAATCTAGCAAACTGCTTCACCCTGAATAGTATCAAATTCCTTAAATATTTTTGCCAGCACTCAAACTGACAAGATTTGATGAAAGGCGGGTGGATAAAAGTTTTGGAGTTTAGATTTCGAAATAGTGACATTTGGATATTGGTTACTTTTCTAAAGAGTTTGTTTAAAATAAAATCAAGGTCAGAGTTCTTGTGGAACAGTGACCTAATCTAGCATTGCTTAGAAAGCATATAGATATGACCCCCGAAGTGTCAATGGAAAATGTTTATATTGTGATGGTTTAGGACAGGTAGAGTAAATATGGAAAGCCATCAACTTGTTTTCAGTTTAGAATAATCAATGAGTTTAGTTTAGTTTAGAAAAACACAGAGGCTGAAAGTTTTTAGGTCAGTTCAGAGGAGACCAGACTGAGTTCAGAAACAAATATACTTTCTCTCTTAGAAAGGAGATTTTCAGAGCAGTTAAGCAAATAAGTTAACTTTACAGAAGTTTAGTTTGTGCAGTTTCCAGAAGGCGGCTTTGGTTAGAAATTTGCAGATTATTAGAAACTGGGATAGTTTAAGACGTCAGTTTTATGGGTGTTCATGTAAGAAGATTCTACAGTTCACAGGAAAGAAATTGGGGAGAATCAATTAATAATTTCATACAGAGGTAAATTCTTTGGACTCGAATTGATGGTGTGGGAAATAGGTTAAAAGTTTGTTGTGCTGTGCCTTTTGATTTTTTTCTAAACTGTTCTCTATATCTGCATAGCTTGGCTATAATCTATTTCTTTGTGTAAGAAAATTTATTATTAAAGAACCGTGCACTCGTGTGTGAAACCATATTTCAGTGACACCCCAGATGTGTGGCTTATGCGTGTGGAAAAGGGTTGAGGAGCCATACATACACTACCCACTCTCTGACCTGTACTTTTAACTGCAGTTGGTCCAGCTGCCTTTCTGGTCAATGCTAACCCTAGTGATAGTGGACAATTCAGTTAATTGGTGGATAAGGCTCTACGAACAATGACACTGGGGCCCAACATACAAAAAAAGGACAAGATTGAAGCATTTTTAAACTAACTCTGCCTCCTTCTGAAGTGTCCACAACATCACAGAAGCTAATCTTTATTTGCTCTCACTTGGGGAGGTGACGGTCTAGTGGTATTATCAGTGGAATGTTAATCTAGAGACTCAGGTAATGTTCTGGGGACCTGGGTTCAAATCTTTCCATGGTGGATGGTGGAATTTGAATTCAATAAAAAAATCTGGAATTAAGAGTCAAATGATGGCTATGAATACATTGTTGATTGTTGAAAAAAAATCCATCTGGTACACTAATGCCCTTTAGGGAAGGAAACTCCTTCCTTACCTGGTCTGGTCTACATGTGACTCCAGATTCACAGCAATGTGGTTGACTCTTCGCTGCCTTCCGGGCAATTAGGGATGGGCAATAAATGCTACCCAGTCAGCAATCCCCTCATCTTGTGAATGAAGAAAAAATAACTAATTCTGTTGGTGCGCTGGCTGATGAGACTTCAGTTCTATTTTCTGTTGATTGTATTTTCTCATTCAATGATGCTGATTGAAGTGATACATCCCAAGTCAGGGACCAGCTCTATTAACAACTGATGTCGTTGTGTGGGAAGTTCCAAGAATCAGAAGACCAGACCACCACTGAGCAAGGGAAATGTCAGCACAAGAGGATGCCTCAAACTCCTGGCAATGGTGCTGTCTCCTATAACCCTCCAGGTTCTTCAATATTCCTCCCCTCTTCAGATATTTATCCCCTTCACAGACATATTAAATATTAGTTTCTACCTCAGTGGCCAGGTGATAAAAAAATCCAAAGATCAATCTCTTTTCAGTTTAAGAACTTCCTCCTCTCTTCCTCAGTAGTCCTTCCATATTTATAACCAGCTCCCCAACAAGTGCTGCTCACCCTCCATGGTGCTGATATTACTTTAATCAATAACCAATGACAGAATTTCTCCCTTTCACTTTCTGCTTGAGCCCCAATATCCCAACTCGTACTATCCATATATTCCATTTCTCCATGCGACTCAATTTCCAATCTCCTTTACTCTGAGCTCTTAACCCTCCAAAACCCTATTCCTAATTCTTACTGCTACTATATTCAGAGTTTCAGATTTCAGACCTCCACTGGTCAAGACCACATCATATCAGTCTCGATCCTGAACATCGACAACCACACTACCTGACTGTCCAGGCTCCAAATGATCACTCCCCATATAGTTAAGACTTTCTGCATCTGTGATCAGGAGGTATCTTGAACCAAGGTCGCACTGTGTTGGGAAATCTATTAAGATTATCACCATATAAATAATCTATAAGCAGTGCGCTGATGATTCATTCCCCATTTTGCAAAATTACGAAAGATTTCAGTTTGCAGCTGTCATGGAATGGGAAATACTTTACCTACATCCTTGGTAGGGAAATCCCTTCACCACTGGTATAGCGAAATAATTCAATCTTCAAGATAGTGTAGCTACTCTCTACCAAAAATCCCAGACAAAATTTTTTTCATTCATTTCTGTCTTGCACCTACTCCAAGTTTTCAGTTGCAAATTGTTTCTGATTTACGAGTGTCCCTGGTTTTAAGGTGCAAATTGTATCTATTACAATGCAAGTTATTCGGGACTGTCAGTAACTGTTTGTATTTTGGTGGTGCCATCTTTTGGGAGATTCTATTCAGGTTCATTACACTAATATCAGATTTTTCTCGACATTTCTTTACTGCAGCTGCAGGAAACATAGGTACATTCAAGTACTGAGGTAGCAAGAACTGCAGATGCTGGAGTCAGAGATAACAAAGTGTGGACTTGGAAGAACACAGCAGGCCAAGCAGCATCAACAAAGCTGATATTTCGAGTCGGGACTTTCTTCAGAAAGATTTCTGAAGAAGGGTCCCAACCCGAAACGTCAGCTTTCCTGTTCCTCTGATGCTGCCTGGCCTGCTGTGTTCTTCCAGCTCCACACTTTGTTATCTCTACATTCAAGTACTGATTTGTTGGTGGCCAAATATTAGAATGCACCAATCAAAAATCTGAGCATCATCTGTGTCTGTGCATTTTAAAAGCACTTTAAGAGATTCAAAACTGTCATTAGGCATTTGTGGGTTACATTGTGCAAACAGGTCAATCAAATTATTATGCAATTATAGAATGTATAGCTTTCATTCAGTCTTGTGGCTCTTCATAAACTGCATGAGCTATAGTTCTGCAGTTTATTTATTTGAGTTACTGGATTAAAGTAGTATTTGTAACTCTACAGAAATACCTAGTAGTTGATTCTCAGAAATAGCTAATATTGAAAACTTAATATTCTGCATCATAATTTATGAAAAATATTAGTCAAAGTTTACATTGTCAAAGGTTACAAGTACAACTACTTACGCTTGTATAAGGCTGCCCATATCTGTAAGACCTCCTACACCTGCTGCAGGACCACTAATCGCATTAGACATCATTCCTGATATTCTGTTCATAATACAAACATATATTGAAAAATATTCAGTTAAAATGTTTTTTATGTAAATTTATAAAAAATGAAAAATATAACTTACAGTTGTTGTAACTGGGGGTTCTGCATCAAGCTTGCAGCCTAGAAGAAAAAAGCAGCAATCTTCAAGTATGAACTAAGTGTTTAGAATCATAAAAAATTTGAGAAGTCAGTCTTTTTCATAAACCAATTTTTGTTCTAATTAAAAATCTCCCTTGGTATGGCATATTAAAGGAAAAAAACTTTCTTACTTCCTCCAACCACCTTCTAGTCATCTCTGACACAACTTCACTGTCTTATTTTACACTATTTTTCTATCTGTAATCCTACATTCTTCTATAATTAATAACTTTCATTCCCCTTGTCATTCTGAAAATCTTTATAGTTTCGCTGTCTCCCACACTGAATTTTCCCCCTTTTTATCGTCGCCTTCCACAACTGAACACTAATTATATTCAAGACTGAGATAGACATTTTTCATCTGTAAGGGAATCAAGAGTTATGGAAAAAGGCAGAAAAGTGGAGTTGACGGTCATCAGATCAGCAATGACCATACTGAATGGCAGAGCTGTCTCAGGGCTTAATTGTTTACTTCTGCTTCTACAACTTATGGTCTCATTATTTTATTCCATTGATAACTTTGGGCTGGAAAGCTGCGCAGTAAAGTTCATCCGAGAATTATACAAGATCAAAACCGCAATCTTAAAAACTGTTTTTGTAGACACACTATTTATTGTATGGTTAGTTTAGTTAAGTTGTTGGTCAATGGTAACCCCCAGAATGTCAACAGTGGGGGATTCAGTGATGGTAGTGCTATTGAATGTAAAAGGGTGATGGTATAACTTTCTCTCATTGGAGATGGTCTTTGACTGGCACTTGTGTAACATAAATGATACTTGCTACTTTTTAGCTCAACACTGAATGTCAACCAGGTCCTGCTGCACATGGACATTATCTGTTTCAGTAACTAAGAATCGCAAATATTGTGCAATATTGTGCAATAAGCACTGAGCATTCCCACTTCTGATCTTATGAAAGGCAACTGTTGTGGTTGGGGGTTGGCAGTTGGAGGCAGGCTGGGGGGAACATTGTGAGGGAGGTAATTGATAAAGTAGCTGAAGATGCTTGGACATAGAGCACTGCCCTGAGGAACTCTTGCAGTTATGTCCTTGGGCTGAGATAATTAAACTTCAACAAGCAGAAGCATCATCCATTGTGCTAGGTATGACACCAACAGACAGAGTTTTCCCCTTTTTCCCATTGACTGCAGTTTTACAAGACCTCCTTAATGTCATACTCAGTCAAATGCTGTCAAGGACTGTCAGTCTCATTTCTGCAGTTTAGCTCTTTTGTTCATGCTTAGGCCATTGCTGTCATTAGGTCAGCAGCTGATTGGCCATGCAGAATCCAAATTAACACTAGCAAGGTGGTATTCCTTTGCAAGTGCCTTTTGATCACGCTGTCGACAGCCACATCCATCATTTTGCTAATGACTGAGCGGATGATTTAGATGAGGGAACAAAATGTGACATCTCCAAGTTTGCAGATGACACCAAGTTGGGTGGGAGGGTGAACTGTGACGAGGATGCTGAGATCCTTCAACATGATCTCAACAGGTTGGGCGAGTGGGCAAATCAAGGGCTGAAGCGGTATAATTTGGATAAATGTGAGGTTATTCACTTCGGAAGCAAAACAAGAAAGCAGATTACTATCTGAATGTCTGTAAATTGGGAAAAGGGAGTGTGCAACAGGACCTGGGCATCCTTGTGCACCAGTCGCTGAAGGCAAGTAGAGAAGGCAAATGGTATGTTGGCTTCATTGTGAGAGGTTGAGTACAGGAGCAGGGATGTGTTGCTGCAGTTATAAAGGGCCTTTGTGAGGCCACACCCAGAATATTGTGTGCAGTTTCGGTCTTCTTTTCTGAGGAAGGATGCTTTTGCTCTCGAGGGAGTGCAGCAAAGGTTTACCAGGTTGATTTGGGATCTGACGTATGAAGAGAGATTGACTAGGTTGGGATTGTTTTCGCTAGAGTTCAAATGAATGAGGGGGATCTCATAGAGACTTATAAAATTCTAACAGGACTGGACAGATTAGATGCAAAGAAGATGTTCCCGATGGACGGTGTGTCCAGAACCAGCGGTCACAGTATGAGGATTCGGGATAGACTATTCAGGACAGAAATGAGGAGATATTTCTTCACCCAAAGAGTGGTGAGCCTGTGCAATTCATTACCACAGGAAATAGTTGATGCCAAAACATTGACTGTATTCAAGAGGTGGCTAGTTATAGCATTTGGGGCGAATGGGATCAAAGGTTATGAGGAGAAAGCAGGATTAGGCTATTGAGTTGGATGATCAGCCATGATAGTGAGGATTGGCAGAGCAGGTTCAAAGGGCCATATGGCCTCCTCCTGCTCCTTTCTTCTATATTTCTATGGAGACCAAAAGGATGGTTGTGAAACGGTATTTGTCTGCTTTCTGTGCGCAGACATGCTTGGACAATTTTCCACATTGTTGGGTAGATGCCAGTATTCTATGCCATACTAAAACTGCTTGTCCACAGGCATTGCTAGCCCCAGAACACAGATCTTCAGTACTATTACAGAATTTTGTCCAGACCTATAGCCTTTGGAATATCCGATGCCTTCAGCAGTTGCTTGGTATCATATGGAGTGAATCGAATTGGCAGAAAATTGGCATCTGTGATGCTGAGGTCTTTGTGGCAATGCAGAGATGGATCATCCACTCGGCACTTCTGCTGAAGGTGAATGCAAATACTTCAGTCTTGTTTTTGTACTGATGTTCTGGGCTCTCTCGTGTTCAGGATGGGGATATTTATGAAGCCTCATCATTGTTTAATTGTCCACTATCATTCACGACTGAATTTGGTAGGATTGCAGAGCTTAGATCTGATCGGGAGGTTGTGTGATTACTTAGCCTCCCTTATCACATACTGCTTCTACTGTTTGGCACGCAAGTGGTATGATATTGTAGGCCTGAATTCCCCAATCCAGTGTACGTTCTATGTTCTTGCCAACTCCAATCTTCAACCTGGAATAGTACTGATTCATTAGCCAATGGGGTGGTTGTGGATGGTAAGTCTGCAGGTGGTTTCCTTGCCCACGTTTGTCCTGACGCTAAAGGATTTCACGGGCTCCAGAGTCAATGTGAAGACTCTTATGGCAACTCCCCCCAAATTGCATCCCATTATGTTGCCACCATCTCTGCCAGGTCAGTCCTGCTGTTGGGAAGGGAGATACGGAAGGTCGGTAGTGTTGGTGTCCTCAGGTATAATTCTGATTATGAATATGTCAAGGTGTTATCTAAACGCTTCCAATTTTTGCATTATCCCTGAAAGTTTGTTAAGGAGGATTTTGCAGCGTTGCCAGGGCTGAGTTTTACATTGTTTATGGTGTCTAGGTTGAACGGCGGTCTGTCCAGTTTCATTCCTTTCTTTCTAATTTGTAGCAGTTTTTGTTATACAACTGAGCATCACTGTTTTTGGGTGACCTACCCTAAATCCTGATCCTCCAAAAGCCGCAAGTTAAAACTTTCCCCGCGTTTAAATCCTTTCTTGGCTATCCTCTCCCTATGACTATGACCTCAGCTAGCTCAACAACACTTACCATTCCTTCAACTCTAGTCTCTTAAATATTCTCCACTCCCTTTACCTCACCGTTGAAGAATTTACTCTCAATCATTTGTCTCCTAAATTCCTTTCCCAATTATTATATCTCAGAGCTCTCTTCATATTTAACACTTTTCTTAAAACACATCTATTCAATTACATTTTTGATCAACCCTCCTAATGTTGCTTTTCCCCAGAATCTATTCTTGTCTGTGATATGCTCTGGAGTATTTTCTAGATTAAAGGTGATATACAAATATACGTAGTTATTGTTCACTCACTTCCCCAAGGGGCTGGTGACAAAAGAAAAACCCAAATTGAAGAGGAAGGAGGAGAAAGGAGAAGAAAGTCAACCCTCCTTTCTAATTTTTCCTTTATAAAGCAAACAAATCTTCCAAGCTACCTAACGTCATCATATGAGATAGATCCATAATTAATATTGTCAAGTTTGGCATAGGTATGTTTTGGACAACCTTTTTTAATCACACTTACCATACTTACAAAACTTGGATTATTCAGTAAACTTGCTAAATCAAATCCCAAACCAGCTCCTGTCTGTAGGTACAGAAATCACTTACAATTACATTCTTATCATCAACCATTATAAATTAAACAAACTGTAGGTAATCAAGTTCTAGACAATATCAAAAATAGAAAGAAATTATGAACAAACAATGCAATGACATGTTTGGTTTCTAGTCATAATTAGTATTAAATTGATATTTAGCAACTATAATAGTCTATTGTTCACATTGAATGCTATTTTAAGTTGTCGCCATTGCATTATTGTTTGTTGAAATGGTTCTGACCTATTTCACAATGTGAGCATTATCATTGTGAAGTAGCTGAATAGTTTTGTTCACTCAGTGTAGCTGCAGGTTTAGCGCTAAATCATTTCTTGCAATAATGAGGTTTAAAGGTTTTATTTTGGGACTGTAACTTTTACTGAAGGTAAAGTGAAGGGGCTGCCATGATCTGTGTCTGACAGCAGGCTTGGTTGAGGTGGCTGTTAAAGATTGAAGGATTGCCTGGATTTGCAGAAAAAAATCTTTAAATTTACTCATGGGACGTGAGCACTGATGGCTAGGCTGCAATTTAATGCTCAGCCTTAATTGCCCTTGAGAAGATGGTGGTGAGCTGCCTTATTGAACCATTGCAAACCATAGATTAAAGTGTTCACATTTGAGGACCAAATTCAGCAGTATGCGAGTACAGTTAAATTGCTAAGGTGTTGAGAGTGTGATGTTGTAAATAGTTATGTTTTTGTTGTAATATCTAGGTCATAATTCTTTGTTTCGAATATAATTTTCAGGAATTCAAGTGTTAAATGGAAACAAATTGGTTAAAGAACCAGGTTAGAGACAAAAAAAAACTGCAGATGCTGGAATCCAGGTAGACAAATACGTGGCTGGAAGAATACAGCAAGCTAGGCAGCATCTGGAGGAGGAGGAGAAGTCAACGTTTTGGGTATTACCTCAGGACTAGATGTGTGGGTACGGGGTGCTGCCAGGGATAAAGAGGGACCAGGGGAGGGAGAAGAGGGTAGCAGAATGGTGATGTCCACCTATCACCACCATTTCACTATCCTCCCCCACCATCTCTCTTTATCTATAGCTTCCCCGACCCTCACATCCAGTACTAAAGAAGGGTAATACCCGAAACATGGACTTCTCCTCCTCCAGATGCTGCCTAACTTGCTGTGTTTTTCTAGCCTCCTGTTTGTCTACCTTGGTTAAAGAACTAGTTTGATTCATGTATATGCAAGTAACAGGTTCGGGCTGATTATATTTCAAAAGTAACTTCTGTTTGTCTTACACACAATCAGTAGTTGATGTGTTGTGTTAAATACATTAACAATGGACGAGCTATTTTGTAAAAGAGCCAGAAGGTTTCTACTTATTTAATAAAGGATAAAAATTATGTAAGTATCTGATGAAAAGAAGGTAAAAGGCAGTTGGTCAACAAGTTCTGAAGATAGGTTATAAAACTCCTATTGAGGATATAAATTATTCATATGGGTTAAACATATTGGTTAAGACTTTTACCTTTGTTGAAAGTAAAATAATGCATTTGAAGTTCTGTTTGAACCATCCCACAGTAAGCCAAATTGTTGTGGAGTTTAAAACGTTATTTTGTTTAATTTGTATTGTCACAGAAGGCAGTCATGGTTTTGGGTTAGTGCAGAGGCAGCTCACCAAGATTGGAAAGCCAAAGAAGATGAATCTTAGGCCTGCATTAAGTAGGGAAAATATTAATTTCATTCTTCACCACACATAATATGGGTAAGGGCTTTAACTCAGTTTGTAATTCACGAGTGGGAAGAAATTGGAAGATTCGCCTAACTTGAAAGTAGAGGAAGAAGTCTACAGAATGCTTTATAGTAAAAACCAGCAGTTAGGCTTCAGAGCATACTCTAAGTTAAGTTTGAACTGACAAGTCCATGGCTGTTTTGAAGAGAGTTTGGAAGATTACCACGAGCTATTGGCTAAGCGATGACCCCATAAAATTTCATACCTTGGAGGAGGATAATTGGAACACTGGGGAAAAATTTGAGAAATTTCCAGAGAACGGTGGCATACCTATGGATCGTTCCCAAAAGAGGTGAACGAACCTTCAAGCTTTTGTAGCATATGAGGGAATTCTAGGTGGGATGAAGGCATGTATACATTTTTCTGTTGATGCAGGTTGCTCACACTTCTCTCACAATGGACCATTTAATTCCAAGATTAAAGAGAGCTTGGGCTTCAAAGCTTTCTACCTGGATACAAAGCTAGTGTGATTCACAATGTCATAGATTTGGCTTGGAGAGGCAGGGGTTTATAAGATTTCTGTGAAAGTCACAAAATTATTCTTCTAGGATTCAGGTGATAAAGCAATTAAAGACAACATGTCTGTATGGTTCACCATGTAGTGAGCCGGAGTGAGCTACTACTTGGATTGAAAAGACTAAATGTGATTATTTGAAACAAAGCTGACAGACTCACCTATCTTGCACTAGAATGACAATTGTCAGGAAGAGCCATAATTGTGAAAAACAGGTCTAGGGTTAAAAGTTACCAGGCTGGGAAAGGAAAGAGATAGAAGTAAACCCTTAGGAGCTACAAAGCACTTTAGACTGGAACTTAGGAGTAGGAATAGAGGCCTTTTGAGCCTGCTGCACCGATCTGGGCAAATCAAAAGACTATTTAAAGGAAAACAACATTATATATCTGTGAAGTGTGTTTTCTTGTTTGTTCAACAAGAAAAGAAGGGGGAAGTTGCACTCTGCAATTTAATGTAGAAGCTGTCTACAAAGTTGGTGTTCAGTTGAAGGTACTTTAGCCTTTTGTTACAGTAAAATTCTTAACATGTAATGATTTATGTTATCTTTTCAGCTATGAACAAGATGTTTGAAGTTCTTTGTAACAAATTCTAAGAGCCATCTAAAAAGTACAATTCTTCACTTTCTGAAAATAAATGATGGATATCTTAGGATTTCCACATTTTTACTTATAACATACATGCACCAAATGCACTGTGTTAATTGATAGTATCCCAAAGAACTCTCAGTTTGCCCCAAATTACCAGTCAATCATCCATTTATAACGAGCTGGAGATTCACAACTTTCAAAGAGTTACTTGCATTTGAACCAGCAAGAAATAACATGAGAAAACGTGTACATTTCGATGATCTGGAAAACCTAGAGGTGCAAATTTTACCTTTAAACCAGATAAGTTAGAATGCATCACATGGACTGCAAATTCACTAGAACACCACTTACTGGACTTGATGCTTCTCCGATTTTTTGTTCCGCCAGTTTCAGATTTGATTTAAAAGTGCCATTTTCAGGGTCCAATTCTACAGCCTTTTTGTAATAAGTAATTGCTTCTGAATGCTTATTCAAAGAAGTCAATGCTAAACTGAAAAAAAAATAACTTTCAGATCTTCAAAAAAAGGATACTTCTCTCCAATGAATATGAAAGCTGTGACTACATACCCCATCCTTCCGTAAGCTTTGCTATAGTCTGGGTCAATGGCTATTGCCCTCTTGCAATCCTCTATTGCTGCAGTGTAATTATTAAGTTTGCTCTGAGCAGCAGCCCTAAACAAATTAAGTTGAATTTTAGTGTAGGAACTCTGATTAAAAGAAAAATTAGGTTATATCATATTTCAGAGTTAGATAGAAAATGAAACTACTACTTGCCAAAATGTACTGTTTAAAAATTTAGGTTTTAATATTTATCAAATATTAACTTGTCACTGAATAAAATTTCTGTAACAGTTTGTAACCCACAGAAGCATAGTCACATAAAATACGTAAATGTTGGCAAAATCGAAACAAGTTGCTTCAGAATGATTCTCTACAAATATTTTGTTGATCAATAATTTTAAAGATATATTTCTCATTAAATAAAAAGTAATTAGCCAATCACATGGCATTGTTACAAACGTATACGGAGATATTTGCTAAACATTCTTTCACTGGATTATGTCATTTTTTTTGAAGATCACCAAATCTCTCAGGTTAATATCTAGATAAACTAAAGATCAAAATTATTATTAGATAGTCTTACCATATAAATGATATATATTATGTAACCTAATTGCACTCAATCCAATCATGTAATTTTAAAGCATTAGAATATAACATTCATATAATAAAGGCAAACCAACATTACGTTAACTGTCATTACATTTACCTATTCTATACAACTCAATGGTAATTACATAGTGTTGATACACAAAAAAAATTCAAGTTTTATTGAAATAGTGGTTACTTCAATAATGTAAAACAGATTGCGTGGAGTGAATGTAAGGCTTTTACTCAATCTCAGGGTTCCAGTAACTTGAAATGAGAGGTGGAGGATATATTCTTCGTGTCAAGTGTGATAAAATACTAAATTTGTTGAAAAAGCACGTGACAATTTTGATGCACAAAGCAATAAGTCTTCCCCTAGGTCTGTTGAATCAAGTTTACAATTGCCTTTCTAGTGACACATACGGTTTTAATCTTTGTGAATTTAATCAGGCTGAAACAGATAAATCAATACAAATTAGACAGCAGAAAGAGTTATTACCGGTTACAAAAGTAGACGGCATTATTTGGGTCCAATTCAATTGCTTGAGTATAAGAGTCTATAGCAGCTCTGTAATTCTCCTCTTTTATATAGTTGTTGCCTGAATATTTGAACAAACACAAATTAGGAGTTAATCATTCACATTTGTTTGAAAATATACTGTCACTCCTTTTTTTATTATTTTATTTACTTTCAATTATGCAGCACCTGGGTTTCCCAAACTGTGGGGACAAAATTTGGGGATGACAGCTCACAAATGAAGACCATGGAGTGTAGGCAGGAGGAAGTGAGGGAGGGAAAATGCTGAACATGGACCATGGTCATTGGCTGCTGTGGATACTGGATTGACAGGCCAATCTGAAAACAAAAATGGTCAAAGGAGAGTTCTGTGGCCCTTCGATTTGCTCTGGAGTTACAGGTCTTTCAGCACTACAGCTGGCTTTCCTCTGTCCTCTAGAACTTTTAAAGTTTTTAGAACTTTTAAAGTCCAAAAAAAAACAAAGGTTTAGCAAACAGGCAGAATGAGAGACAGGGCGAGATGGATTTCGGGAGAGCAGCCTGCACCTAGCATTTCACATGGCGAGATCTATGAGACAGGATTGGCATTGGCTCCAGAGAGGGGCTGTCTCTGGAAGAAAAGCAGCAACTGGGTCAATGGGCTGAGGAGTGGCAGATGGAATTCAACTTGGATAAATGCAAGGTATTGCATTTTGGTAAAACGAACGAGGCCAAGAATTATACAATTAATGGTAGGGCCCTGCATGGTGTTTAGAATAGAGACACCTAGGGGTTCAGGTACATAATTCTTTGAAATTTTCATCACAGGTGGACTGGCTGGTTAATAAGACATTTAGCATGTCTGCCTTCATTGCTCAGCCCTTTGAGTATAAGAGTTGGGACGTCATGTTGTACAGGACGTTTCTGAAGCCTCTTCTGGAGTACTGCTGTAGGAAAGATATAAATTGGAGACTGGTCAGGAAAGATTTACCAGGATGTTTCCAGGAATGGAGGGTTTAAGTTATAAAAACAGGCTGGATACTCTGGGGCTTTTTTCATTGGAGCATAGGAGGTTGAGGGGTGACTTTATAGAGGTTTATATAAAATCATGAGGGGCATAGATAAGGTGAATAGCAAGGGTCTTTATCCTAGGGTGAGGGAGTTCAAAACTAGGCGGCATGTTTATATGGTGAGAGGAAAAAGATTTAAAAAGGACATGAGAGGCAACAATTTTACACAGAGTGGTTTGTATGTGGAATGAACTGCCAGAGGAAATGGTGAATACAGATATGATTACACCATTTAAAAGACATTTGGATAAGTACATGAACAGGAAAGGTTTAGAGAGATATGGGCCAAATACATGCAAGTGAGACTAGTTTGGTTTGGAAACATGTTTGGTGTGAACTCGTTGGCCTAAAGGATCTGTTTCCATGCTGTATGACTATGAGTGGAAACAAGACAGAGATGAATGAATGATGATTTATTATCACATGTATTTTACAGTGAAAAATTTAGTAAATTAGTGAAACGTTTCCACTGTCGCCAGTGCCATTTTGAATAGTTTAAGGATAAAAAAGTGAGTCCATAATCCTTTCACCATCGCTCTGCCACTACCAGCGCCAGATCCAACAAATGAAGTAGCCACTCCTCAGGTGCCATCTTTCACCGCTGGGCCTACCTGATGCCAGCTCCACTGATGCCTGGTCCTGTGCTTGCCCCTCAACCAGCCACCTCCTTGAAGACACCAGAGTCAGGGTCTGGGCTCACCAGCTACCCTGGCTCCACCTGCCAGGGTCCTACTCCAGGCTCACTAGCTGCTTCGGCACCATCCACCAGAATCTCATTCTGGGCTCACCAGCCGCCACCAAAGGATGAGGGGTCCCAGAATGGCCAGCATTGAGAGGCCGAATCCAGGAGGCACAAGGTCTGGCACACCGTCACTCTGAGCCACAGAGGGCTGACCGAGTGCCAAAAATAGCTGCCCTATAGCAGATCCTAGGAGTATTATTTTTCAGTTTAAAGCATGATCAGCAAGGGTTTGCAAATACCAAGAAGCTAAGCCAACTACTGGAATTAAAGAATAAAAATTTTAATTTTTTGCATTCTGAAAATCTAAACCTGAGGGCGAGGGAAGGGTAAACACTTTAGGGTTTTTACTTGCAGCTGGTACACGCAGGCCTTATAACATAAAAGGTTCAAGTTCTCCCAGCATAGAGTGCAAGCAGCAAGAGTGTGGGTGAGCCTAATGTTCAGTGGTGGGTAAGCTTTGGAGGGGATTCAGAGAGACAGGATTTACATGCATTTGCAGAGACAAGAACTGATTAGGGATAGTCAGCATGGCTTTATGTGTGTGAGGAATTGTCTCTCTCAAACTTGATTTGAGTTTTTTTGAAGAAGAAGAGACCAAGAGGATAGATGAGGGCAGAGCAGAAGATGTTACCTACATAGGCTTTAGTAAGGCCTTGAACAAGGTTCCATGGTAGACTGGTTATAAGGTTAGGTCACATGGGATCCAGGGAGAGCTCGCCAATTGGATACAAAATTGGCCTGACGATAGGAGACAGATAGTGGTGGTAGAGGGTTGTAACCAATGGATTTTCACAAAAATCGGTGCTGGGTCCACTGTTGTTCATCATTAATATAAATGATTTGGATGAAAAGATAGGAGGCATGGAAAGTAAGTTTGCAGATGGCACCAAAACTGGTGGCATGGTGGACAGTGAAGATGGTTATCGAAGAGTGCAACGGGGTCTAGATCAGCTGGGCCAATGAGCTGAGGAGTGGCAGATGGAATTTTATTCAGATAAATGTGAGGTGTTGCATTTTGGTAAGACAAAACAGAGCAGGATGTACACAGTTAATGGTGGGCCCTGGGAAGTGTTGTCGAACAGAAAAACCTAGGGGTTCAGGTACAGAGTTCCTTGAAAGTGTCACAGGTAGACAGGGTGGTGAAGGTGGTGTTCGGCACACTTGCCTTCATCGGTCAGTGCACCGAGCATAGGAATTCGGACATCATGTTGTGGCTGTACAGGACGTTGCTGAGGCTGCTTTTGAAGTACCGAGTACAGTTCTGGTTACCCTGCTATAGGAATCATGTTATTAAACTGGAAAGGATGCAGAAAAGTTTTACGAGATTGTTACCAGGACTGGAGGGTTTGAGTTATAAGGAGAGACTGAATGGGCTGGGACTACTTTCCCCTGGAGCGTCGGAGGCCGAGGGGCAACCTTATAGAAGTTTACAAAATCATGAGGGGCATAGATAAGCTGAATGGCCAAGGTTTTTTTCCTCGGGTAGGGTATTCTAAAACTAGAGGGCATAGGTTTAAGGTGAGAGGGGAAGATTTAAAACAGACCTGACGGGTAATATTTTTACACAGATTGTTGTGCATGTGGGGAATGAGCTGTCAGAGGAAGTGGTGGAGGTTGGTACAATTACAACACTTGAAAGGCATCTGGACGGGTACGTGAATATGAACGGTTTAAGAGGGATTTGAGCCAAATGCAGACAAATGGGACTAGTTTAGTTTGGGAAACCTGGTCAGCATTGACAAGTTGGACCAAAAGTCCATGTCCATGCTGCTTGACTCTGTAATAACTGTGTATTAGTTATTTTGAAAAAGAGAGCCTTTGTATTTGCCATCTTGTAAAATATTAAATATTGTGACACCTAGGAGATTAATGCATCCCTGTATGTTGTGGTTTTGAGTTTAATGATAATTATTGAGGATATTGATTAATTCTTCTATTTTTGTTTCTATGTAAGATGAAACACTGCATGTGTCAATATACAAATACAGAAGGCATTGTTTCTACATCAGTGCATCACCTAATATGTGAGATAATGAGAATCAAAAAGTAGCCCTTGAAAACTAAAAGGCAGTAATAACATATATAATATGTATATATTTAGATGTATGATGAGAAAACTATCCATCAATCTTGATTTTACCTCTGGAGGACGTAGGGCAAAGAGAGAAGATGCGGAGGATGTACTGGAGTTTACAGACAGCCAGATAATAATGTTCAGAGGTCATAAAAAATAGTATTCTGTATCAATTTAAAAGAAAGTGGAAAATCATTCAGTGTTAACATCACTAACCCTGACAACTTTTAAAAAGACAGTGAGAGTTAAAATATCAATGAGACTTGCAAATAAAATCACTTAATCATATCACAAATGTTTCAAAATGCTTCACATAAATGTTACAATGGAGAAGGAATATTAGAGGTTATTTCTGAAAACTCTTTAATGGTGAGAGGGAGAAGATTCAAAAAGAACCCAAGAGGCAACTTTTTGACACAGAGGGTGGTGCGTGTATGGAAAGACATTTAAAAGGGCATCTGGTGGGTACATGAATAGGAAGGTTTTAGAGGGATCTGGGTCAAATGCTGGTAAAAGAGACTAGATCAGTTTAGGATATCTGATCAGCATGGAGGAGTTAGACCAGAGGGTCTGTTTCTGTGCTGTATAACTCTATGATTTTATAAAATAAAGATCACTTAACAAAGCAAAACAAAATGAATGGAGTGGAAAATTAAAATTTACAAACTTATTTTCCTGTAATATCACCCACAGACTATAGATCATGGCATACCAACTAACCACTGAAGCCTTCAAAACTCCTGGAAAAAATGCGGTTGATTTGTAGGCAAAAAGAAAATAAAAACTGCCAGTGTTGGTATAGCCTGTCACCAGTCAAAATGAGCAATTCAAAATAAAATCAACATGGGGGCATGTTTTATTGACCGAATTAATTCTACGTGGATACCTTTATCCACAATTCAAATTTCTTTTTGAAGAACTGTAAAATTTACTATTCTCAGCATCTAACACAAAGAGCTCAACAAATTCATTCCAAGTCATTTTGGGTATGGCATCATCAATAACAATGGATCAATTTGATAATCTGAATGATCCCTCCACAATAATTAACCTTCCTCTCCATCCATTCAACTACATATTTTACATTTTTTGAACAATCTGATGACAATTTGTGCAATAGTATCCTGAAAATTGATAATGAAATCAAACAAGACACCAAATGGGGCAACACACATATTTCCACTCCATGAGGGCTTTTTTTTCTCCCAACTATCCACCTATTTGATTTGGTGCAGATGTGATCCATTAATGGCCTGCTACACTACAAAAGATTGAACTTCAGATATTAGACTCCCTGACATAACAAATGTTTTCTCCATCCCATGGGTGTTTCTTGCTTGGTTAAATGGGACATGAACAAGTCCCATGCTCATTAGCTATGTTGTGCAGAGTAGGCCACCTCCATGCTTGCTCCATACGTCATAGATGAACAACTTCACTTCATCCTCATCCTTTCAACCATTGTCATGAACATGCACAAAGACTCCTAGAAGGAACTTGATTTTTGACATGGTTTTACATTTGAAAATCACCCCCACCCCACCAACTTTATTTATATCAATTATGCATGCTAGTGCCATTCTGAATCTTGTCTTCTCATGTCCTGTGGTTTCTCTAACATTACTTTGGAATCTTTCTGCGCTATAGCTTAGATGTTGAGCAAACCAAAATTCATGGCCATTTCATTCGGGTTGCTGATGTGACATAATTGGTATTCATGCATTTGCAGCTGTCTGATGAAAAATCTCGAAAAACTGGTATTTTTGGCATCGAGATATTATGGTAGTCTCAGAGTGATCTTAATTTTCTGCCAAACATTAACCATTTTCATTCTATAAAGTGGCTGCATTAGCTATCTGCTGTTCAGAAATCTTTGTTGAACTCCGTGTTCGATTTACCCCACTTGAGTATTTGCATCTTTCCTGGTAACACTGCAACCATTCTGATGGTTTTCGAGGACCCATTCCATTACAATCTTCTAAAGACAGGCCAGCTGCTGGTTCCTGTTCCTGACATTGTGGCTACGTCTTCTTTAAAACAGTGCAAAGAATAGATTCAATGTAGTGCTACTAAAAACAGGGAAATGCTGCAAAACGCAGCCATACTTGATATTGCCAGTATTTCCTGTTTTACTCCAGATCTTTAAAATTTAGAGTACATTGTTTTCATAAAAGAATTCTTTCAAATTTGAAATACATTTTTACAGCGAATAGACTTGGATTAGCCATTGATTATGCTAAGCCTGAAAACAAGGAAGCATTATCTGAGCACGACTTGCTGTCATGAGAATCCAGAAAAGAGATTTTCAGGTGTTTTTCTAATCTCCTCCAGAACCAGCTGAGGTGTTAATATTTTGAGTCTACATTATGTGCCAATGCAGTTAGAAATCTGAATAAACATTTAAGAAAACTTTTAACAAATACAATGTTCCATGCCTCCCCAACTTGAGGTGCAGAGCAATGTTCCCATCGCTGACTATTTAATCAAGTCTAAATAACAAGTACATTTTATATTACAGAAAGATGACTGCACCTTTAATACACTAATTTGCAGCAACAAACACTAGCATCTGTTAACCAGACAGAATTGCTCAAGGATAACAAAAATATCATGATCATTTTGAGTACTATGATTTAGCATTTTAAAATGATGACACAATAACTGCATGCACACATGGTTACCTTCATTTTTCAACTGTTCAGCTCTAATTACATCTTGTGCAGATGGAGTAAAGTCTGATGGAGTGTTCCATATTAATTCCTTCTAGAAGAAAAATAATATTGCACAAATTTTATCAGTGTTTTTGTCAGTTGAATGGCAGTCTAATGAGACGACGATGATTCTGAATTGTAAGTTACTTTCAAAACAAATTATTAGGAACTCAAATCCTGCCACTTACTGAGCGTGGTCCTCCTCCTTATACTAGGATACAAAACAAATAATGAACCCCAATGCCTTCATTCTCTAGAAGCTGCTGACGCTTTCTAGAGTTTGATTCTGGCATAACACAAGAAACCCAACAATATCGTGCCCAAACAAGCACCCTTCATGCAAGACTGGACACTGAGTGTTAAAAGGCTGTTGTCACTGAGGGATTGAAAACTTTGTGTTCTGCTGAAAAGGATCCTAGGCAGTTCTCAAATGTCATGCAGGAGAACCAGTAGACTAAAGAGACCTTTCTCGCTCCCTGAAGCTGCTCTACCTACTGAATTCACCTTTAAACACAAATGCCAACTGCTCAAGTACAGAAGCTATTGCAGCTAAATTCAGAAGTAAAAATTTTTCAGTCCTTTGAATACTGAGCATATTTTACTCAATGTGTGAGATTTTAAATCGATAGCAACAACCTTTATTTATATAGTGCCTTTAAGGTTACAAAACATCCACAAATATTTCACAGAGGCATTATAAAACAAGTATAATGACAAGACATGTCAGGATATATTTTGAAAGATGATCAAAAGTTTCAACAAGAGTTAGGATTTAAGGATTGTTTGAAAGAGAAAGGAAAGCTAGGTAGTGAGACACGAGATTGAAGAAGAGAATTTCGAACTTAGGGCCCACCCAACTAAAGACTCAGCTACCAATTGTGGAATAATTTAAACAATAAAGAGGCTGCAATTTGAGGAGTGCACAAATCCTGAAGTGTTGTAGGACTGGGGGAGTTCAGAGGTAAGGAGGAGTCAGGCAATGGATGGACCCAGAAACAATGATGGGAATTGTTAAAATCGGAACTATGTTTAACTGGGAACAAGACCAGGTCAGTAAATTACAGGAAGAATATACTAAAGGGTGAAGCATAAGACAGTATATAAGATTCAAATTTACATAAAGTAGAACATGGAAGGCCTGCTACTAGTGCTTTAGATAAGTCAAGTCTGTGAGTAACAAAGGCATGGATGAGGGTTTCTGTAATACATGATACAGTGTCAAGTAATGATATGGAGGTAGAAATAGTCAATCTCAGGAATGGGCACAGATGTGTGGCTGAAAGCTCATCAAGACATCAACAGGACAGAGCATTCAGCTTAAACAATTCCAGGGAGTGTGACAGTATCAGTAGCTAGAGGACAGAAGACAATGAATGGTTTCAGTATTCTGAATATTTATTTGAAAGGCATTTCTGCTCATCTAGCACTGGCTGCCAGACAAGCAGCTGAGAATTTAAAGACAGTGGAGCAGCTGAGAGATGTAGTAATGAAATAAAAACTTGACATTGTCAGTGTGTCTGTAGATAACAACACTGTTTTCCAATAATATCTCCAAAGGTCAGAACTGAATGGCAATGCACAATTGACATCCAGGGAGTTAGCATAAATATTTGCAAGAGATGGCAGAGACTGGGAATTCTGCAATTAGTCTGTTGACTCTCCACATTTGGCCCACCAACTGCAATACAGGTCAGGAATGGCAATGGAATACTCTCCACTTGTCCAGATATGAGCAGTTAACAACAACGAAGAAGCTTGACCCCTGCAGGCCAAAGCAGCCTACCTGATTGAACAGGACCCTATCCACTACTGCAACAATGCAAATCATCTACAAGGGTGCGTTGCAGCAACTTGCCAAAGTTCCTTCAAGAGTACTTTGCACACCTACAACTTCTGTCATCTAGACAACCAAGGGCAGCAGGCACATTGTACACCTTCACTTGCAAGTTGTCCTCCAACATACAGACCATTCTTATTTAGAAATATCAACATTCCTTAACTATTCCCAGAACTCCCTCCCAACAATCTTGTGGGTGTACCTACACAATAAGGACTGCTGCCATTTGAGAAAGTGGCTTATCACCAATTTTCAAGGACAAGTAGAGATAGACAGTAACTACTGACCTTGCCAGTGACACCCATATCCTTTGGATAAATAAGAACCTTTTCGTGCTCAATAAGAGAATAAGGAACATTGTAATCTATTTGTAATAATGTAAAAAGATCTTTAGTATGAAAATGTTTCACTACATTACAACAGTGTCAAAGTGAATTTAAGAAATCTGTTAACGAATTAAATAAATAAATAAAAATCTCTGGCCACTATGAAACTGGGCCACAATTACTCAAACCTTTATGCAAGACCCTCAACTGAACAAATTAGGTAAAATTAACAATCAAATATGTCCAGTATTTAAATAATAAAGAAAAGACTGATATTTTCTACCACAAGACAGAGATAACATTTCCAAAGTGTCCATTAACCATTTAGTGGATACTGCTCCGTCTATGGAAGGGACTGATTGAAAGCCACAACTTAAACTTGGTCCTCTACTAACTCAGTACGCCTTCCATCACTCATCACCATTAAACAGGATCAGAAATCATGGAACTGGAGAAATAGGCTCAAGTATAATCTTAAAAATACTATGAGCAATTTTATCTAAACAATTTTTATGTTTATATAAAACACTCCTTTAGTCATATGTTTCAACCATGTATATACAGAACATTACATATATCAAAGCATTCAATAATACATACAATCATGGTTTAAACCTCCCAGTCCCAGTGCACACAGTCTCTTGCACAACAATGCTTTTGGTCTTTGCTTGCCAAACAAAATTGAATAATAAATTCTTAGTCGTCTTCACATTAAGAAAAAGTACATCAAAACTTAAATATATAGGGGAGACAAATTTTTGACAGGCTCCAGATCTCTGCTTTATAATAAACTTCTATGTTATCTTGTTGTGGGCTCCTAAATAGTCAGGCTTCCCACCAGAAGTTTATATTTGTAAACTCAACTATGTTGTTTATACTAGTCCTCCAGTTGTCTCTCATTATACAATTCTTCTATCTATCTGAGGCTAGAAACTCAGTTGTAGAATTGCACCCACATTTCCATGGTATATCAATGTGCTTCCTACATACTTTGTTCATTAGTTTCCTTTTAAGCATTTATTTAGACCCACCTTAGTAATGGCTGCAGAAAATATCTCTGTTAGAGAAGGTGAGACTGCCAGATCGATATCCTGTGAGCTTATTTTGAAGACATTTTCTAAACATTGCATGGCAACTGAAACAAAAATACATCTCATTACTACCATTCATTGACCAAAAGTAATGTCCCTGTAGAATAGCAATTATCATACAATGAAATTCCAAAATATAATCTACATTACAAACAATAGCTATTACTAAAGCATTCAATTGTTCAGGGTATTACAGTTTTGTGATTCAGTACGCCAAGTCCTCACTTAATGTTGTGGCTGCATTCCCAAAAAGTGCAACTTTAAGTGAATCAGATTTTCTGATTAACTACAACTTTTACAACCGGTTAAGCCTTGTAGGACTCTTCACCTCAAAAAAAAACACTGAAACATTAAATCCTGTAAGTAGAAATGCTTCCAATTGATAAAATTACATTACATTTTTAAAAAAAATTTTAAAAATCTTTTGAAAAAGTCAACCTTCTTCCTGCCTTCTACTCCTGTCTCCGTGTCCTGACTCTACCAGACACTTTCTCTTAGTGAAACCACCATTCCCTGCCTCTCCTGCTTGTTGCTTCCCCCTCCAAAACCTTCGCTGAGCAATAGTTCAAGAGATAAGCAACAAGAGGCCAGAAGAACGGCTTCGACTTCCAGGCAGAAAGCTGCAAGCTGGACAAGGAAGGTTAGGGAGCAGAGACTATGAACCTGACAGTCAGCAGCAAGAGGGAGGGCAATGGAGTGGCAGAGGTCATGAATTAGTGGGTCAACAACAAGAGGATCAGGGTCAGGGTGTAAACTGCAAAGTAGAGATTTTGACAGTAAGAGGAAGTGTCAGGGTTCAGCAAAGGCTGTGAACGGAGGGTCGGCAGAAACAGTGAGTGTTAGGGAGTGGATGAGGCTGCTTCAAATGGTCATAATCAGGTCACGTGGCTTTAGGTCAGACACGGTGCAATTTGACTTTATAATAAAAATTCCAATGCTAAATGCAACTAAGGGTCCTATTAACTGATGTTAAAGTGAAACAACTTAAAATGGGGCTAGTTAAACAGGGATTCACTATAAAGGCCACAGAGTAATCATAATTCATAAGCTTATAATTATCCATTTTGGTTATCAAATCATGAAGGTCTATTTTCATCTGCCACACATTCAATTTCCTGATGAGAGCAAAGAACAAATATTTAAAAACTTCCAGGGGATGTGAGCATTACTGTCCTGACCAGCATTTATTGCCCTAACTGTTCTTGAGAAAGTGGTGGTGAGCTGTCTTCTTGCACTATGCAGTCCAAATGGTGTACATACACCTACAATGCTCTTGTAATGATATTCAGTTAGAAAAATAGGTTTGTTTGAGAAATAAGAATAACTAATTAGGTAGGACACACATATGAAAAGTGTGAAGTTATGTATTTTGGGAGTACTAACAAGGCAAGTAAAAGATGAATGGTACGGCTAGTACTGAGCATCAGTCGGACTTTGGTGCACATATATTTGATCCTTGTAGACAACAAGCCAAGTGAATTGGTTGGTTAAGAAAGCATATAGGATATTTACCTCATTAACTGAGGCATTAAATACAAGAATTGAGGGGTTATGATGGAGCCTGTGTAAGGCATGAGATGAAAGGAATACAAAACATTATGTATAAATTGACCAGATAAAAGTTTACAACTCATAAAGCAATCTTCACAAAATCATTAAGAAACAATGATACAGCGTCACATGAAATTGGGAAGAACCTATACAGAGGGTTAAGACCTACATTTGTAAAGAGGTCCAAATGGTATTGAAAACAAATCCTTTCACTGAACTTTCAGATTTATGAGAAGTATCATAATAATTTTCACAAAGCATTTTCTTCCACTTGGAGAAGATATCTTGCTTTAAGGTGCTGTAAACATTGATGGATATTTTGTTCTTATTCTATTGTTAAATATTTTAATCATAGCTATTTTCAGATCTTATGTTCTTAGATATTCTTGAACAGTTGAGTAACATCAAACTGGATTCCATTAGATTTGGTATTCGTTTTTTGGTGGTTTTTTAGCAGTCCTATTTGTCCACAACCATACTGTTTGTTAATGTTCTATTAATAAAATTGTAAAATTAATAAATCATTTAGGTTTATCTGTTACAATCAAAACAAACCTTAATACTCTGAAGTGGGGAAGTATATTTTCTGAAGAGAGAAATCCAGACCCTTAAATATACCCAAGACAAGACCAAGACTACAACAACGTGCATTCTGTAAATTAATTGTTTCTGTGCAACGTAAGTCAATGGCAAATATATATTTTAGAATGAGAACCAAAGCAGAAAATCAAAGTAGTACTTGAATCGTAAACTTACAGAAACCTGATAAAAGGTGACAGGAGGGGTTCAAGTTCCTTGGATTAGGTGAACAGAAGTGCAGTTAGAATTATTGGAAGGAGGAGAGGCGTAAGAGTTCATTCATTTTTACAATTTTAAAATTTCTTGGTTAATACAGGCTTGTCTGCTTGTGCTTACTCCTTCAAGAATCCTGTGTTAACTGAATGCCAGCTGTAGGCTTCCTGCCTTTTGCTTCCCTCAGCAGCACACTCAATTCCTTAACATGCAGCAAATATGTAGTCTATGGATGTAGATTATTGTGGCCTTGGTACAGCACAGGCTTTTTGCACAGCAAAGCACCCTGAAAAGTGCACCAATAACATGTTACACTTTTGGGACACAGACAAGGAGAATTTTTTCTGTCTGAGAGTTATGCGACTTTGGAACTCAGAGAGCACCGTGACCTCCAACACTGAAATACAACATGATACCACAGCACTAGCAGACTGGCATTGCTAGTATATAGAAATGATGTACAAAACATGATCAAATTCCACATAACTTATGTATTCACGGCCGAGATCTGCCAATATGACAACTAAAAGCAAGTGTTTATTTTTCAGTCGACTCCTATAATTTGGAATATTTCCGAAGGGTTCGTACATACCTCAATTCAATCAAAACACAAAGTTGTGAACTCCTGCCGATCAGAAAAACCATCTCACCAGCTGCTTTGCAGCTATAGGCACCATGAAACCCTTGATGCTCCAAAGCTCCCTCCCTAGCTTTTCCTTTCCCCTCCTCCCCAGATCACAAGTCTAGTATTCCCTGATCTCAGTGCTACAAAATGTTTTAACTTCCTATTTAATTCACTAAAATTCTAAGGCATATTTCAGTGGTCTTAGAATCTCTTTCTCCAACATTCCAAGAATGCTCGGCCTATGCTCTAAAATTTTGGATTCCATTCAAAATAATACTACTCAAAGTCCCATTCCAGTACTCTCATGCTCTGTTCACAATGTTCCATGTTCCCAGGAAAATCCCCAATGACAGATTTTGTTACCCATGATGCTGAGTTATCATAATGCTGTTGACTCAGTGATTCCTTGAAGCACTGCTAGCATACAGAAACTATGTACAAAACATGAACAGATTCCAAGTAACTCAAGTTACCATTACTGAGATCTGCAATAAGATAGACGAAAAAAAAACGTCTATTTATTCAATTGACTTCTATAATTTGGAATATTTCCAAAGGGGTAGGATTAGCATATGCTTCGACTCAGCCAAAACACAAAGTTGGGACTTCCTGCCAACGAGAAAAATCATCTTACCAGCTGCTGTGCAGCCATATGGCACCAAGCAAAAGGATCTGAACAACAAAGTTAGGAAATCTCTGTAGGGTGGTTAAAAAGAGCTAAACTTTGAGCTAATCCCATTGGGATAAAGTGGAATCCCTCACAATGGGTAACCGCTGCGACTACTACATACAGTACAGCTGAGGCCCTTTGAACCATCGAGTCTGCACCAACAAAACGACTCTAAATCTACATAGTCCTACTTTCCAGACTTCACTTAATGTTCTGACACTAAGTAGTCATCCAAGCACTTTTTAAAGATCATGAGGTTTCCCGCTTTAAATACCTGCTATTCACCTTAAAATTATCCAATGACACCTCAATTAAGTAGAACATCTGCTTCCGATGCTCCCTGCTCATGCTCCTCCATAATCCGAGACACCTCAACCAGGTCCCCTCTCAGCTTTCTCTGCTGTAAATAAAACAACCTGAGCTTATCCAGCCTCTCTTCATAGTTAAAATACTCCATCCTGGGAAATAACCTGGTAAAATCCTCTGCAGCCCTCCACATCCTTCCTACAGTGCACTGACCAGAACTGTACACAATACTCCAGCTGTGGGCTAACCAAAGTTTTGTACACCAATACAACCTCCCTGCTCTTATAATCTATGCCACAGGTTGCAGCTGAACTGGAGGGACACTAATATCCTGGGCGGGAGGTTTGCTAGAGCTCTTCAGGAGGGTTTAAACTAGTTTGGGCAAGAGGATGGGAACCAGAGCTACAACTCAGAGGATGGGGTAGCTGGTGTACAGGTAGATATAGCAAACAAAGAATCTGTGAGGAAGGATAAGCAGTTGATAGGGCAAAGTTGCAATCAATGCAACGGGTTGAGGGGTGCCTATTTTAACGCAAGAAGTGTCAGGAATAAGGGTGATGAACTTAGAGCATGGATCAGTACTTGGAACTACAATGTTGTGGCCATTACGGAGACTTGGATAACACAGGAGCAGGAATGGTTGTTGGATGTTCCGGGGTATAGATGTTTCAAAAGAAATAGGGAGGGAGGTAAAAGAGGTGGGGGAGTGGTATTGCTAATCAGGGACGGTATCACAGCTGCAGAAAGGGAAGTCATGGAGGAGGGTTTGTCCACCGAGTCAGTATGGGTGGAAGTCAGAAACAGAAAAGGAGCAGTCACTTAATGAGGAGTTTTCTATAGACCCCCCAATAGCAACAGAGACACTGAAGAACAGATTGAGAGACAGATTGTGGAAAGGTGCAGAAGTAATAGAGTTGTTGTCATGGGTGATTTCAACTTCCCTAATATAGACTGGAACCTCCTAAGTGCAAATAGTTCAGATGGAGCAGATTTTTATCAGGTGTGTCTAGGAAGGATTTCTGACTCAATATGTAAATAGGCCGACTAGAGGGGAGGCCTTATTGGATTTGATGCTTGGCAACGAACCAGGCCAGGTGTCAGATCTCTCGATGGCAGTGCATTTCGGTGATAGTGATCACAACTCCCTGACCTTTACTATAGTGATGGAGAGGGATAGGAGCAGACAGTATGGGAAAGTATTTAATTGGGGGAGGGGGAATTACAACGCTATTAGGCAAGAACTGCGGAGCATAAATTGGGATCAGATGTTCTCAAGGAAAGACATGACAGAAATGTGGAGGTTGTTTGGGGAGCAGTTGCTACAAGTACTGGATAGGTTTGTCCCACTGAGGCAAGGAAGGGATGGTAAGGTGAAGGAACCTTGGATGACAAGACATGTGGAACATCTAGTCAAGAGGAAGAAGGAAGCTTACTTAAGGTTGAGGAAGCAAGGATCGTACAGGGCTCTAGAAGTCTACAAGGTAGCCAGGAAGGAACTGAAGAATGAACTTAGGAAAGCTAGAAGGGGGTATGAAAAAACCTTGGCAGGTAGGATCAAGGAAAACTCCAAGGCATTCAATGCTTATGTGAGGAACAAGAGGATGTCCAGAGTGAGGATAGGGCCAATCAGGGATAGTGGAGGGAACTTGTGCGCGGAGTCAGAGGAAGTAGGGGAGGTCCTTAATGAATACTTTGCTTCAGTATTCACCAGTGAGAGGGACCTTGATGTTTGTGAGGACAGCATGAAACAGGCAGATATGCTTGAACAGGTTGATGTTAGGAAGGAAGATGTGCTAGAAATTTTGAAAGACATGAGGATAGATAAATCCCCTGGGCCAGATGGGATATACCCAAGAATACTACGGGAAGCGAGGGAAGAGATTGCTGCCCCTTTGGCAATGATCTTTGCATCCTCACAATCCATTGGAGTACTGCCAGATGATTGGAGGGTGGCAAATGTCATTCCCTTGTTCAAGAAAGGGAATAGGGATAACCCTGGGAATTACAGACCAGTCAGTCTTATTTCTGTGGTGGGTAAATTATTGGACAGGATTCTGAGAGACAGTATTTATGATTATTTGGAAAAGCACAGTTTGATTACAAATAGTCAGCATGGCTTTGTGATAGGCAGGTCATCCCTCACAGGCCTTATTGAATTCTTTGAGGATGTGACAAAACACACTGATGAAGGCAGAACAGTGGATGTGGTGTATATGGATTTTAGCAAGGCATTTGATAAGGTTCCACATGGTAGGCTCATTCAGAAAGTAAGGAGGCATGGGATTCAGAGAAATTTGGCTGTCTGGATATAAAACTGGCTCTCCAATAGAAGACAGAGTGGTAGTTGATGGTAAGTATTCAGCCTGGAGCTCGGTGACCAGTGGTGTTCCGCAGGGATCTGTTCTGGGACCTTTGCTCTTTGTGCTCTTTATAAATGACTTGGTTGAAGAAGTGGAAGGGTGGGTTAGTAAGTTTGCTGATGACACAAAGATTGGTGGAGTTGTGGATAGTGTGGACGGCTGTTGTAGGTTGCAATGGGACATTGACAGGACACAGAGCTGGGCAAAGAAGTGGCAGACGGAATTCAACCCAGAAAAGTGTGAAGTATTCATTTTGGAAGGTCAAATTTGAATGCAGAATAATGGCAGGATTCTCGGCAGCGTGGAGGAACAGAGGGATCTTGGGGTCCACATCCATAGATCCCTCAAAGTTGCTACCCAAGTCGATAGGGTTGTAAAGAAGGAGTGTGGTGTGGTGGCTTTCATCAGTTGGGGAATGGAGTTTAAGAGCCGTGAGGTTATGCTGCAGCTCTATAAAACCCTGGTTAGACCACACTTGGAATATTGTGTTCAGTTCTGGTCACCTCATAATGGGAAGGATGTGGAAGCTTTAGAGAGGGTGCAGAGGAGATTTACCAGGATGCTGCCTGGACTGGAGGGCAGGCCTTATGAGGAAAGGTTGAGGGAGCTAAGGCTTTTTTCATTGGAGCGAACACTGATGAGAGACGACTTGATAGAGGTGTACAAGATGATGAGAGGCATAGATAGAGTGGATAGTCAGAGACTTTTTCCCAGGGTTGAAATGACTATTAGGAGGGGGCATCATTTTAAGGTGATTGGAGGAAGGTATAGGGGAGATGTCAGAGGTATGTTCTTTACACAGAGAGTGGTGGGCGTGTGGAATGCGCTGCTGGCAGTGGTAGGAGTCAGATACTTTAGAGACTCTTAAGCGACTCTTGGATAGACAGTTTTGAGAAAAGGGTTAGCAGATTTAAAAAAGAGATGTGGAGAAATTACTTCTCTCAATGCGTCATGAACCTGTGGAATTTACAAGCCCAAAGTGTGGTGGATGCTGGAGCATTATGTAAATTTAAGGAGGAGAGAGACAGATTTTTAATTGGTAATGGCTTGAAGGGTAGGGAGTGTGTGTGGGAAAGTGGAATTGAACCCGAAATGGCAGAGCTGGTTCGAGGGTCAGAATTGTCTATTCCTGCTCCTAGTTCTTTTGTTTGTTTTGGAGGGATTACCACCGCAGTGAGCTTTCTTGCCTTATCTTACCAAACTCTCCTCATGAACTATCTTTCCCACCTCTAGTGTCCCTCATGTCGGATTCTGTCCTCAGCACCATTCCTAGAAACATTCACCAATGTGCATCTTGGTATTCACCAGCATCCCTTGCACCGTGCAACTTTAAAAGCCTGTTGTGCACCCAGACAAGCACAGTCAGTCTGGAGCTGCCCTGCACGCTTCCTAACATTTGCCCAGACATGGAAGATAGGGAAATTGGGGCCTACTTTATTAGAAAGAAACTGGAGGTCCTGCTGGATGGGATGGTGCAGACCCTCTTCCTCCAGGACCAACACTGGAGGCAATAATACCGGACTTTTCCAACCTGGCTTGCCCTTGTAATCTCAACCTTCTCAAGAAATGCACAGCACTGTAGTGGGTAAAAATGGTCATTGACCACCCCCACTCCACCAGCATAAGTGGCACCATCTTCTCTCTGAGAACATGTTACAAGTCCTTTAACGTAGCAGGACAGCAAAAAACTGGTTAAGAAAGGTATCTGGGACATTTGTCTTTATTAGCCAAGGCACAGAGTTTAAGAGCCGGGAAGTCATACTGGAACTGTACAAAACATTGATTAGGCCACAGCTAGAGTATTGTGCGCAGATCTGGCATTTATAGGAGGGGTACGATTGTATAGGAAAAAGGTGCACAAGAGGATATTTACCAGGATATTGTCTTGGCTGGGGAGTTTTAGTTATGAATAGAGATTGGATAGACCGGAGTTGTGCTCCTTGGAGCACAGGAGCTTGCAGGGGGATATGATTGAGATTTATAAGATTAGGATGGGCATAGATAGGGTAAACAGGAAGAAACCTTCCCTTTGATACAGGGATCAATGACTGGGGACACAGATTTAAGGCAAGGGGCAGGAGGTTCAGAGGAGATGTGAGGAAAAATTTTCTGAAGAAGGGTCTCGACCCAAAATGTCAGCTTTCCTGCTCGCCCTGCTGTGTTCATCCAGCTCTACACCTTGTTATATCAGATTCTCCAGCATCTGCAGTTCCTACTATCTCCTTCACCCAAAGGATGGTGTTCGTCTGGAACTCACTGCAAAAACACCAATAATATTTAAGAAATATTTAGACATATACTTACAATGCCAAAGTATACCAGGCTGTGCAACAAGTACAGGAAAATGGGATTAACACACATAGTGGTTGTTTTTGACCAAGTCTGACTTGATGGGCCAAAAGACCACTTTCTGTGCTGTATGATTCTATGACTCTATGATATCTCATTCCATGCTATCTCTGATACTGTACCGACATCCCACCTATCACTTTCATTAATGATTACACCATCTTAACGCCTGACAAGGCTTGACATGACTGAGGTCTTTCTTTGTGTCAGCACTAAACAGCGAGGCAAGACAGAAGTAATATGAGTCTTTTATCTCTGGCTGAGGGAGCAAAACACGACAAAGGCAATGCAAGCAATAATGCTGAGAGATCCAGCTAAGGTCAAAGAGAGTGAGTGCTATGACAGTGAATAGAAACCTCAGAGTTGCAGCCTGGTCCAGTCTCTGAGCTGGATGCATGACCCTTAGCACACTGTTTCCTTGCTGCTGCATTATAATGATGGTTACTGGTGCAGGCTGAGGTGCAGCACCAAAGTGCAAAGAATTCTGTAAGCGGATCAGAGATGTGCCACGAGGGTTCTCAGAAGTTGGCACATATCAGATACCAATGCCCATGGAAGTGTATGTGGAGTGCTTGCAGCTGGTGCCCATACAGCATACTCTAAGATGCTAGTGCCAGTGTCCAACATGGAGGTCACACTGCTTTCCATCGTCACACAGAAGTTGGTTCGTATGTGGAATGAACTGCCAGAGGAGGTGGTAGATGCAGGTACAGTTACAACATTTAAAAGACATTTGAACCGGTACTTGAATAGCAAAGGTTTAGAAGAATATGGATCAAACACAGACAAATGGGACCAGTTTAGCTTGGGAAACTTGATCAACATGGACGAGTTGGACTGATGGGGGCCGTTCCTGTGCTGTATGGCTATTCACCAACCTATGAGTGAAGAAACCCCTCATCTCAGTCGTAAAAGATTTGTCTTTCATTCTGATACTGTGACCCCTTGTTCTTGATGCAACAGCCAGACTTCCTCTCATCCTAATCCTTGGTCTTAGAAAATATTTCTAATTTTCCCATTTGATATGAATATTGATGGCTGTTCAGTATTTATTATTCAACTCTAAGTGCCTTTGAGAAGGTGACAGTGAGCTGCTTTTTGAACGGCTGAGGGCCTTAGTGATGCAGGAACACCTACAGTACTGTTAGTAAGTTCCAGAATTTTGGCCAAGCAACAATGAAGGAATAGTATTTCAAGTTTGGCTGGGGTGCAGCTTGAATGGCAACTTGTAAATGGTAATGTTCTAATGCATCTGTTGCATGTGGTAGAGGTCTTGGGTTTGGAAGGTGCTATCGAAGGACCTTGGTGAATGCTGCGGTGTATCTTGTAGATGGCACATACTGATACCACCGTGGTGAAGAAAGTGAATGTTGAAGGTGGTTGATGGGGGTGAAAACCAAGTGAGCTGCTTTGTGCTGGATAGTGTTGAGTTTGAGTGAAATTGGAGGAGCACTTACAGAGGCAAGTGCAGAGTATTCAATCATACTTTTGATTTCTGTATTGTAGATTGGAGCCAGGCATTGGAGAAAGACATAATTGTTCATTGCAGAATTTCTAGCCTCTGAGCTGTTCTTTTGCCACAGTATTTATACAGCCAGTAGAGTTCAGCTTCTGGTCAATGATACTGCCAGGATGTGATTAGTGGAAGACTGAGCAAAAATAATGCCATTGTACATCAAAGGAAGGTGGTTAGATTTCCTCTTCTAAGAGATGGTCATTGAATGGCATTTGTGTAGCATGAATGTTACTTGTCAATCATTAGACCAGATTTTCATGTTGTACAGGCCATGTTGCATATGGATACAGGCTACTGTGGTATTGGAGGGGTTGCAAATAGTACTGAATATTGTGCAATCTCAGTAATTCTGGTGGTAACTGATCAAGCAGTTGAGGATGGAACCTAAGGTTCCACGCTGAGGAACTCCCATTGTGATGTTCTGGGATTCAGTTGATTAAGCTTCAAAACTGACAACCACCTTTCTTTGTGTTAGGCATGACTACAACTAGTGGAGAGTTCACTCCCTGATTACCTATGACTATCATTGTGTAAGGGATCCTTGATGCCATACTTGGAAGCAGAAACACGATGAAGTGCTAGTAATCTAGACAAATGTTCTGGGGACATAGGTTCAAATCCCACCATAGAAGATGGTGAAATTTGAATTTGATTGTTATAGAAACCCATCTATTTCACTTATTCCTTTAGGGAAGAAAATCTGCTATCCTTACCTGGTCTAGCCTACAGATGACTCCAGACCCATGGCACTATGGCTGACTCTTAACTACCTCCTGGGCAATATATGCTGGCCTATCCGGTGACACCAATATCCCATTAATGAAGAGAAAAAACAAAGGGTGATGCCAAGGACAGTCACCCTCACCTCACCTCTACAATTCAACTGCTTTGTTCATATTTGGACCAAGGCTATAATGAGGTCAGGAGCTGAGTGGCCTTGGCAAAACCGAAACTGAGCTTTCTTTGTCCCAGTATTTGCTGGCATCATTAATGCTGTCCATCCATCAAAACCAGAGGAATATATCAATTTCAAAAGATCACCCTTAACACTGGCAGTCATTCTTTCTCCCTCCCATATAACTACCAGAAGCATATTGATTAAACTGCAAGAGAATAATAAATGTATGAATAAAGCATCAGTGCACAGGCTCCACTACTGCATAGATGACTCAATTTTCCTACTGATAATAAAACTTATTGGGTTATTGTCGCTGGTGTCCAGAAACTGCAAGGCAGGTTTACAATGAACTGGTATGTTTTGCAACATTTAAAGACTGATTCAACGATTGTCAATGCCTCACAAACTGCCTTCTTCATCTCTCTTGGTGCTCCCAGATTATATAAATGCCCACTCTCACAGCACCCTACCTCTACAATGAATTTCAGCCCATAACTGAACCAGTCTACATTCTTTTGGTCCTCTAAATCACACCTTCTTATATTACTCTCTCTCACCCATCTGCGCGACGGCCAGATCACATATCCCAAGCACAATCCAGAGTTGTCTTTTCAAATCAAAAAAGTAGTCTCCCTCTCACCCCTCCCTCTCTCACTTGCACCGTTCCTCTCTTTCCCACTCACCTTGCAGTCTCTACATCATCATCACAGCCGCCTTGCAGATCCCACTCTCCCCATCCCTTTGCAGTCTCCATCTCCCCCTCTCAGTCACCCGAGTCTGTCTTTCCCACTAGCCTACTTGCAGCCTGTCAACACCCAGCCTTGTAACCTCGCCATCTCTCTCCCTCACAGCATCTCTTTCTTCCAACATGTTACAATTGTTTACCATCAGACTCTTGTTGCAACTTTCTATCCCCTCCCCTACTGTTGCTACCCACTTCTCCCACTAGAATCCTTTTGAGCCACCTTCCCGCCAACTCCCCTCCCTAAAATGCTAGCAGACATCTCCTCACCCCAGCAAATGGGACACTGGTGGCAAAAATTGACCTTTTCCTGTTCCAGATGAAAGCGCTCAAGTTCAAGGTTCAAGATCTCCAGTACAAGGTAGCTTCAACTGCCCAATAACTTACTCACTGTTGGCGTTTCCTTTACTAGCTGGTTGCATGGCAGCGCTACCCAAGCAGACCCCAGTGATTAACATAGTGTGCATCTCCCTCTTTGGAGTCATGCCCATTGCCATTTTAACTCAAAAGCGAAAGCATACACAGTTTATAACCAAAGTTGAGAACATTACACTGGTTTTGAATTACACCTACCTTCTAAGCTTTCCCGTTCGTCAGAAGTCCAAGCCTGGGACTTTGTCTGCTCACGCAGAAAGTCAATAATTGAATAGGCAAGACGCTTCAGTTCTGACATTGTTACCACCTTAAAAACATTAAAAAGAACATTAAGTAAAATATTAACATCCTTTTGGATCAGCAATCATGTAACCACTGCCGATTGTCATAGAAACCCATCTGGTTCACTAATGTCCTTTAGGGAAAAAAATCTGCCGTCCTTAAATAAAACAAAGAACTGTGGATGGTAGAAATCTGAAACAAATGCAAACGCTGGAGAAACTCAGCAGGGTGGCAGCATCCGTGAAGAGAAAATCTGTGGAGTCTCGTGACCCTTTGTCAAAACTAAAATTTTGGCTGGGAAATGGTGGTGTCTCGACAAAGTGAGGAGGGAGGAGGTAAACAGGCAAGCATCACACCTTCTGCAACTGCGAGAAAAGGAGCCATGGGATGTGAAGTGGTGATGGGAGTAGAGAAGTCGAACAGGGTATCCCAGAGGGAACAATCACTGAGGAACGCTGACAAGAGAGGGAAGGGTTGTGTGTGTCTGGTGGTGATATTCTGGTGGAGTTGGAGGAAATAGCAATTTATCATCCTTGGATGCAGAGGCTGGTGGGGTGGAATGGGAAGGCAAAGGGCTCCTGTTGTTGTTGTGGAAGGGAAGAGATGAAGTCAGAAGTGCGGGAAGTAGATCAGACATGGCTGAAGGTCCTGTCAAACATGGTAGCGAGAACCCTCAGTTGAGGAATAAGGTGGACATGTTGGAGGTCCTTTCTAAGGAAGGTGGCATCATCATAACAGTTAAAGCAGACATGAAGAAACTAGAAGAATGGAATGGAATCCTTACAGGAGGTACTGAGGATGCACAGCCAAGGTAATCGTGGAAGTTGACGGATTTGTAATTCATATTTGTGGCCAGCCTGTGTAATCTGCTGTACTTACCTGGTCTGATTTACATGTGACTCCTGACCCAAAGACCATGATGTGGTTGACTCTTAACCATCTTCTGGGTAATTAGAAATGGTCAATAAATGCTAGCCTAATGATGACCATATCCCACGAACAAAAGAAACAAACAAAAAAGACCAAAACAGCATCCTATTCGTTCTGCAGCACTCCTTCTGTGACTTTTTTTGACATCAATATGCTGTCAGCTGTGAATATATCGATCTTTGCTCATACGTGAATGTCTTCTCTCCAACAAAATCTCAGCAAAATTTCGATTGTGTTGAATCTGCCCCACTGACGATAGACAGGAAATTTTCATATGCAAGATTCACAACATATGTAAACTGGCAAGATTGAGAAGTGATAGCAAATTGAAAAGCAGCATAGCTCGATTGCAAGCTGTGTCGTCCCTCTAACACAATGGCAGAGAATGCAATTAGATCTACTTGCTATACTTACTTGCATTCATTTAAATCTCACTTCATTCTCCCTGTACACTTTTAATTTCTCTGTATATGTACCATACAAAGCATTCCAAAGCCAAATAATGTATTCAGTTATATTTTTAATACACTCATTGTTTTCTCACTTGTTATCAGAAAGCCATGTTAATTAGCTTCCAATGAAAAAAATGAAAAGTAAAACAAAAGGAATGGCATGGTTGTAGAGAGGAAAAATAGTAATTAAAACTGCTCTTGCACTTATTAAAGTAATGACATAACTATTTCCTTTTCTGTTGAAATTTTTTCAGAGTATTAAACTTTTCATGAATTATCTGCAGGATTCTAAAGAAAGCTTCATTAATTTTCCAAACTAATTCTCTTCAAAAATAAAATTTCTTCAGTTGTATTTTGGCTTTATATTGGATTCCTGTTGTATTTGGATTTCTCTTTTTACCCTTCTATAAACTGAAATATAATCACAATTGGCAGTAACAATCATGGTTTGGGTAGACGCTGCAATAAAAGTCCAAAAGCAGCTGGGAGGCAGTTCAGGGCTTAGTGGAGGTCTTCATGGTGCTGAAGCAGAAAAGTCAGAACAGGGGTTACAAACACTTGCTACAGAGCCAAGTCTGCTGAAAATTTTTCTGAGACCACAGCTGGGAAAAATATGCCCAACACAGTCAACATAAATACAATAGTACACGTCAGTTAGCATTTTTTGGCACTGATTGTTTGTATTGTTTGCAGATGAATAAAACATATCCAGTTTAGGAAGGTGAACAACAGCTCACAGGGCATTACCAAAAATGAAAGACATCAAAAATGTAAGGTCCAGGTGTTCCCACAAAGGGGAGACTTACACCTCAAATCTTGCCATCTGGTGCACTCTCCCTACCATTGTCATCATGTTCCAAAGTTTACCAGTTCTCCGATGACAATAAATCATAGTGAGCACATAGGTGTATCATGTATGTAACAGCAACTGTGCATTCACAAATCAGCTTTGGGGCAAGAAATGGAAAATGCAATTTATGTAAATTTAATTATTTTAAAGGTTTAGAATCCCCTGTTGAGATGGAGATTATTAGTTTCTTTCCAACACATGATGCATAAATTCAGGTAACTCCAAGTTGCTAATTATTAGCTTTTATTTTGATTTCAGAAGCCAAAATTGAGCTGAGCAGACTCATTTTGAAGTTTTAGACTTACAGAAGATGTGATAATCAATTAGTTTGAATGAGATAAAGATCATCCCTTTACAGACAGCAAAAATGTACCTAAGAACTAGGAACCCGAGTAGGCAAATTCGATCCTTCAAGCCTACTCCATCATTTAAAATGATCAAGCTGATCTTATCCCAGCTGGAACTCCCTGTAGCCCTTTAACTAATTGAAATTACTGTCTATCTCCTCCTTAAATTCATTCAATGTCAGCATCCATCACATGCTGAGGTTGTGAATTTCATAGACTCACAACACCAAGGATAAGAATTCTTCCTCATCTTTGTTTTAAATCTTCCACCGCTTGGCCTAAAACCATAACCTCTCATTCTAGATTCGTCACATGGGGAAACACCATTGGTCTAGAGGCAAGAAAACCTGACAATGCTGGCGAGAAAAGGCAAGCCACACGTCTGATGTCTCTAGCAAGCAAACAAGCTCCACATCAAAAAGATGCTGCCATAGCATGTCTTAGACAGTGGGGCTTCAAAAGAAGCCCTCTGAGCCATAGATGATTCAATGTAGCTGAGTGCGAGGGTGAAGGAAGCCCACAAGCAGAAATTGCTAGGTGTACCTGGAACTTACGACTACTGGGATTTGTGTTAGCTTAATGAAACCAGCAGTCTGCAAAAGAACTGGAATTGTGCCCGAGAGTAGATGTTGGACTGCAACGTTGAGAGTCCAATGAAATGCAGTCTCAGAAGAGTATGAATTACCAAGTCATTGAGACAGTGCCTGACCCAGCAGCTTTTGAGTTTCAAGGTTAGATCTTTGAAAATAATGAATTAGAATTCCTTGTAAAGGTGACAAAGTTTGAGATCTGGTAACCCTACAGTAACACTATTGTCAGGTTGGGTTGCCTGCAAATCCATGAGATGCGTCATGATTCATCAAGTATTTGATGTGCTATGTGGGATGTTCTACTATAGTTTATTATTAGGCTATTTTGCCTAATGTTAATTCTGAATAATAGAAGATATTTTCATTTACTTACGCATATTTTACAGTGTTTTAATTTTCTAACTCTGTATAAAAGGTTTATTCCTTAAATGTGGAACCTGGTGACTTTATTCTTTTAGTAAGTGCCTGGAATCCGAAACTTTGTCTATTTTAAACAAGAAATAATTATTGGTCCATAACCAGATTGTCACATAATTTAGTGATCTCATCCAGGACCATTACAGTACTGACCAAAGGATCTGTTGGACATTGTCAACAGTGAAGCTTCCCCATCCAGCTTCACATTCTAGGAGCCATTTCTAGCATCAGGAGTGTTGAAAAGCTTTGGTCCCTGTTAATGCTGTTATGATCTCTCCCAGTGTTGTGATATGGTAATGATTCCTCTTCATTGCTTGAGACAGTGGAGATCCAGGAAAATTCAGTCATCTATTTGGCTTCTCTCTTATCATGATGGTACTTACCCAATCTATAAACGCTATGATCACATTTATCCCCCACCTCTTAGCATTTTTTTCAAGTTTTCCTTTAGAGTTTGATTTATTATTGCCATATTTACCGAGATACAGTAACAAGTGTTGCTTTGCATGCTATGCAGGCAGATTGTACCATACAAAGGGCATCAGGGTAGCAGAACAGAGTGCAGAATAGTGTTACAGCCGCAGAGAAGGTGCAGCGAGAGCGAGAGCGAAGAGATCCATTCAAAAGTCTGACAGCAGTGGGGGAGAAGCTGTACTTGGATCTGTTTGTAACTGTATTAAACTTTTATAAGTTCTGCCCAACAGAAGAGGTGGAAGAGAACATAACCAAATAGGAGGGGTTTTGGTTATGTTGATTGCTTTTCCAAGGTAGCAGGAGGCATAGATGAAGTCAATGGATGGAAGGCTGTTTTGTGCGATGAATTGGGTTGCGTTCACAATTCTTTGTAGTTTCTTACAGTCTTGGGAAGAGAAGTTGCCACACCACACTGTGAAATATCCAGATAGGATACTTTCTATGGTGCATCTATAAAAATTGGTAAGAGTCTTTGTGGACATGTCAAAATCCCTAGCCTCCTGAGGAAGTAGAGATGTTGATGTGCTTTCTTGACCATCATGTCGACATAGGTAGACCAGGATAGATTGTTGGTGATCATCACTCCCAGGAACTTGATGGTCTCAACCATCTCCACCTCAGCATCGTTGATGCAGACAGGAGCATGCCCTCCACTCCACTTCCTGAAGTCATTGACCAGCTCCATTGTTTTACTGGCGTTGATGGAGAGATTGTTGTCTTTACACCATTCCACTAAGCACTCAATCTCTTTCCTGTATTCTGTCTTGTCGTTGTTTGAGATCTGACCTATGCAGTTGGTCTCATCAGCAAACTTATACATGGAGTTGGGGCAGAATTTGCCCACAGAGTCATGAATGTATACGGAGTATAGTAAGAAGCTGAGTACACACCCTTGCGGAACACTTGTGTTGAGGATTATGGTGGAGGAGGTGTCGTCACCTATTCTTACTGATGGCAATCGGTCAGGTAATCAAGGATCCAATTACGGAGGGAGGAGCCAAGACCTAGGCCCTGGACTTTAGAGAGGAGTTTGTTTGGAATTATGGCATTGAAGGTAGAGCTATACTCAATAAGTTAGGAGCCTGACATAGGTATCATTGTTATCCATATATTCCAGGGATGAGTGTAGGGCCAGAGAGATGGCATGTGCTGTGGACCTGTTGCATTGGTAGGCAAACTGCAAAAGATCAAAGCAATTTGGCATTTCGCCATTTCCGCCACCTCCAGCAAGATGCCACCACCAGACACATATTCTCCTCCCCTCCCTTGTCCGGCTTCCGCAGGGACCGTTCCCTCCGGGACACCCTGGTCCATACTTCCTTCACCCCCAATACCTCCCCACAGCCCTACGGCACCTTCCCCGGCAACCAGCGAAGGTGCAACACCTGCACATTTACCTCCTTGCTTCCCAGTATCCAAGGGCCCAAACATACCTTCCAGGTGAAGCAACACTTCACCTGCAATTCCAAGAACCTAGTCTACTGCATTCGCTGCTCACAATGTGGTCTCCTCTACACTGGGGAAACGAAGCGTAGACTTGGTGACTGCTTCACAGAACATCAATGTTCTGCTCGCAAAAAAGACCCTGAACTACCTGTTGCCTGCCACTTCAACGCACCACCTTGCTCCCTGGCCAACATCTCTGTCTCCGGCTTGCTACAGTGTTCCAGTGAAGCCCAGCGCAAGCTGGAGGAACAACACCTCATTTTCCGCTTGGTGACCCTACAGCCCTCCGGACTCAATATTGAGTTCAATAATTTTAGGGCCTAAACTCTCCCATGTCCCAGCCCCCCAGCCCACACACCAGGCCTTGTTACCACATAACTATTCACCCTCCCAGCCTGATTATTAGCAACTCCTTTGTCTGTCCAAGTGTCTTTCTCTCTCTTTGGGCTCTATCCTATCGTTTACTCCCTACCCCACCCACCTCCCTATTTTCTGCATATAAACTGACGTTTTCCCAGCCACCATCAGTTCTGAGGAAGGGTCACTGTACCTGAAACGTTAACTCTTTTCTCCTCCACAGATGCTGCCAGACCTGCTGAGCATTTCCAGCAACTTTGTTTTTGAAGGCAATTTGGCAGGCTGGAGTTGACGTAAGCCATGACTAGCCTCTCGAAGCACTTCATAATTTATGGAGGTCAAAGCCATTAGGTGGTAGTCATTGAGGCAAGCTGCATGACTTTTCTTTGGCACCAGGATAATGATGGTCTTCTTGAAGCAGGTGAGCACTTCAAATCACAGTAAGAAAACATTAAAGATAAATGTGAATACTCCTGCCAGATGTTCTGTACAGGATCTGAGGTGCACGGTCGGTGATTCCAACCGGTCTAGTTGCTTTCCGTGGGTTCACTCTCAAGAAAGCCAATCTCATGGCTGCAGTGGTGACCATGGGTACAGGTGCATCAAAGGCTGTAGGCATGGGTGACATTGTTTCATTGACCTTCTGTTCAAAGTGAACATAGAATGCACTGAGCTCAGCAGGTAGTGGTATATTGCTGCCCGTAATTCTGTTCCACTTCGCTTTGTAGTCCATTTATTTTTACTTTATGTGTGGGTTGGATCACTGGTTTATTCATTGGACCAACTGTGACTTGACACTCAAAATCTTCAAAGTCGTCAATATCTCATCAAAATACTGCATGCATTTGCACCTGATAATCCTTGTTTCTGATCGGGGAGAGTAGCATTTTGAAACGGCTGTACTAAGTTTAACCTTCAGTAATGCCTCTTTCACCTCATGGTTTCTTGAGGCTGCATAGGCTGGGACTATTTTCCCTGGAGCGTTGGAGGCTAAGAAGTTACCTTACAGAGGTTTATAAAATCATGAGCAGCATGGATGGGGTAAATAGTCAAGGACTTTTCCCCAAGGTAGGGGAGTCCAAAACTACAGGGCATAGGTTTAAGGTGAGAGGGGAAAGATTTAAAAGGGATTTAAGGGACAATGTTTTCACGCAGAGGGTGGTGCGTGTATTGAACATGCTGCCAGAGGAAGTAGTGAAGGCTGGTACGATTACAAGATTCAAAAGGCATCTGGCTGGGTACATCAATAGGAAGGATTTAGAGGGATATGGGCCAAATGCTGGCAAAAGGAGCTAGATTTATGTAGGATATCAGGTCGGCATGCACGAGTTGGACTGAAGGTCTACTTCCATGCTGTATATCTCTATGACTCTATAACTGCAGCAATTCACGGCTGATGAACCCTAGGATAACAGGACTATCTGTTTCCTGGCACTGAACATACGGTTAATGCCTTTTCCTTTGTCTCCCTCTGATTGTGGTTATAGCAGCTGTCAAATCTCAGTTCTCCCATATACTGTTAGCATGATGCTGCTCAGGTTAGAGCACCTTTCCTTGGTTAATAAATTATTCTATGCTCAGTTAGCAAGCTTCAACATTATAAAGTGTGATAGAAGATGAGATTTGTGTGCATGTGTATCTCATTTATTTGAGTACAGATTTTAATTAGTAGCATGTGGTTTTCATCTTTAAGAGGGAGTTCAATGATTAACCAAAGGGACAGAGTCCCTGTGATGATGTTGGGGCTTTGTGTGCATTGTGAAAGATTTGAGTAGACAAAGTAAACACTGAGGAACATTAACTTGCTTTCAGTTAGAAGGATCAGAATTTTTATTTTGCTTTGAGGAAAAACCTGTAGCTTGGAAAGTTTTTGTTTTCAGTTTGCTCAGGTTCTCAAAGGTTAAGTGTGTGATACAGTTCTCCTGAAGAAAGGAGATGGTTTAGAACTATTAAGAAATAGGTTACCTCAGTGTAAGGATTTCAATTTGAAAGTTCCAGACCAGAAGTGTTTGGTAACAACTCAGAACAGATTACTGTAAGTTGAGAAAGTCTAAGCTCAGTTAGATGACTAACCAAGGAAGAGGTTATCAAACTCTCAAGACTGAATACTGGACAAAACAGTTAAGTATATAGATGTGATAGGGAAGGGAATTCTTTCTGGCATTTGCGTATTCTGGATGTTGTTGGGGTAAATGACATTGTCTTTGGAAGCTTTCAAAATGTGTTATATGTAAATAGCTCAGTTTATTCTATCTTACCTTTTCTGTAATGAACTTTTTTATAGTAAAATTCAAACTTATAGCACTTCATGTTCACGTGTCAGTGAAATACCACTTCATTAAATAATAAAAACAAAACTTCAGCCAGATTTCGATCTGGGATTTGACTTGCCTAGAAATAACATCAGCTGGGATCAGAACAATAGTTTTGGTTTTTGGTTTGTTTTTCACTCTCTTACCAATCTGAATTGTGATTTTTTTTCTCTCTAAGATCTGCCCCATCCAATCATATCATGCAGTTTTGAGGTTGGGTGGCTCGCTGAGCTGGTTTCTTGTTTCACAGATGTTTCGTTACCATGTTTGGTAACATCCTCAGTGCAGCCTCCGATGAAGCGTCGGTGTGTTTTCCCGCCTGGTTTTTAAACTCTGAGGTCCATTGAGATGGATTGCCTCACTTCTTGTTTTCCTTCGTAGTGGAACATATATGGGGTCAAGTTCAATGTGTTTATTAATAGCACGCTTCTAGGAATTCTTGTGCCTGTCTCTGCCTAGCCTGTCCCAGGATCTTGGTGTTGTCCCAGTCGAAGTGGTGGTTCTCCTTGTCCATGTGGATTAAGATGAGTGAATATGGATCGTGTCTTTTTGTAGCCATTTGGTGTTCACATACTCGTTGTTAGTTTCATTCCTGTTTGTCCGATGTGTTTCTCGAGTTCTCTGCAGGGGATCTTGTAGATGACATCGGTCCTGTCCATGGCGGGGAGTGGGTCTTTAGTTCGGGTGAACAGTTGTCGTAGGGTTGACGCGGGCGTGTGTGCCACTCTGATGTCCAGCGGTCGTAGGAGTCTTGTAGTGAGTTCCGACGTGTTCCTGATATAGGGTAGTATGAGGAGTGTGTCGGAGCGTGTAGTCTCTTTCTGATGCTGTTCATGTAGGCATCTTCTGACCCAATTCTTTGGATATCCATTATCCTTGAAAACCTGGAAGAGGTATTCTTTTTTCTCTTGGCGTAGTTCCATGTTGCTGCCCTTTTAAATAGTGTTCGCACGCACTAAAACACAACAAACTATAAGACAGACAGTAATCCCAACACTAACCAGAAGGAGCGAACTCAACACCCTCAACACAGGGGAAAGACAGGCCCTGGACGGATTAAAGAAGGACAAGAACATCACAATACTACCTGCAGACAAAGGGCGCATGACAGTGATACTGAATAAAAGGGACTACATCTCCAAAGCACAAGCACTGCTCGCCGACGAGAACACATACCGGCCAGTACAAACTGACCTGACGCCGCAACTAGGTAACAAAATCCTCTACACGCTACAAAGATTTAAACAAACAGGATAGATCAACAAAACAGACTTCTTAAGAATGAAACCCAAAGGAACCAACACACCCCGATTCTACAGCCTCCCTAAAGTGCACATGCCGGAAGTCCCCCTCAGACCCATAGTCTCCCTACCAGGCACTCCATCGCACAGATTAGCCAAAGAACTACAAAGACGACTCAGGCACCTAGTCAACAAGTCACCCTACTCTATCCACTCAGCCCAAGAATTCCTCACCTCCATCAAAGACATAAAGATAGAGGACGAAGAGACCATGATATTGTTTGATGTCACTGCTCTATTCACATCAATAGACATACCACTAGCAAGGGAAACAATGACAACACTACTAGAACAAAAGCACGACCCCAGTGAAACCATGTCCAAGGACATGCTCAAACTATTGGACCTATGCCTCACCACTCCCTTCACTTTCAACAGCCAAACATACGAGCAAATCAACGGGACACCCATGGGATCGCCTATCTCTGGACTCATAGCAGAAGCAGTGATCCAAAGACGAGAAAGGACTGCCCTTCCGCAAATCCAACCAAAACTGTGGATACGCTACGTAGATGACACCTTTGTCATCATTAAACGGACCAAATTAGAGGGGACACACAAACTTATAAACAACACTCTCACCGGAATAAAATTCACCAGAGAGGAGGAGACGAACAAACAGCTCCCATTCCTGGACGTCATGGTAGAGCACAAGACAAATGGGGAACTGCAAACGAAAGTACACCGAGAAACCACACACACAGACCAGGTACTGAACTTCAACAGTAACCATCCCAGCACACACAAACGAAGCTGCGTGCGAACACTATTTAAAAGGGCAACAACACACTGCAGCAACACGGAACTACGCCAAGAGGAAGAAGAATACCTCTTCCAGGTTTTCAAGGATAATGGATATCCAAAGAATTGGGATGCCTACATGAACAGCATCAGAAAGAGACTACATGCCCCGACACACTTATCACACTACCCTATATCACGAACACGTCGGAACTCACTACAAGACTCCTACGACCGCTAGGCATCAGAGTGGCACACAAGCCCACGTCAACCCTACGACAACTGTTCACCCGAACTAAAGACCCACTCCCCGCCATGGACAGGACCAATGTCATCTACAAGATCCCCTGCAGAGACTACGAGAAACACATCGGACAAACAGGAACGAAACTAACAACAAGAGTACATGAACACCAAATGGCTACAAAAAGACACGATCAATACTCACTCATCTCAATCCACATGGACAAGGAGAACCACCACTTCAACTGGGACAACACCAAGATCCTGGGACAGGCTAGGCAGAGACAGGCATGAGAATTCCTAGAAACATGGCACTCCACGAAGCATGCTATTAATAAACACATTGAACTCGACCCCATATACGTTCCACCACGAAGGAAAACCGGAAGAAATCCATCTCAATGGACCCCAGAGTTTAAAAACCAGGCAGGAAAACACTCCGATGCTTCATTGGAGGCTGCACTGAGGATGTTACCAAGCATGGTAACGAAACGTCTGCGAAACAACAAACCAGCTCGGCGAGCCAACCAACCTCAACACCCACAACCCGAGCTACAAATCTACTCCAAAACCTTAGATCATGCAGTTTGTATGGTTCTCAAACTATTCCTCATTTTCCAGGGTATGAATGTTTTGGATTTTTTTCATCTTATTCATCTATTTGAGCTGCCACGGATAACTCCTTAATCATTTTTTTTTCATTGCTCTGCAGAGATTTTCCTAGTGATTGCAACTTTCACAAGCTCTATAGTTTCATCTGTACCCATGCCATTTCATCTTGTCTGTGAAGTCCTCAGGCCATTCACAGCTCTTGCACATCTGGCTCTCTGTCTAGCGTTCATTCTTTCGTTGCAGTGAAACTGCAACAACACTACTGCCTTTCCCTTGACTCAACTGAAAGCTATCCATTTCTGTAGACAGCTCTGTCTAAACTTAGTTTTATGCGCTCTGACAGTGTCTACAGCCTGTGATATTGTGACCCTGTCCTTCGAATCAAATCTTGTCCTTCAGTGTGGAACTGGAGGAACACAGCAGGTCAGGCAGCATCAGAGGAACAGGAAAGTCAATATTTCGGGTCGGGACCCTTCAGAGGTCATTTCTCAGTTCTGAGAAATGAGTTCTAATGAAGAGTCCTGACCTGAAACGTCGACTTTCCTGTTCCTCTGATGCTGCCTGACCTGCTGTGTTCTTCCAGCTCCACACTGTGTTGCCTCTGACTCCAGCATCTGCAGTTCTTGCTATCACTTCTTGTCCTTCAGGTTGTGCAAAACCCCAAACAAATTGATCTATCTGCTTTTCATCAGTTTCTTTGATATTACACTTTCTGTGTGCATTTTACAAAATTATGAAATTGTGAAACTCAGCTGATTCCTGCCTCAGATCTTAAAATTCTTATCAGTGGATCTGCAGATTTGACTTAAGTTGGATTGTTCAAAAATTGCATCTGGGTTTTTACTGTTGTCATTATTCACCTCCCACCATTGAATTTTAAACCTTTCTCGACCACCACAAAAGGATGTACTAATCTTTTCCTCTTCACTACTGCCTTTTAGAAAGGAACCAAATGTCAATCTGCACACTTGTTTCAACTTCTCACATGCCTCCACAACACCAACTTCCCAATTCATTGCTGCTATGGTAGCTAGTTCTTTTTCACATGATTTACTTTCTCTGGCGCTTTTAGACTCAAAACTGGTAGACTTACAAGTTGTTGCTCACCTCAGCAATAAATGTAGCACCCTGGATATATGTTCTCATAAAGATTCATTCCTATCTCTTTTTGAATAATATAAAAACATAACACCAGACTATTAAAAGTAATAGGAAAATAAATTGCTGATGCATTTGATTTTCCAAAGCTTAGATTCCAGATTTTTTTTTATTTCTCTTTGGGAGACAAGGGTGTTGCTGACAAAGCTAAAATTTAATGCCCATCCCTAATTATCCTTGAAAATATAGTGAAGACCCTTCTTGAACCACTGAAGACCACGTCAGGTATGTGCACCCACAATGTTGTTAGGAAGAGAATTTCAGGACTTTGGCCAAGTGACACTGAAGAAATGGCAATATGATTCCAAATCAGGATGCTACATGAATTAGAAGTGAATTTTCAGGTAGTGGTGTCCGTACGAATGTTTTGTCCCACCCTTCTAGGCAGTACAGATCAGAGATGTTCACTGATAATCGCATGGTGTTCATTTCCATTCATATCCCTCAGGTAATGAAGCAGACAGAGCTTGCAAATAGCAGGGCTTGGACAACATTCAAGCTTGGTGTGATAAATTACAAGTACTATTTGCACCACACAAATGTCATGCAATGGCTACACTCAACAGCAGAAAATCTTACTTCCTCTCATGACTTTTTTTCTTAATTCATTCACAGGATGTGGGCATTGCTGGCTGGGCCAGTATTTGCTGTCCATCCCTAATTGCCACAGAGGCTAGTTAAGAGTCAACCCTATCACTGTGGATCTGGTCTCACACATAGGACAGACCAGGGAAGGATGGCCAAATCCCTTCCCTCAAGGGCATTAGTAAACCAGAGGAGATTTTTTCCAACAATCAAGCACAGTTTCATGGTCATCATTAGATTCTTAATTTCAGATTTTTTTAATACTGAATTCACAGCTGGCTATGGTGGGATTTGAACCTGGATCCGTAGAATATTACTTGGGTCTCTGGATTAGTAATTCAGCGATAATACTACTAGGCCATCACCTCCTCATTCAACATCATTACAAGTACTTAATCCCACCACCAATATCTGGAATTTTTGTATGCTTTAATATAGAAGGAACTATGAAAATTGCTTTCTGACAGTCTTCAGTGAGAAGAACATCTGACTGCCAAAATTTCCAACAAATTATGGAGGAGTTTGATCAAAAGCATTAATTATTGGTTTTTTTGGGCTTTTCACATTCTTTATGATGTTGAAGCCCCTGGAAAATCAAGACTACTATATGACAAATCCCCACCTCAAATCAGTTCCTTTCTCTTTGAATATGATTACTTGGACCTTTATCACTGCATTTTTCAGTTCCAACAGTACATTCCTGTGCCTAAAATGGGTCAGACTTATAATCCCTTGAGCGTTTGATTTCACAACCAAGCCACAAACTATACAGACTTAGAACTATAGCACTGTTCCTTCACTGTCACTGGGTCAAAATCCTTTCCTAATAACTCTGTAGGTTTTCCTACTCTCCCACAGACTGCAACAATTCAAGAAGACAGCTTACTATCTTCTCAAGGACAATTGGGGATGGACAATAAATGCTGACCTAGCCAGCAACAATCACATCTTGTGAACGAATAAAAATGCTCAGCAACTTGGTGATGGGACTTCATGTTGGCACACAAACTAGTATTCAACAAGGGTCTATTCCGTACTATAACAACATAATAACAACATTGTACTCAGATTATAAATTCTGCACATGCATTAAACAAAGATCTTTTCTAGAAGAAAAAACATTTATATCATGAAACTAAAGGACTTAAAAAATTTACAAATTTTTTCATCTAGCATCCATTCCCCCCTCTTGCTCCAAATTAATCAAGTACAAAATACCTTGTCTTAATCCAGAAAATATACTCCATTTTTATTAGCCGTAGCTGTATCTGTGGCTTTATCTGCAACAAATTCATCAAAACAACTAACCACATTGTCCTTGCTCACATTGGGCAATTACTCAGTATGTAACAATCATACTGATTACTCCCCAACATGATATCATGCAGTCTATAACAAACATATTAGCTTTTTCATATTACAAATACTAGAATAAACAGCCTCCAAATATTAAAGCGGCACTTCCTGTGAATGTTAGGCTTGATCATATACAATGCCAAGGCAAAATCCAAATTTTTTCACATCTAAACACTTCTGTAATAGCAAGTATATTTGTATACAGAAAGAATGGTATTACAATTATGTTATTCAGAATGTTAAGAAAGCAGTTATAGTATCAAACCAGTTTGATCAAATAAACACTCTTCTATTTGACTATTCAAAATTGCAGGTTGGCTGCAACTTTAATATGCCATTTCTAATTAACATTTGGAGGTAATTTTTAAACGATTTTGAGTTCATTCATACCAAACTGGTACCAATTGATGTGATGTCAAGAAACCGCTGAAGACACTGGATACTGCAAAGGTTACGTGCCCTAACAATATTTCAGCAATTGCACTGAAAACTCATGCTCCAGAACTGGATGGGCCAATAGCCAAACTGTTTCATTACAGGCATTATTGGGTGGATGCCAATGTTATATGGAAAATTGCATACATAGGTCCCAAAAACAATCAGGCAGATCAAATCCAAATCAGCAGATTACCACCCTATTGGTCTACTCCAGAAAACCAATGTGATTAAAGGAGTTGTTGATAGCACTGTCAAGCAGCACAAACAAAAGAATAACTTGCCTACTGATGCTCAGTTCGGGTTCTACCAGGGCCACTTGGTCCTGACTTCATTTCGGCCCTGGTCCAAAAAAGTGTACAGAAGAGCTGAAATCCAGAGGTGAAGTAAGCATAACGACTCTTGACATCAAACATGCATTCAAAGTATAGCATCAAGGAGCCCTAGCAAAATTTGAACCAATGGGAATCGGAGAAAAACTCACTAGTGGAAGTCATACTTAGCACAAAGGATGTGGCTGTTCGACATCAATCATTTCAGTTCCAGGACATCACTGCAAGTGTCCAACTATTTCCAGCTGATTCATTAATGTCGTTCCTTCCATTATAAAGGTCAGATATAGGGATATTTACTGAACATTGTGCAAAGATGAGCATCATTCACAACTACTCAGGTAATGAAACAAACAGTCTGTGCGAATATGTACCAAAGCTTGAACAACATCCAGAGTTGGGCTGATAACTGGCAAGTAATATATACGTCACAAAAGCAGCAGGCAATGATCATCTCCAAAAGACAGAATCTAACCACTGGTCTTATGTTCAATGGTATTACCATCAGTGAACCACCTCTCCGCCTCCTGCACCCATCACCACCAACCTGGGGGTTACCACTGACCAGAAACTGAACTTACATATACTGTTGTTATAAGAGCAGTTCAGAGGCTAGGAATTCATAGAGTCATACAGCATGGAAACAGACTCTTTGGTCCAACCAGTTCATGCTGACCATAATTCCAAACTAAACTATTCCCACCTGCCTATGCTTGGCCCATATCACTCCAAACATTTCTTATTCATATACTTATCTAAACGTCTTTTAAATGTTGTAACTATACCCACATCCACCACTTCCTCCAGAAGTTCATTCCACATACGAATCATTCTGTGTGAAAAAAAAATTGCCCCTCGTGTCTTTTTAAAATCTTTCTCCTGTCACCTTAAAGATATGGCCTGTAGTCCCCAAAACTCCATCCCATCCCCATATATCCCATTTCCCCTCCCAGTCTCTATGTATCGGGCTCTCCACTCTGTACGCCCACTTAATATCACTCTTCCTCTCAAATACGTTCTCCTGTATTCCACTTCCATTTCTCATCATCACTGGACTGGATCTCCCTCTTCCCCTACCCACTCCCTCCACCTTCCCTGGTTCCATTATCTCTGCCTCTCAGCCAGTATCCATCCTTTATCCTTCTCCCCAGGTTTCCCTCCACACACTACCCACTCCCAAGGTATCCCTCCCTCCGCCCTCATCCTCGGTATCCTTACCCTACCAATCTTGACATCCCTCTTCACTCCCACCACCACCTTCTTCTCTACTGACACCCCATGCATCCCGTTTAATTCTAGTTCCAAGCCCCAATTGCTCTTCCCCACCCCTTCTCTCCTCATATCCCTCTCCTAGTTCCCTGTGCCACCACAGCCTTCCCCTCTAACCAACCACCCGTGCCCCTCATCTCGGTCCACCCCTGCTCACGGTACCCAACACCGAGCACCCCTCCTTCCTGGTACCTGCCGTTACCCTCCCCCTTCTTCCTCCCGTTACCACGCCTGCTTTCCCGCCCCCACAGCCCCGGTACCTCCCGTTACCCCCTCCCGTTACCACTGCCGTCATCCCCAGTACCTACCGTTGCCGTCGCCGTTATTGCTTCTCCGAGCTCGAGCTGACCAACACGAAGTTCCAGAGCTGAATGGGAACGCAGGCGCACTGCCGCAGCCGGGCGGAGGCTGGCAATGTGCCGAAGCTTCTGTTTACCCACAGCTGGAGAAAGTGACAGTGGTGGGGGCGGGGAGGGGGAGCCGCATGTCGGTTTTCTATTTTTGAAGTAGATATTGTTTTACCACTTTGCATGAAAACTAAGCTTTTCATGGAATAACGTTCCTGCAGGCAAAGGGCACGTTAACGTACTGTCAGTGGCCAACTGGAAGGATATGTTGCGGGTATGCTTAATCTGAAACAGCAACTGCAGATTTACTGTATGAAATTTATAATACCAATATGAGGACGAGAATGGATTTTGTACTTGATGAGCATTCATAGCACAGTGTTTACAGTGTATTCCATTTATTTTGGATTCATTGCATTTTGCTGTAATAATGTTATGATGAGCATATATACCAAATGAAACATTGGAGGAGTAAGATAGAGGCACAGTATGTGGGCAAACCAGAGGAACTAAGCAAACAAATTCTTCAGCTCCGGAAGGGCGAGGTGATCATGGTCAGGGAGACTGGAAGCATTTGATAATGATCAAGGAGACTGGAAGCGTTGGTAATATCTTTGTGGTTCCAGGAGGAGTGTTTATCTTTTTGACCTCACGAAGATCTTTTCTCAACCTTACCCTTTCTTGATTTTCTGAGTAGTTGTTTTAATTTATGCCTTGTGCTCCCCAGAAATTTGAAATACTCACATTTTTAAATGTAAAATGCTGCAGCATTTTTCAAATTTATTTAGCAGCTCTCACTATGTAGTGTAGTATTTGTGTTGAATAAATAAGAAAGGATAGATCGGGTTGTTTTATTATGTTAAATCCAAAGAGACTTGGGGTTCAGGTGCATAAATTTTAAAAATGTCAAGAATGAGTGCAGATATTACTCTAATACTAGGGAGCATGCATTTACGGCGAGAGGGGCAAAGCTCAAAGGAGATGTGAGGGGCAAGTTTTTACACAGAGAGTGCTAAGAGTCTGGAACATGCTGCCGGGGATGGTGGTGGAGGCAAATATGAAAGGGGCGTTTAAGGGACTTTTAGGTAAGCGCATGAGTATGAAAAGAATGGAGGGATATGGACCAAGGGCAGGCAGGAGGGATTAGTTTAATTTGGCATCAGGTTCGGCACAACATCGTAAGCCGAAGAACCCATTTCTGTGCTGTACTGTTCTATGTTCTATATTTATCAAGAAGACTAATCGAATCCTGGCCTTTGTTTCTAGAGGACTGGAGTACAGGGATGCAGATGTCATGCTGCAGCCACACAAAACCCTGGTTAGACCCCACATGTTGAAGTACAGTGAATAGATCTGGGCACCACATCTTGGGAAGGATATTTTGGCCTTGGAGGGATTACAATATAGATTACAAGAATGATACCAGGACTTCAGTGGTTAAGTTATGAGGGGAGATTATACAAATTACGCTGTTTTCTCCAGAATTTAGAAAATTAAGGAGTGATCTGATCGAACTTTCCAAGATCTTAAAAGGAAAAGACAGGATAGATAAAGATAAACTGGTTAGACTGTTAAGGAGAGATGTTAGGAAGCACTTCTACATACAAAGGGTGGTAGAGGTTTCGACAAAAGGCAGTTGATGCTAGATCAGTTACTAATTTTAGATCTGAGATAGATAATACTTTTGCAAAACAAAAATGTAAGGAATAAGGCAGGCATATGGAATTAGGCCACAGATCAGCTGTGATCTCATTGGATGGTGGAACAGGCTGGAGGGACTGTATGTCTTACTCCTCTTCCTATGAAAAATGTGGCACTTTGGATGTTATCTGTGCATGTAATTTCTAAAGATATATTACTGCAACATAAAATATAATGGAACTACGGATTAGGTTGTCTGTTACCAAAACATGCAAATCACATGCTCTATTCATTAAAATTCAAAAATTGCATTAGGGTTTTTATGTGCATTACAGGACCATGATTTTATAAATAAGGCTGTCCCTGATACAGGAGGCCATCTACATTACTATTGGGAAGTACCAAACAAAATAGTGATAGGCAATTTGGGAGCAGAAACAGGGAGGTAAATCCAGCTCTCCGATTTCAGAACACTAAAGACCAGTTAATACAATTAAAATCAGTCTCAAAAAGTGATAATAAGGATCAATGGATTTGTATTTTTATCATCTGAAAGGTCACTGTAGTTCAGTACAACAAAAAATCAAAATAATCAATTGATTGCTTCACAATACCAATATCTGACTGGAATTGTAAAAGCAGTTCATTTACTTAAGTGCTACAAGTATAAGCTGAATTAAGTGGAGTTAAAGTACAACTGATTTTTACTTAATTTTGTAAAATCTTAAAGCATATTCTTTCCTGAATATAAAATCACATTTTTTATTGTGGATAGTGCGTTGGCAGCATGCTGGTGACCCTCAAAAGTAAAATGGGCAGGAGGTTTACAAATGGGAATTAGTTTATGTATGACAAAATTCTGCTAGCAAGACATGGAACAAATAAAAGTACAACACAGGAACAGGCCCACTAAGCCTAAGTTGACACATGATGCTTTTTCTAAACTAAAAACCTTTTGCTTCCATGCAGTCCATATCCCACTATTCCTTGCAATTCATGTCTCTGTCAATATGTCTCTTAAATGTTGCTATTGTATCTGCTTCTACCACCTCCTCTGGCTGTGCATTCCAAGCACTTATCATCCTCTGCGTGAGAAATACTTCTCACATCTCTTTTTACCTTCAAACCTACATCCCCTAGTAATTGACATTTCTACCCTGGAGAAATGACTCTGATTATCCAATCTATCCAAGCCTCTCATAATTCTGTAAACCTCTATCAGGTTGCCCTGCAGCCTCCAAAGCTCGACTGAGTTTGTATAATCTCTTCTCATTGTTAATACTTTCCAAACCAGGCAACATCCTGGTAAACTGTTTCTGTGCTCTCTCCAAAGTCTCCACATGCTCCTGGTAGTGTGGCAACCAGAACTGTAAGTAATATTCAAAATAAAGTTTTACACAGCTGCAACATGACTTGCCAATTTTTAAACTCTGTGCCCTGACCAATGAAGGTAAGCATGCCATATGCCTTCTTGACCACCTTGTCAACTTCTGTTGCCACTTTCAGGGAAGTGTTGACTGGTATGCTAGAATCCTCTGTATGTTAATGCTTCTAAGGGTTCTGCCAATAACTGTATATTTCCCAACTGTGTTACACCTTCCAAAACGCATCACCTCACATTTGTCTGGATTAAATTCTACCTGTCATTTCTCCATCCAAGTCTCCAACCTTGATCCTCCGGCAATACACCTCACTATCCACAGCTCATCCAATCTATGTGGCATCTGCAAACTTACAACTCAGGCCACCTACATGCTGAACACAACTGGTTACAGATCTCCAGTCAGAACAACATGCTTCCATTGCTACTCTCTGTTTTCTATGACCAAGCCATTTCTGTATCCATTTTGCCAGAATGTGACTTCACCTTCTGTATCAGCTTGTCACGGGGGATCTTGTCAAAGACTTAGCTAAAGTCCATGCAGACAAAATCCACTGCTCTGCCCTCATTAATCACCTTTGTCATTTCCTCAAAAAAAACTCAATCAAATTTATGAGACACAGCCTCCCCTGCACATAGTCCTGCTGCTTCTTATAATAAGCCCATATTTTTCCAAATATGAATAAATCCTGTTCCTAAAATCATATCCAATAACTTCCCTACCACTAATGTAAGGCTCATCAGCCTGTAATTTCCTAGATTATCCTTGTTGCCCCTCTTAAACAAAGGAACAGTATTGGCTATTCTTCAGTCCTCTGTGACCTCTCCTGTGAATAAAGAGGATACAAAGATTTTTCATGTAAGGTCCCAGCAATTTCCTCCCTCAGTATTCTGGAACATTTGCCTAGACAATTATTAGCTGATGCAGTGTTTGTAATTCTGACTTTGTTTTGAGTATTTTTTATGTGTTTTTTTCTCAATGTGCCTAGAATTTATCCAAAATTCTTGCAAATCATCCGCGGTTTAGTAGATTATCCAAGTTAAATTACCCATTGCACTGACCTTATAAACTATTGCCAATTAAAATCCATGGTTGATCATCATTTACACAAACAAATTTTGTAACAAGAATTTTCTTGCAAGGCAGTATGCTTATGGTTTTATTGATGAGTCAGTTACCAAGAGGGGCCACCTTACAAAAAGCTCTTGGTCTGTATTATACCTGGCACTGAGATTTTGCTAAAATCCAAATGTTTCAAACACTGAAAGCTCCTACAGGTTTTGCTTTCCAAACAGCTTGAGCTGAAAAATATGACCTGTAGCACTTTCCTACCTCTATATCAAGGACTGGCTCATCAACTCACGATCAAAATTAACCATTACTTTCCCCTTAGGTGTGAGGATTAGGCGAACATGTTGTCTAGCCTTCTAGGGCTCCTGCTGTGCTCAATCACTTGAAGCCATTCTTGTATTATATCCAACTCCGCTCTGGAATGTACTAACAAACCACATCGCCTCAAATACAGTTAACAGCTTTACTAGCGAATCCATTTCCCTTTGGGAAATCTCATCAAAATTCCAAGCCTCTCTTTGCTTTAGCAGCTCCGTGATTTTTGCTGTCAAATCAGAAAAGTATCTTGGAACTCTGGAGCTCTGGTAATTAACCCATGATATACTTTGTACTACATCAAAAACACACTATGCTCAAAAATTCATTTAATACATGCAAGGTGCAGTGACATTAGCCAAGATCGATACCATAGCTTACCAAGGATTTGTGCAGTCACTAAGCGGGGACCATCACAGGCTAGGCTTTAATACTTGACAAATGCATCTGGGGTCCTCTTCCAGGTAAAAAAGGTTGCAGTGTGTGGCAAGATTATCCACTTTGGTAGCAAAATTTGACAGATTAAGAAAGACAATAGATTAGGAAAGTGGGTGGTGTAATGAGACCTGGGTGTATTTGTACACCAGCCACTGAAAGTAAGCATCCAAGTGCAGCAAGAATTCATAGTGAGAAGGTTCGAGTACAGGAGAGGATGACTTGCTGCGACTGTATAGGGCCTTGGTGAAGCCACACCTGGAGTACTGTGTGCAGTTTTGGTCTCCTTATCTCAGGAAGGATATTCTGGCTGCAGAGGGAGTGCAACAATGGTTTACCAGAACGATTCCTGGGATGGCAGAAATGATGTATGAAAAGAAACTGGATGGTTTAGGACTATATTCACTGCAGTTTAAAAGAATGAGAGAGGATCTCATAAAATTCTAACAGGGCTAGACAGGGTAAACATAGAAGGATGCTAAGAAAAACCACAAAAGAACTGTAAATGCTGTGAATCAGAGACAAAAATAAAAATTGCTGGAAAAGCTCAGCAGATCTGGCAGCATCTGTGGAGAGAAATCAAAGTTAACATTGAGGATTGAGTGACCCTTCCTCAGAGCACAGGAAGGATGTTGCTGAATACTGTGGAGTCCAGAACTAGGGATCACAGTTTAAGGATACAAGGGAGGCCATTGAGGATTTTGATGAGAAATTTCTTCACCTAGAGAGTGGTGAGCCTATGGAATTCTCTGCTACAGAAAGCAGTTGAGACCAAAATATTGAATGTTTTCAAAAAAGAGATACATTTGGTTCTTAGGGCCAGAGGGAACAAAGTATACAGAGAGAAAGTAGGAATAGGATACTGAGATAAGAAGATGTAGAGCTGGATGAACACAGCAGGCCAAGCAGCATCAGAGGAGCAGGAAAGCTGACGTTTCGGGTCAAGACCCTTCTTCAGAAATGGGGGAGGGGAAGGGGATTCTGAAATAAATAGGGAGAAAGGGGGAGGCAGATAGAAGATGGATAAAGGAGAAGATAGGTGGAGAGGAGACAGACAGGTCAAAGAGGCGGGTTTGGAGCCAGTAAAGGTGAATGTAGGTGGGGAGTTAGGGAGGAGATAGATTGGTCCAGGGAGGACGGACAGGTCAAGGAGACGGGATGAGGCTAGTAGGTAGGAGATAGGGGTGGGGCTTGAGGTGGGAGGAATGGTTAGGGAGGCGGGGACGAGATGGGCTGGTTTTGGGATACGGTCGAGGGAGGGGAGATTTTGAAGTTTGTGAAGTCCACATTGATACCCTTGGGCTGCAGGGGTCCCAAGCGAAATATGAGGTGCTGTTCCTGCAGCCTTCGGGTGGCATCATTGTGGCAATGCAGGAGGCCCAGGATGGACATGTCATCCAAGGAGTGGGAGGGGGAGTTGAAATGGTTGGCGACTGGGAGTTGTAGTTGTTTGTTGCGAACCGAGCGTAGGTGTTCCACAAAGCGGTCCCCAAGCCTCCGCTTGGTTTCCCTGATGTAGAAGGAGGCCACAACGGGAACAGCGGATACAGTATACCACATTAGCAGATGTGCAGGTGAACATCTGTTTGATGTGGCAGGTCTTCGTAGGGCCTGGGATGGGGGTGACGGGGGAGGTGTAGGGGCAGGTGTAGCACTTGCTGCGGTTGCAGGGAAAAGTGCCGGGGATGGTGGGGCTGGAGGGGAGTGTGGAGCGGACAAGGGAGTCACGGAGAGAATGGTCCCTCCGGAAAGTAGATAAGGGAAAAATGTCTTTGGTAGTGGGGTCAGATTGCAGATGGCGGAAGTGTCGGAGGATGATGCGTTGGATCCGAAGGTTGGTGGGGTGGTACGTGAGGACGAGGGGGATCCTGTTTTGGTTATTATTGCGGGGAGGGGAGGTGTGAGGGATGAGTTGCAGGAAATGCAAGAGACACGGTCGAGGGCATTTTCGACCACTATGGAGGGGAAGTTGCGGTCCTTGAAAAACGAGGACATCTGGGATGTCCGGAAATGGAATGCCTCATCTCGGGAGTAGATGTGGCGGAGACGAAGGAATTGGGAATAGGGGATAGCCTTTTTGCAGGAAGGTGGGTGAGAGGAGGTGTATTCTAGATAGCTGTGGGAGTCGGTAGGCTTGAAATGGATATTGGTTTCCAGGTGGATGCCAGAGATGGAGACAGAGAGGTATCAGAGATGGTCCAGGTGAACTTAAGGTTGGGGTGGAAGGTGTTAGTGAAGTGGATGAACTGTTCAAGCTCCTCGTGGGAGCATGAGGCAGCGCTGATACAGTCATCGATGTAACGGAGGAAGAGGTGAGGGATGGGGCAAGTGTAGCTTCGGAAAAGGGATTGTTCCACGTATCCTACAAAGAGGCAGGCATAGCTTGGGCCCATGCGGGTACCCATGGCCACCCCCTTTGTCTGTAGGAAGTGGGAGGAATTGAAAGAGAAGTTGTTAAGGGTGAGGACGAGTTCAGCTAAGCGGATGAGGGTATCAGTGGAGGGGAACTGGTCGGGCCTGCGTTACAGGAAGAAGCGGAGGGCCTTTAGGCCATCAGCATGGGGAATGCAGGTGTATAGGGACTGGACATCCATGGTAAAGATGAGGTATTGGAGACCAGGGAATGGGAAGTTTTGGAGGAGGTGGAGGGCATTGGTGGTGTCACAGATGTAGGTGGGGAGTTCCTGGACCAAGGGGGGAGAAAATGGAGTCGAGATAAGTGGAGATGAGTTCGGTGGGGCAGGAGCAGGCGGAGACAATGGGTCGACCAGGGCAGTCAGGTTTGTGGATTTTGGGAAGGAGATAGAAATGGGCGGTGTGGGGTTGGGGAACGATGAGGTTGGAGGCTGCGGGTGGGAGGTCACCTGAAGTGATGAGGTTGTGGATGGTTTGGGAGATGATGTTTTGGTGATCGGGGATGGGGTCATGATCAAGGAGGCGATAGGAGGAGGTGTCAGAGAGCTGGCGTCTGGCCTTGGCGATGTAAAGGCGATGTAATAGGATGCTGAGTTGCATGATCAGATGTAATCATATTAAATAGTGGAGCAGACTCAAAGGACCGAATGGCCAATTCCTGTTCCTACTTTCTATGTGTCTATGTTTCTAATTGGCCAATGCATAGTAATCTGCGCCATCCAAAATGTGAGATCTAATGGGAAGGAATGTGTGATAATTTTCCCTTTCCTCCTCTCTCAGCTGACCACAATAAGTTATATTTTTAGAGAAAAAAACGTATTATCACTTTTGAGTGAAATTCCTTTGAAAGACCAGACAGCCTTTCTTATAAGTTTCAATCAAATGAAAGGATAAATATTTATTTTTCACAACATCCATGGCATTTCAGTCATGTGACAACATTATCAATGTATTCTATTGTCCTCACATAATACCATATTAACATTCCAACTATGATTATCTTCCTGAATGACTTCAGTTGACATTCCATCTACATGAGGCTGACAGGTCTCACAGTAATTGTTGTTTTAAGTTTCTTTCATTACAACAGCGAGGGGTACTTAAGTAGCACCTGAGAAGGTCATTTGCATTTTAAGTAGCTTCCCAGAGATGGGAGATGTTTGTCTCTGTCCACACCGAAACTACAAAGGAAGCCATGTAACCCAACCCCCCCACCCGGAGTCCATTTTGTGAAGGTACAGTGTCCATCATCTACATTGGTTTTTAACAATCGTTCATCTCCCAATAATGTTTATGTGGTACTCAAAAGTAAAGTCTCATTCTGCCTGGTCCCAACTTCCACTGAGGGCTAATTTGTGCTAGGAACAGAGGCTATACATCTCTTAGTCTCCAATTTGACTTCAAGTCTCCTGTGACTGATAATATAGAATCTCAAAAATTAGATGCCCCTGCCCTTACATATATATTTGTTTCTTTTTATATCAATATATAACTTGTTAATAAATATTAGAAAATACATCATGCAACCATTCCAAGCTGACATTACTAAAAGGGGAGTACAAATAATTTTCATTTGCTACTGTATGTTACTCCATTTATACTTCCAGTTAATAATTGCAACATGCATTATATATAGCCTGAGAGGTTTGGCATGGGTTCCACACCCTGAATGTACCAGTCTGGCAGGATTATAGGTGGTGAGCTTTCAACAATTTGACTTTCAGCAGTTGCCCCAAACCTTTGTGCATTCCTCAGCATGGAGTCCTGGACCTTGAAATATGCCAATCTGTAATACTTAGTTGTCAACAGTTCTTTGCATTGGAAGACCAACAAGTTTTAGGTACACCAAAGAGTGTCCGTCGTTGAGTTGGTGGTACTTGAACAGCAATTAATGCTTATCTTTTTTTTAATCCCTAGAAACAGTCTGCAGAGCATAGACCCAAATGTTACAGAGCTGCTCAGGATGAAACTTGACAAAACCATATCTTTTTTCAGACCTGCTTTGCACAGGCACATTCCTGAAAGAGATGAATGATAGTCTTGTCCTCATTTTCGCTGCTACAAGAGCAACTTTAGAAGGAGTGAGACACTGGGCCTGCAAGCAGGATCTGACTGGGAGGTACCTTCTTACACCATCACATCTATATCTTGGTGCTTGTTGGAAGTTCTGACAATGTGATATTCTACTCTAACAATCTACTTCCAGAGCCATCTGACATTATCTCCTCTTCAGTTTTAGCCCTCTGCACTTGCTGAAGCCTTAAAGCTGAATATGGAAGCTCGTATTGCTCTTGCTGGTACAGTTGAAAGCTGGGGTTCTCTTCCTACTGCTTGAATTGCATGTGAGACATGTATTTTACTAAACTTGCCTTTGCCAAGGTGTATTTATGGGATATTCCAGTATAGGAACAGTTAATTAGTTGTAGTAAATATGAATATTATTTTGTCAAGCATTCATGGTGGCACAGTGACTCAGTGGTTAGAACTGCTGTCTCACAGCGCCAGAGACTTGAGTTTGATTCCAACCTCGGGCAAGTGCCCATGTGGAGTGTTCACGTTCTCCCCATGTCTGCTTGGGTTTCCTTCGGGAGCTCTGGTTTCCTCCCACAGTCCAAAGATGCTCAAGTTAGGTGGATTGAGCATGCTAAATTTCCCATTGTGTCCAAGGATGTGCAAGCTATGTTGGATTAGCAATGGTAAATGAATGTTATAGGGTAGAGGAGTGGATCTGGGTGGGATGCTCTTTGGATGGTCATTGTGGACTCAATGGGCTGAAAGGCCTGCTTCCATGCTGTAGGTATCCTATGATCCTTCCTGAAGGATCTGGGGGAGGTTATGTGTAGACCACTGATTGATGGAGTTGCAGTCAAAGATGTTTTTCCACATCAACATTTCCATGGGGAATAGGTGGTACAGCATGTTCCAACTGGTGCAGTTCGTGGTAATTATGGCCAGACTGATCCTTCCAAACACCATGGACATGTAGAACTTTAGCACATAGGTACACTTGGTATTTGCACACTGAAGGTCTATGATCACTTGATATCCAAAGTTGATCTTTGGGTTAAAGACAATGTTGAATATGCTTCCCTTTTTTAAAGGGTTTTATGTTGTGTCCCAGTGAAAAAAATCTCATTCAACATCCAGTTAAGGGAAAAGATGGCTTGTCAGAGTAGCATGGCTGAGGAGAGCAGTATGGGCCAGGCCTATGCTATGTAAAACAACATTGAAAGGGAAGATGAAAATTCAGTTCTGAGGAAGGGTCACCGGACCTGAAACGTTAACTCTGTTTTCTCCTTCACAGATGCTGCCAGACCCGCTGAGCTTTTCCAGCAACTTTGTTTTAGTTCCTGATTTACAGCATCCGCAGTTCTTTTGTTTTTTTATGAAAATTCAACCACTTGTTATGCATTACTGTAAACAACAGAAACCTACAATGACTGTACTGCTAGAAATATGGACAGAAATTGATGGAACCTCTGAGGAATTTCAACCACATTATATCATAAACGAAAAGTCCATTTGAGATCAGTAAAGGAAATATCTGAAAACATCACAGCTATACCGCAGATCAACTGAAGGACTACCACTATTTCTAATTTCTTTAAATTACTTAAAATCAAATGCTTAATTCAACATGTGTAATGATGGTGTTAATTATAGTGTAGCAAGTTGACTCAGTCAGTTTGCAAAGTAAATATGGATGGTGGATCTCATTATGAATAGGTTGATGTATTAATAATACATTGGTAGACTCTCTCATGGCACTGCTCATTGTTAATCCACAAATTATCTTTTGCCTGCATGATCTTTCTGGAAATTCTGTGTCTTTCCTTATTCTTCAAAGATATACTTTCTTGGAAATCTGTTTTTCCTCAATTTTTGAACACCTCAGATCTTTAATTGTACCTTTCTTGTCACAGCTTTTTAAAAATGTTTTTATCTGTGACTTGATCTTTGCTTATGTGTTCACATACATTTGTGCCTGTTGTGCCCTAATTTTTCTGTTTGTTTGTTTCTATATCTGATGTTCTTTTCTTTCTGTGTTCCTTAGATTGCCTCATCTGTTTCCTGACAGTACTATCCTCTGTATGTTTGTAGATCTCTAGCAACATTTTCATCTTAATCTTTGCTTTTGACAATCTGTAATATTTATGTGCAACTTCTTTCTGTTTTTGTACCCAATATTTACTTTTCATCCTTTCTGTAATCAAGCTTTCCATTATGCCTTTATCAGTGTCTTTGTTTTGTTAATCTTTGTTACTCAACATCTTTTTCTGTCTTCAGAATCTCTATCTATTTTGTGAATGTTTCCTCTGCCTAAATCGTTTTCTGTCCCAAGAATCCCTGTGTACAACAAAATCTGTCTATGTACCCCAATTTTATTTTTCTAACCTATTTCTTTGTGCTCCCATTTTTTATTATATTCCAAATTTCTGACTCTGTGCCATAGACCTCTCTCTCTTCCCCACCTAATTTTGCCCTTTCTCTCTCCCCCTAATCTTTCTTTGTGTCCCAATCTTCATGCTTCTGCCAGGAATCTCACTCTCTAACCCACCAAAGTTTCTCTTATCACAAATCTTTCTTTCACATTGTGTCAGCTAAATTTCTCTCTGTCCCCTCCCTAATCTTTTTCACTTTTTATCCCTTAATCTCTTCATTTCCCTGCTGGCACCACTGTGTCTCTGTGGCCACAAGCTGTCTCAATCTGTCATACAAAGTCTACTTCATGTGTTTCATGAATGTCCCATTTTGGCAGCAGCTCCCCCTCTCCCCCAACATTGCTCCCAATCCCTAGTGTTTATTTTTCTAGCCTTCAGTTCATTATCTTTACCCCTTATTTCTCTTGGGGTGGTGATTCTACACACACGCACACACACATATAAATCTATGGGGTGAATTTGCATTTGCAGATTTCTAATTGCAGATACATTCTATTTTGTTTAAAAAGCACACAATTTGTAGACAGTCAATGTGGCATTTTATAAATTCCTACTTTCGAAATAAAACCAATCTGACTCCAAGTTGATTACACAGCCAGATTCTAAACAAGGCCTCACACCTAAACTGCATTGTCTGACCTGAGATGTCACCTCTGGCGTACTGAGGGAACTAATAAAACCTTTAGTTATCTCAGGACAGTGACTTAAAAGAAATTCTTGAATTTGCATATTAATCCTTTCTAACTGATTAAAGATTTAACAGCCATCTTGGGTTTGTTCAACATATTCACATCACTTCTATGACCCTTTGATCTTTTGCTTATAAATTCAGTGTCTGATGCCACCTCTCTCACTGACACCTGAAGAAGGAGCGAGACTCGGAAAGCTTGTGTCTTCAAATAAAGCTGCTGGACTATAACCTGGCGTCGTGTGATTTTTGACCTTGTCCACCCCAGTCCAACACCGGCACCTCTGCATCATGGCTTTAATGGTGGTAGTAGTCAATCCAAAAAACCTACATTAGTAAAGATGTCAGTGGTCCCTGCCCTGTCCTAGTACATTGAAAATTCATGTCAGTGGGTGAGGGTTGTGCTGAGCCAAACATATCCTAATGCCCTGAGTGTATTCTGACTTGGAGAAGATGAAGTTGTTGGCACAAAAACTTGGGTTCATCCAGAGTCAATTTTTTTTTTCCAATGTGTGGGGTTAGGGAGGAAGCAATGGGTAGAATATTATTATACCTCACTGGGATAGTATGCTGGAAACCAAGCCTCACTATTTCCAGAGTCATCACAAATATTAAATATTTTGAAAAGTATGCAAAATTCTATAAGTTACTAGACCTAGGTTGACAGAAAGCATAGACCAGGTTTCTGTACTTAACAAGAATGGTTATTTATTACAAATAAATAGACTGTAGCTACAAGTAAACAATTATGAATCATTGGTGTATAACTCTACTAGTCAACTACCTTATAAACACACTGTCTACACACATAGACAGCCATAGATGGGCACAAAAATAAATTTGTGTTATGGATGGAGGGAAAGACTGGATTGGCAGTTCCATGATTTCTGTCCACAGTATTAGCTAAGATGAACCTTTTTGCTTCAGAACAATATTTCTTGATCTTTCTTACTTTCATTTGTTTCCAAGAGGCACAGGATGACTGGTTCACACTTAGAAAGGTCTTTAACTTATTAATTAAAAATCATAGATTACAGCAACTGGAAAGGGAAAATAAACAGGCTGTCTTCAGGCTTGAGTTTTCTTTTACTGTAGAGAAAAGAGGCAGCTCCTGCCTTTGCAGAGATCCAATACATTTACATCCCCAAACTGGACAACTGCCTGGGAGCCAATCACATTGTTGTTCGCAGACAGAAGGCCATTTTCATCGAAAACTAGTCACTAGTCCACGGACCAATCAGCTACTTGTTGCCAGACACAGATCCATACATTCACATCCTTGGCTCCAGCTTGTCTGCAAACTAGTCTTCCACTACTATTTGGTCAAACAACAGTGTAAACAGTACTTACCATGAGTGTGACATTACTTTTAAATAATGCAGCAATCTTTCAACAATCTTTTGAAAACATTTTAAAAGTGTTATTTTCCTATTTCAGTTCACAATCTAAGCTACAAAAATTGCAGTTTTTGTCAGGAGTTGCAGAATTGAAGGTCAGGATGGTCAAAGCGTTAATTTCAGATGGAGGTTTAGTAATTGTCTTTGTTAGTGAAATTTTATCACTGAAAAGAAATAAGGACACTAATTTAACAACTATCAGATCTATTTAGAACCAAGGAAGTAGGGAGTCTGTATAGTTCAATATAGATTACAGAGAAACAGTAGCCCATGTTTTGAAGGGAGGCCAATAAATAATGTCCATTGGTCTGAAAATGCAGGATGGAGTCAGCCAGAAAGTTCCTGCAAGAAGAAAATGTCTGAGTCAAGAGGAGATGCACTGGAGCTACTGGGAGAAAGTAAGGGCAATGAGTTTATAAATTTACATAAAGCATTGTTCGTATTTCCTCACCTATGCCAAAATATTTATTGCTAAAATGTATTTGGCCTCTTATCATTCTTTTCTGCATTTATTGGTCCTGGTTGGCTAAGCAAAACATACATCTGTATATGTAATGAAAGAAATCTGTCTGATTTGTTAGTTACAAAATGAAGCAGAGTCAGAACTCAATTACATCAAAAATACTGTTACAGCGCCACCTATCATCACCTACATTGTACAGACAATGATTCTGCTCCTATGATGCTGCTTGGCCTGCTGTGTTCATCCAGCCCTGCACCTTGTTGTCTCGGATTCTCCAGCATCTGCAGTTCCTACTATCTCTGATTCGAAGCTAACAGTAATGTTTTTTTTTCTTTCAATTGATTCACTCACAGGATATGGGCATCATTGGCAATCTGAGCAGTTGTTGCCCATCCCTAATTGCCCTTGTGACAATGACCGTGAGCCACTCTCTTGAACTGCTGCAATCCATGTGGTGTATATACACCCGGTTACAATTCGGAAAAATGTTCAACATTTTGTGTCAGAATCAGTGACTGTGAAGGAACAGCGTTATAGTTCCAGGCCAGGAGAGTGTGTGGCTTGGAGGGGAACTTGGAGGTAGTGGTGTTCCTGTGCAGTTGCTGTCTTCCTGCCATAGAGATTGCACTTTTATGAGGAGTTTTAATGGGTTGTTGCAATGTTACTTGTATATAGTATACAATGATGTCACTTTGCATCAGTGATGGAGGAAATGAATGCTTAGGTTGATGGATAGGGTTCTGATCAAGTAGGCCGCTTTGTCATAGATGGTAGTCAAACTTCTTGATTGTTGTTAGAGATGCGCTTGTCTAGCCAATTAGAGAGAATTCCATCATGTATCTTGTCAAACTTTGGGAAGGCAGAAGGTGATTTACTCCCAGACCTCCTAGCCACTGACCTGTTTTTGTAGCCACAGTATTCACATGTCCAGTCTAATTCAGTTTCTGGTCAAGGATAACCTCTAGGATTTTGATAGCAGTGATTCAGCAATGATAATGCAATTGCATGTCAAGGATTTGTGATTAGATTCTCCTTTTTTGGAGGAATCAAGGTTGTGTGGCAGAATCACAGGTTAAAGAGTATTTAGGACTGAAATGAGAAGAAATGTCTTCATTCCGAAGATTGTGAAAGTTTGGAATTGCCTACCTGGAGTAGGTAGTGAATGCTTCACTGTAGAGTATATTGAAGAGTATGAGCGATATAGTTTTAATCATGAGACGTGGGCAGCAGGCAGGAAAATGGAAAGGAAGATAAACAATGATCATATTGAATGGCCAAGCAGGTTCAAAGGGTCAACTGACTTACTCCTGCTTCTATTTCATACATTCTAATGACATCAGTCACTATACTTCAAAGTATTGCAGTGTTTTGGGATATTTCTGATCTGTGATAAGTGAAACATAAATGATTGTCCCCTTTCAGTTCTTTCTTATATAATTGGAGCGCAACCTTAGAATTCTTTCACAGTAATATTGGCATGATATATTTTGTGAACTATCCTGAAAAAAATTCTCCTGATCATCTGAAAATTCATTCTTCCTCTTTCTATGTGGCACCTTTCATGTCTGAGGGCTGCTAATCATAACTCAAACTAAGACATATTATGATGCACAGTAAGAAGGCAGGCCCTGAAAATTACCCCAGTCAGTACAGGGATTGAATTGTGGCTTTTAATTATTTTTGGAATCTGAGTCTCACTGGCACGGCCACCATTTACTTACTGCCCATTTTGTATTTGCTTGAGATGGGAAGTTGTTTTCTTGAACTGCCAAAGTCCATCTGATGTATGTGCTCCGAGAGTGCTGTTGATGTTATGTTAGTCTTTACCTCCAGGGTGATCATATTCCCCAAGCTGTATATGGGATACGTGATAAAACTGCTCTTTTTAACCAAGTTCAATGGCAATCAATCAGAACTACATTCAGCAAACATTCATACTATGATTAGATTCACTGATCCTCCATTTTAAAGAAATATTGCATTATTATAACACTGATTATGAGTAGAGAAAGTAAACATATTTTTCTAATGAAGTGGTTACTGCTCTTTCAAAGTACCTGCCCTGTCCTCATCTTGCTATTCCCATATTGCAGTGTTTCTTGTGGACTGCAGTCTTGAAAGGTCCATTTGTCTTTTGCCAGTTTTACGTAGAGTGCAATACAGTGCAGATTGTAATACACCCAAACAAACAAAATAACCTTCACGGTAGAAACACTGAGACTTGATTTTTCAGGTGAACATTACCAAAAGGACACATTCAACAGGAGCTGTAGTACACACCAAACTCAACTGCCTTTACCACATTTGAGGGATCTACTGCCTTGTTGTTCATCATTTGAAAAATATTCTGTCACCTTTCCGAAATGGGTGCTTTGTGAGTGTTTCAGTTTGGCATGAGACAGGAGATTATTTAGTTTTGCATTTCCCCATCTATCAAAAAATATTTGTCCATCAAACTTACGGTGGGAATTCTCGAGCAACAAGTGCATGGTATCTTTGGACATCATCCTACACTAGCAAATAACAAGAATGTAAGAAACAGGAAGAGTAGTGCATTAGACCTGTGGAGCCTGCTCTACCAAGCAAAACAATCATGTTTGATCTTCAGATTCAACTTCAGTTTTCTTCCCACTCTCTATATTGCTTGATTCCCTTACAGACCAAAATAAAACTTTCCCAGCCTTACAGGTATCCAATGATGGAGTATCTACAACCCTTTGGATAAAAAGAATTCCAAGATTTATAACCCTTTGAGTGAAATAATTTCTTTGTAGCATGGATTTGTTCGCGGGAGATCCTGTCTGACAAATTTAATTGAGTTTTTTGAAAATATGACTAAATGTATTGATGAGAGTTGTGGGTTGATGTGGTTTACATAGACTTCAGTAAGGCCTTTGACAAGGTTCCATGTGGAAGGCTGGTCCAAAAGGTAAGAGACCATAGGATCCAAGGCAAGTTGGCAAATTGGTTCTAAAACTGGCTTCCAAATAGGAAACAAAGGATGATGGTGGAAACCTATGATCAGCAGTGCACCACAGGGATCAGTGCTGGGACCCCTCATGTTTGTTATGTATGTTAATAACTTGGATGTGAATGTAAAAGGTATAATGACTAAGTTTGGAGATGACATGAAAATTGGTGGAATTGTTGATAGTGAAGAGGACAGGCTCAAGCTACAGTCTGACATTGATCAGCTGGTGAATTGGGTAAAGCAATGGCAGATGGAATTTAATCCAGATAAGTGCGAGGTGATACATTTTGGGAGGTCTAATAATGGAAGGTTCTACACAATGAATGATACTGGGGAACAAAGGGACCTTGGTGTACGAGTCAATACATTCCTGAAGGTGTCAGCACAGGTGGACCAGGTAGACAGGGTGGTGAAGAAGGCAACAGGATGTTGCCTTTCATTAGCCAGGGAGTAAAATATAACAGCAAGGAATCTTGTTAAAACATTATAAAATATAGGCTATAAAACATTGTTTATAAAATATTGGTTAGGTCACAGATGGAACGCTGTTTGTAGTTCTGGTCACCACACTATTGGAAGGACGTGAATGCACTGGAGAGGGTGCAGAGGAGATTCACCAGGATGTTGCCTGCAATGAAATGTCTCAGTTATGAGGAGAGACTGGATAGGCTGTGTTTGTTTTCGTTGGAGAGCCTGGAGGATTTAGTGGTGTGGGGAGGTGGCTTGGGGGATTCTGAACAAGGTATAATTATGAAAGGCATAGATAGGATAGATTGCGAGAACTTTTTTCCCATGGCATGTGTGGCTAAGACCAGAGGGCACAAGTTTAAGGTGAGGAGTAACTGGTTTGGAGGACATCTGTGGAAAATCTTTTTCACTCACAGGGTGATAGAAATATGGAGTGTGCTGCCTGAGACCATTGTGGAGGCAGGTACTCTTGCAACATGTAGAAGCATTTGGGATATGCACTTAAAATGCCAGGACATAGTATGCTATGGACTAAGTGCGGGTAAGTGGGATTACTATAGTTCGGTGTTTGTTGATCAGCATAGACTTGATGGGCTGAAAGGCCTGTTTCTATGCTATGTGCCTCTATGACTCTCATCTCAGACCTAAATGACCAACGTTTTATCTTGAGACTCTGTTCCTGTGGTTTAGATTTCCCAACAAGAATAAACAAACCCCTTCAGAATGTTTCAATGGGATTTGGAGGGTCTGCCCTCCCTGGCCTTCCTGCGTCTCTCTACAGGGCGTGTTATTCAGCTCAATTTCAGCTTAAAAATAAATGTGAATAACTTCCACTATTGAGATAATTGCACCAATACAGAAACATTAACAAGATGGAGAAGACATTACCAGTTTAATTACCATGCTATATAATCCATTTCAAAACAATATATTTTTGAATCATAGGTATTCATTCTAACAGCTTTCGAATTGAATGATGAACTGTTGCATTGCAAAAGCCTGCAGAGCCCCTTTTCATCACTCAGTGTAGAACAAATAATCAGAGTAGAGAAATAAAGGCCTCCAAGAATGCCATCCTTATTTTACAACTCATTGAGACTTCCAGAGACTATTAAGATTGAAGTCACCAGGGATCATTTTCAGACTTTGCGCATTTAAAATTAGATTGATTTTTGTTGTATTTCAGTGGCTGTTTGTTGATCAGATTGCATGGGAGACATAATTAATTTGATGCCTTCCTATTGAACTGGTTCTTTTATGAGCTTCACTGAGGCAACAGAGTACATTGAAAATTTTACAATTATAGGAGTATATTATATTACATAGGATATATATATATAGTACAGAAACAGGCTATTCAGCCTGATCAGTCCATGGAGGTGTTTATGCTGCATTCGAGCTTCCTCTCATTTTTACGCATCTCAATTTATCATTGTAACCATCTATTTCCATTTCCCTAAAGAACTTGTCTAGCTCCCTGTAAATGCATCTGTATTATTAACTTCAGGCACTCCCCACTGTACTGAGTTCCACATTCTCACTACGATTTGAATAAAGACATTTTCTCTGAATTCCCTATCAGATTTCAAAGTAACTATCTTATGTTGATGGCCTATAGTTACACATTTCCCTGTTGGATAAATACTTCTTTTTGCTTCCAGTCTACCAAAACCTTTCATAATTTTAAACATCTTTGATAGGTCATCCCTCAGCCTTTTTCCAGCCTGTTGATCCTTTCCTGATTTGGAAGACAATGTGTTTTTGGTATATCCTGTAAATCTTCACTGCACCCTCTCCAGAGCCTCTTTGTACTTTTTCTAATCCTTCTTCTTCTTCTGCAGTCCCTCAGGTTCCGGGATGATTTGCTTGATTCCATAGGGGTTGTGAGGGGATGAGTTCTGCAATGTCTGAATGATCTAATCCTGGAGCTACAGGCTCTGCCATATGTGGTGGTGTGTAATGAGATGGGTGGGACACTCTGAATTCTGTGCACTCTTTCTGCTGCTTGCTCTTGGCTTCCAAATGCTCCACTCAGCAGTTGGTGTCTTCGTAGATGTGTCTTCTCCAATTTGTGTGTTCTAGAGCAAGTGACTCCTCTTTGGACTTAGTAAAGTATGGCAACTTGAACTATGATGAGTATTCTAAGTGGTGATTAAAACAGATGTTGCTGGAGAAACTCAACAGGTCTGGTAGTACCAACCTCACTCCAAAGAGGAGTTATATTGCAACTTGGGATATGTTAACTCTGTTTCTCTCTTTACAGATGTTGCCCAACCTTCTGAGTATGTCCAGCACTAACTGTTTATATTTCAGATTTCCAGCATCCACAGCATTTTGCTTTTATTTTAATGTGCTCTAAGTGTGGCCTAACAAAGGTTTAATACAAGTTAAAATACCTTATAATTCTATCCCTCTAGAAATAACGCCTAGTGTTTAGTTTATGTTTTTATACTTTAAAACTTATATTGTAACTTTGTACTCTGAGATCCCTTTGCTCTCCAAACCAACCAAAATATATTCTGTCACATGTATTTGTGTTGAACTTTGCCAATGCTTTGTCCATTTTGTGATTATTTATGTCCTCCTGTAATTTGTTTCAGCACCCCTCAGTATGAACTAAACTCCACCAAACCCCACCACTAACTCCCAGCAGTTATGGCATCATTCACAAATTTAGACATTTAGAGACGAATCGAAAATATCTTTTAGATCTTACCTATCTTATGAAACCCTGATGAAGAGCAACTGGACTCGAAACTCTGCTTTCTTGCCTCAGGTGCTACCGGACCTGCTGAGTTTCTCCAGCAGTTTCTGTTTTTGTTTCAGATCTCCAGCATCTGCAGTTCTTTGTTTTATTTACGAAGGTTTCAGTTATAAGGACAGGTTGGATAGGCTGGGACTTTTTTTCCCTGGAGTGTAGGAGACAGAGGGGTGTCCTTATAGGGGCCTATAAAAATCATGAGAGGCATAGATAAAGTAGATAGCCAACAGCTGTTCCCCATAGTAGGGAAGTCTAAAACTAGAGGGCATAGGTTTAAGGTGAGGGAGGAGAGATGCATTAGGATCCAGATGGGCAGTTTTTTCACAGAGAGGGTGGTGAGTGTCTGGAACGAGCTGTTAGAGGTATTGGTGGAAGCAAGTACAATTTTGTCATTTAAGAAACATTTAGACAGGTACATGGATAGGATACATGTGGAGGTATATGGACCAAAAACAAGCAAATGGGATTAGTTTAAATGTGAAAACTGGGTGGCATGGGCAAATTGGGCCGAAGGGCCTATTTCCATGCTGTAGACCTCTATGACTTTATGACTAAATTTTTTTTGGTGAAGTGTTAATTTCAACAAGTGTCACAGAGAACTTCTTCCAAGGAACTCCAGTATGTTTTCTCAGAGTATCTTATGAAATTTATCTTATTAACTATGTACACCGCTCCTATGGCACCCCTCCCACCTGATTCTAGCCCCATTCTATCGCCAGTTGTTCCATGAAGAACTTGCCACTCTTTTTTTATTCATCCATGGGATGTGGGCATTGCTAGCTGGGCCAGCATTTGTTGTCCATCCCTAATTTCTCAGAGGGCAGTTCAGAGTCAAGTACATTATTGGGGTCTGGAGTCACTTATGAGCCAGTATGGGTAAAAACAACAGATTTCCTTCCCTAAAGGACATTAGTGAACTCACAAAAGACCAGCATTCTGGTTGCTTTTTAAATCGTTAAAAGGTTGCTAATGTGCACAGACAAGAATTGGCAATCTGGCAATGCATAAGAACATAAGAATATAAGAAATAGGAGCAAATATTAGCTTAGTAAGTTTCTTTTGAACAGCCTCCAATGCCAGTATATCCTGTTTTAAGTACAGGGGCCAACACTGTACATAGTACTACAGGTACAGCAACTTCACGGTTTTAAAACTCCAAATCCTAGCAACAAAGACTAAAATTCCATATGTCTTCTTAATTACTTGCTGTACACCCATGCTAACTTCTTGTTTCCACCAGGTTCCTTCTGTGCTGCACATTTTGGGAGTCTCTCTCCATGTAAATAATAGATTCTTCTGACAAAAGTGCATGACCTCACATTTTCCTACATTGAACTCTCAACCTAACCTCATCCTGAAATCTTCCTCCTGCTCTGTTTTCATTATAAGAATGTATAGAGGAATGTCCATGAAAATGGTTGAAGATAAAAGAGGAATGCAAATGATTTACATATCATAAACTGTTGAAAAGCAGTTTGCAGAATCGCCCCTTACTAGCACAAGTAAGATCTTTTCAATCACTTTGGTCAAAGCTAAAATTTCTGACAAATCTTATAAACCTTTAAAGTCTGTGAACTTAGCCACCAATTCATTTGACAAGTCATATCTTAACTTACCCTCTTTGCAACAGGCTAAAACAGAAGTCACATATTAGTACAAATAATGGAACTTTTGAGATAGCAGCTCTTGCTTTCATCATCCTGTCATTTGCAAAATTGTAAATTTTGTGCTGTAGCTAATTCTACTGGAAATTAGCATATATTTAAGAACAGATTAACTCTGCTGTATACAGCCCAAATTCTGAATGATTCTACTTGTGTGATAGCAATCTCAGACTTCAAGACTCAAGATGCCCAAGTATCTACTTCCTCATATTTAAATGTTGATTACATTCAGTGTTACAGCATTGTATATAGTTTATGGATACAAAATGAATAAATGGAAAAGCTCATTTATCTGAATCAACTAATCAGTATAATAAATAGTGTGGCTCAAGACAAAACTGACAAAAATCACTTATTAGGAATGAAAACTCATTTTCATTGCAAAAGAGAAGCTATTTTGATGTAGCTATATTTATCAATAAATATAACATAGAAATTTTAATCAACAAACTGTGATAAAAACCATAATCAAAGTGGTCAAAAAAATGGTTTTTATGCTAAATGTTTAAATAATGCACATAGTAATGCAGCATAAAGATGTTTAACTTTTATGTATAAGGTTCATCAATTACAACATTATCATATGTCAAAGTGAGTTTGTAACCTATGTCATATTTGGTGATCATGAGTGTAGCTCTGCAAAATCTACACAATGTTATAGTTCTGGTTTAGTGTACTTTGCAACAATTGATTGATAAAAAGAGACCATCAATTTGAGTTCCCACTGGCAATTGTTAAAATTCAGTGTGCTTAGTCAAATGAAATTTAAAAAAAAAATTTAGTTAACCATCCCCACCTTTTTTCCTCTGTAGTGCATTCCTACTGTGCACATTCTCTGTAGCCTAGAAAAAGACTCTTTGGTTGACCTTTCCCAGAACAAAAGATTAGCAGCAGCAAGTAGACCTAACGTAAAGCCACTTCTAGGCTATTTACACAGGAACCCTGCGAACAAATATCATTGCACACAGGGTTGCTTTGGGGAACTTCAGTGACATAGCTCAACACATTAACACTGATCACTCAATGAAGAACCAGCTGGTCTGAATCTGCCAACAGAACATGGGGTAGGGCAGGCTGTTGGGGGAGAACATACCTCTCTCTAGTGAGGTGAGAATTAGCAAGAAAGGTGGAAAAATACGTGGGAATTTAAAAAGATCAGATTCTTGTGCTGAGTGGTGACTTTAGAATCTGACCATTGAATGGCGATACCTTATTTCCATGCATTTGCACCTTAATAAAACCACAGCTCATCACTTGCAATTCTCCTGTCCTCCAGCAAGAAACTAAACGGCGCAAATTCCCGAGACAGAAATCAGTGTAGGTACCTGATGCTTGTAGCTCACCAAATGATTGTTCTGGCCACTGGGCAATGGCACCCTGTATGTTCCATGGCCACCAACCTCCTAAACCCTTCAAACATGTAAATCAGTATCAGCAAACCACAAGCCTCACCATCGTTATGCCTGCTCTCAGACTAATTGACTGCAGTTCAACCCTTCACAACGGGACACAGCGATACCCATGACTTGCATGCTTCTGCCAGGTCACTTTGTGCGTGGACAGACATGCATCTCATGCATCCATGTAGGATGTTATTGCACTAATATTAGTGCATGCATCTTATGGCCCTTAGCTTGCATTCTCAGTGTTCACTTTATTGCTTACTTGGAAGCTGCCAGCTTTGTATGCTTTGCATTGCCTTTTTAGTGCACACTATTAACGGCACTGATTACAGGCTTCCAGTCTCTGGGTTTGTTGCATTGCATTTTTTGGCGCACAAGGTTGGCTATGCCAGCTCTGCCCCCTCCATTGCTTTCCAAGCAAAACAGGATAGACAGACAGCTTGCAATGGCATGGAACACTGAACAATAAATCTATCAAGCAGATAGGGATGGACATGTCACTGTATTCTGTAGTGCTACATTGCCTTTAGATCTGCAGCATGTGACAGTCATTTACATGGCAAACACACTGGATGAGCTTCAAGTAAATCACCATGTGTGATAGTCAAAGGTAACAGGCCCTTGTGGGGTGAAAGGGGGATTACAGTCAGTGGGTACTGCAGTAGTCAGTCAAAGGGCTCAGCCGATGACACTACGGGGGATTGGTCATGGTCAGTTAGGCAGCGAGTATCTGAGACAACAAGGTGTAGAGCTGGATGAACACAGCAGGCCAAGCAGCATCAGAGGAGCAGGAAAGCTGACGTTTCGGTTTGGTAGTTGTACTTGATCACTTACGGAACCAATCCTATCTTCCTGAAGGTGTCTTGCAAGTTCTTTAGGGATCCTATCTCACTTAGCTTCAGCTAATACGTAAATTCCCAAATTATCAGTTACAGCCTATACATTACTGTTTCTCAATTGTTGCTGGTCTTTGGGAATCAGATTCTCCTTTCACAACAGCTTGAGCCTTAAAGTACTTGTATTGATTTCTAAATACAACAAAACATATGCAAATGGAAAGTCTTATCTGTTTAACAGCTACAAAGTTTCAGTATCATAGGAGCAGAGAGGCTGACGTTTCGGGCCTAGACCCTTCATCA
>NC_063332.1:67457686-67501528 GCF_021869965.1 Rhincodon typus
TGATGAAGGGTCTAGGCCCGAAACGTCAGCCTCTCTGCTCCTATGATGCTGCTTGGCCTGCTGTGTTCATCCAGCCCTGCACCTTGTTGTCTCAAAGTTTCAGTATACCTGTTTTACATCTCTGTGTCTGATCCCAGACTTGAGGCCTCAATTTTATTATGATTCCTGGAGGGAAACTCTCAGCCAAAACAAGAAAGTTTACGAAATGATCTGGAAAGAAGGAATTGTCAACAAGATTCTAATTTTTCACCCAAATCAGAATCCATGTAAATTAACAAAAACAGAAATTGTTGGAGGAACTCAGCAGGTCCGGCAGCATCTGTGGATAGAAAGCAGAGTTAATGTTTCAGGTCCAGTGGCCTTTCTTCAGAATTGATTGAAGCTAGGAAAAGGATGGCATATATGCTGAAGATGGTATGGGGGAGGAAAGTGGAGTAAACAATAGGTGGAGATGGAGCCCAGATTGAAGACAGCATTTGGACAGACAAAGGAATGGGTAATGGTCAGTGTGGGAGAATCAATTGCCGCTAATGGGGACCATTAGTAGCTGAAAATGAATTGTTTGCGTTAGCAACCCTTGCGATGACAATGTCTCGTATGTGGGGGTGGGGTAAGGACATGAAAGAAGGTCCTCAGGACCTAAAATTATTGAACTCAATATTGAGTCCTGAAAGCTGCAGGGTCCCCAAGTAGAAAAATAGATGCTGTTCTTCCAGCTTGTGCTGATCTTTGCTGGAGTCCTGCAGCAAGCCTGAGACAGAGATGTTGGCCCTGGAACACAGTGGTGTGTTGAAGTGACAGGCAATCAAAAACTCAGGGTCGCTTTTGTGGACAGAACATAGGTGTTCTGCAAGTGGTCACCCAGTCTGTGTTTCGTTTCTCCAATGTAGACGAGACCACATTGTGAGCAGCGAATACAGTAGATTAGATTGAATGAAGTGCAGGTAAATCACTGCTTCATCTGGAAAGAGTGTCTGGGGCCTTTGGATTGTGAGGAGGGTGGAAGTAAACAGACAGATGTTATACATTCTGCGATTGCAAGGGAAAGTGCTGTGGGAGTGTAAGGATATGTTGGGAATTGAGGAGGACTCGACCAAAGTGTCCCGGTCTTTGCGGAAGGCTGACATGGGAGGAGAGGGGAATGTGTGTCTAGTGGTGGCATCCCGCTGGAGGAGGCGGAAATGGCGACCAATAATCCTATGGATGTGGATGCAGATGGGATGGTAGGTAAGGACTAGGGGACCCTATCAGTGTTGTGGGAGGGAAGAAAGGGGATGAGGGCTGAAGTATGGGAATTGGGTCGTACATGACTGAGGGGTCTATAAATCATGGTGGTGGGCAATCCTTGGATAAGGGAAAAGGTGGACATTACAGAAAACCCCTTGTTGAAGCTGGCATCAACAGAACAGATGTGATGGAGATGGAGAGACTGGGAGAATGAGATGGAATCCTTACAGGAAGCGGTATGTGAAGATGTATAGTTGATGTAACTGTGGGAGTTGGTGGATTTGAAGTGACTATTGGTGGCCAGTCTGTCCCCAGAAATAGGAACAGAAATGCGGAGTAAGGGAAGGGAAGAATCAGAGATGGACCAGGTGAGGGTGAGAACAGGATAGAAATTGGAAATAAAAGTGATAAATTTTTCCAGTTCTGGGAGAGAGAAGTAGCACTCATGATATCATTGATATACCGGAGGAAGAGTTGTGGTGGGGACCTGAATAGGACTGGAACAAGGAATGTTCCATATACCCTACAAAGAGATGGCTGCACCTGGGGCCCATGTGGGTACCCATGTCCACACCTTTAATCTGAAGAAAGTGAGAGGAGTTTATTTTTTTCATTAATTAACAAGTGGGTTACAGTCTGTATTAACTAATGGATATCTTAATTTGATACACATATAAAATAAAGACTGTCTCATGAGGTCATAAGCTTCTCTATCTCATCCCACAACATGTACTCTCTCACTATATTTTTAACTTGGCCTTTGAAATTTATGATCTCTTACTTTTCTCACTGAGTATCTTTGGATCTTAAACAACTGCAATGGGATCCCCACTCCATCCAAGTCCATGGATTTACCACCCAAATTGTCCATTCTTGCAGAATCTCCTGTGTTAAGTTCAAGATACTCCTGATGGCACAGATTCCACACAGACACTTGTGATTGATTCCTTTCATCACAGCTTTTAAAAGATTTAGTCAGCTCTGGCAAAATTGCAGCATAGTTGTATAATTGCCCAATTCACAAATTATGACCTAACATGTTTTCAGCATTCTGTTCAGTTCTGAAGAAAGATCATATCAGACTCATTCTATTAACTCTTGTTCTCATTCCTCAAATGCTCCAGACGTGATGAGTTTCTCCAGAACTATCTGCTTTTATTTCTGTTCTTTTAATTGGTTCACACACACAACTCCTTGTAAATATGCCTTCTCTTTCTTCCCCTGTTGTTGCTTCTTTATTGTCTACAGTTCTGCCAGCCACACAACTTATGTTCTTAAGTAAATCCCTGTTGTCACAAGGGTCACTGGGACATATGAATCAGTATATTCTGTTATCCAAGAAGAAATGCAGTTAATCCCTTGACAATTTATGCAGACTCTTAAAAATCTTTTTCAAACATTCTTAAAAATCATCCAAATTGCAAGCTTCAACCAATTTGATTCACTCTACATGATGCTAAGGAATTGCTGGAGGGACTGAGCTGGCATGGTGGCTCAGTGGTTAGCACTGCTGCCTCACAGCGCCAGGGACCTGGGTTTGATTCCAGCCTGAGGTGACTGTCTGTGTGGAGTTTGCACATTCTCCCCGTGTCTGCGTGGGTTTCCCTCCGTGTATTCTGGTTTCCTCCCACAGTCCAAAGATGTGCAGGTTAGGTGGATTGGCTATGCTAAATTGCCCAACATGTCCAGGGTGTGAAATACAGGGATAGGGTGAGGGGTGGGTCTGGGTGGGATGCTGTTCGGAGGGTTGGTGTGGACTTGATGGGCCGAATAGCCTGCTTCCACACTGTAGGGATTCTATGATCTATGATGCTATGACTGGATGCTACAAAGGGTGTGGGCCCTGGCAACATTCCTGTGATATACTGAAGACTTGTGCTCCAGAACATGCCATGCCACTAGCTATGAGTTAAAATACTGGCATCTACCTGACAATGTGGAAAATTGACCAAATAGCTTCTGAAAGCAGGAGAAATCGAACTTGGCCAAATACAGTCTATCAATCTACTTACCTTAATCAGTAAAGTGATGGAAGGGGCTGTCAATGGTGCTGTCAAGGAGTACTTGCAAACAAATAACCTGCTCATTGACTAAGTTTGGATTCTACCGGAGCTACTTGTCTCCTTACTTCACTACAGGCCTGGTCCAAAAATGGGCAAAAAAGGTTAGATGCGAACACGTGCCCTTGATTTAGAGGCAGCCTCTCTGCCTGTTGAAGTCATGCTTAGCACAAAGGAAGATGGCACAGTGTGAGCAGTGTGTACTATGTACAAAATGCATTACAGCAACTCACCTCTAATAGTACCTTCCAAACCTACAGCATCTACTATCTCAAAGGACAAAGATAGCCAAGTTGCCCTGAAAGCAACTCTCTGTCCTGACGTGAAATATGTTGTCGTTCCTTCAATGCCGTTGGGACAAATTCCAGGATCTCCGTTTCTAACTGCGTGGTTAGTGCTCGTAAATCCCAAGGACTGTAGTGACCATAGAAGGCATCTCACAGATGTGGATTAAATGCTGACCTAGCCACCGATTTCTGCTTCACATGAATAAACAGAAATTTATTACACATTCCACTTTTAAAGAAATTACTAATTTTCCTTAATGTAATGTTTCTGGGACAAAGATCATCACAACCACTGAAAGCAGAAGGTGAAAAAAAACCCTCAAGATAATTTTTAATAATTATCTTTGAAAATCTAATATGCATGCATTTGTGACGAATGGATTGCTAGTGACCTTAGAATTAGAGAGGAAATTGAAATGGGCATGAATGTGAGATAGAATGAATGATTGTAATTAAACAGAAAAGACAAAGTGACATTTACTGAGCAATTTTCAGAGGTTGCTAAAAGTCCTGACCTTTGATTGTGACCCCAGAAAATTGATTGCATTTACTTATTTGATTATTTTGTTGGCCTGTACATAAATTGTAAAATAATACAAATAATACAAAATACTGATGGATAAATAATTTGACTGCTAACTAAATCTGTAATCTGTAATCATGTATTTGTAGAATCTTAGAGCACAGAAAGCAGTCAATTGAAAGGTTTATCAAATTACTCCCAGTTTCTCCATTCTTTCTCCAAAGCTCCTGCCTGTTGAAACCGCAACTTTACACCCCTATGTATGAAAGTAGTGATAAGGAACAAATAACAAATAATTGCAATTTTGTAACTCAATGAAACAAACAGCAGACATAACACACAGAATGTTAGAACTTTCAAAGCCTCCTTTAAAAAAAGCCTCCTTTAAATGTCAAACTCAATGATAGATCTTGTGTGCATTACTTGATGTAACAAGCCTTTACATGCATAAAACAAAAGCTTTGTAACCTAATGATATTGTGTTGCTATCAGATCATATCTAAAGCTTTAAAGCAATACTGCTGGGTGTAAATATTCATTTATTTAGGCCATTAGGATGTGCCTGCTCTGTGACATCACTTTTCTTTCTGTTTAAATTGTGATTACAGCGTTAGTCTTAGGTTTAATTCCTGTACTCAGATGCTATAGCAATCCAAATGTACACAACATAAATCTTTCTATTTCAGATGGCTTGTCTCCATGAAACGGGGCAGCAACTTAAACACATTTGTTTGATGGACTTGGAAAGGTATAATAGTAAACCGTTTTAAAAGTCCTCTTTTCAGCTGTCCTTGTTGTATGCTCTTATAGTTGTTAGAGCTAAGAGTCTATTCTAAATTGGGCCATTATAGGGGAGCTGACAGCAATAGTTTTTCTCTTCTAATTGGGTGATAAACATTTTTAATTATCAATGACACCACCAACTTCTCATAGATATTTATTCATAACAAGTACAAGGCAAAACTAGAAATTACAAGTTCAGAACTTCAATGAGTTATCATGAGTTTATTGACGGCTGTCTGGGATATCTTCTCTCATAACCTGACTAGGAAATATACCTCTGGATTAGACAAGACTTGAACCCAGGCTTCCTGGCTCAAAGTCTCTTTGTGCAGCAACACCCCTCAGGACCCTACCATTAAGTGTATAAATCCTTCCCTGATTTGCCTTACCAAAATGCAACATCTCAGATTTATCTAAATTAAACTCCATCTGCCACTCTACAGCCTATCAGTCCATCTGATCAAGGTGCCATTGTACTCTGAGTTAACCTTCTTCTCTGTCTACTGCACCACCAATTTTGATGTCATCTGAAAACTTACTAACCATTCCTCCTATGTTCCTATCCAACGCATTTATATAAATAACAAAAAGCAGTGGACCCAGCACCAATTCTTGTGGGACACCACTGGTCACAGGCCTCCAGTCCACAGAGCAACCATCCACCACCACCCTCTGTCTCCTATCTTTGAGCCAATTTTGTATCCAAATGGTTAGCTTTCGCTGGATTTCATGTGATCTAACCTTGCTAATCAGTCTACCATGCAGAACCTGTTGAATGCCTTGCTGAAGTCCATTTAGACTCTGCCTTCTTCTTTGTCACTTCTTCAAAAAACTCAATCAAGTTAGTGAGACACTATTTTCCGCGCACAAAGTTATGTTGACTATCCCTAATCAGTCCTTGTCTTTTCAAATACACGTAAATCCTGTCTCTCAGAATGTTCTCCAACAACTTTCCCACCACTGACATTAGGCTCATTGGTCTATAGTTCCCTAGCTCTACCTTACCACCTTTCTTAAATAATGGCACATCAGCTACTCTCTAGTTTTCCCGCACCTCACCCATGGTTATCAATTGTATGGATATCTCAGCAAAGGATCCAGCCATCACTTCCCTAGCTTCCCACAAAGTTCTGATCAGGTCCCAGAGATCTATCCACCTTTATGTGTTTTAAGAAATCCAGCACCTCCTCCTCTATAATGTACACACTTTTCAAGATATCACTATTTGTTTCACGAAGTTCTCTAGCTTCTATGCCCTTCCCCTCAGTAAATACTGAAGTGAGATACTCCTTTAGTATCTCACCCATTTCCTGCAGTTCCACACATAGATGGTCTTGTTGATCTTTAAGGGGCCCTATTCTCTCCCTAGTTACCCTTTTGTATTTAATGTATTTGTAAAATCTCTTTGGATTCCTTAACTCTATTTGCCAAACCCAAAGCTATCTCATGTCCCCTTTTTGCCCTCCTCATTTCACTCTTGAGTATAATCTTATTGCCTTTATACCCCTGGAGGGATTCACTCGATTCTAACTGTCTATACCTGACATATGCCTCCGTCTTTTTCCTGACCAGAGACTCAATTTCTCTAGTCATCCAGCATTTCCCACTCCTAACAGCCTTTTTCAGTGCTGAGTCCTCTCTACGCTGCTTTCAAAATAAACAAATTAATCCATCAGTTCATCTTCTATGTGACTTGCATATTAATTGATTTAGTGGTATAGCAAATGATGGACAGTGGCAGGGGTTCATTTGAGTCCATATAAAAATAGTTACAATTTACCAAAATACTATGAAAAGAAATTTATTGAGACTGTGTAGTTGAGTGAAAAGGTGTAGGTTTTTTTTAATCAACCTGTTCAGAGAGATGTTATGACATCCCCCTGGGTCAAGAAGGACACTAACAATATACCAAGAGAGCCTCAACTTAACTCTTTGAATATAACCACGTAAAGACTATACATATAAATACATTGGCTTCAGAATGGGTTAGAAACCAGGAATCCTATAATGAGTAACTCATCTCCTAACTTCCTAAAGCTTGTCCACTATCTACAAGTCACAGGTCAGGAGTGTATTGGAATACCTCCACTTTCCTGGATGAGTGCTCCACGACACTCAAGATGATTGATACTATCCAGGACAAAGCAACTCAGTTTATTGGCATCACATTCACAGACATACACTCCCTCCACCACTGACACTCAATACCATCTACAAGAGACACTGCAGAGATTCACCAACAATCCTTAGTTAGCACCTTCAATACCCATGTCCATTACCATCTAGAAGGACAAGGACAGCAAATACATGAGAACACTACCATCTGCAAGTTTTTCTCCAAGACAATCACCATCCTGAGTTAGAAATACATCACTGTTCCATCTTTGTCATAGAATCATAGAATCCCCATGATGTGGAAGCAGGCCATTCAGCCCACTGAGTCCACACTGAACCTCTGAAGAGCATTCTACCCCAACCCACCCCATCCCTGTAACCCTACATTTCCAAAGGCTAATTCCTCTAACCTGGACACCCTGAACATTACGGGCAATTTAGCATGGCCAATCCACCTAACCTACACATCTTTAGACTGTGGGAGGAACTGGAGCATTGGGAGGAAATCCACTCAGACATGGGGAGAACATGCAAGCTCAACACAGTTGCCTGAGGAATTGAACCCAGGACCCTGGCACTATGAGTCACTTGGACAAAATCCTGTAAGTGCCTCCCTAACAGATTTGTGGGTCTACATTGTAAAGACTACATTTTTTCTCTGTATTTTTGATTGTGGTCAAATGGGAAAAGAATCAATTTAAATCTAGACTATGGAAAGAAATGCTGAAATTTTGCAAATAAGTCATAGGAACTAATTGGGAGTTGTGTTTACACTGTGGCCACTGCAAGCAGTGGGGGAATTGAGATAAGATGTCAAGGCACTGGGTGTATGTGCAGAGTGAGATTCAGCTGGCAAGAGTTGGCTGATTGGTTTGTGTAGTTGTGATTAGCTGTGACTGTGAAACGTCATCAGCTTCATGACAAATCTCTAACGGGTTCCTCGGTAGCTGGTGTGTGTAAGGGATACAGGAACAGAAGTTAAGATTGGAAGAAGCAGGGTTGGTCTCTATAACTCTCCGAAGCAAATTAACTCAAGCCTGGAGACAGTTAGTTACTCTCTCCCACTATTTGTTAAAAGCTGTTGCCTCTAACCAGTGACTTGGAACAGAACAGTTAATGTGTCAACTGTCGTGTCTTCGGCAAAGAACTGAGAATTTCCCAGGAAGGACATTGAAGAAAGGAAAGTCTTGGGAAGGAAAGGAATCACCTTATCTAAGCCTTAAACTGGAGCTATTGAACAGTGCTTCCCCAGTACTTTTTCTCCCTGATAACACCAATTTGTGTGTGTGTGTGTGTGTGTGTGTGTGCGTGTGTGTGTGTGTGTGTGCGTGTGTGGGAATTTTAATAGAGTGTGAGAGTTTTATTTAATAGTCATATGTTGCTAGTTTACAGCTATTCACTTATGCTTAGAATTAACTACTTATAATAAATAACAGTTCTTGTTAAATATAAGAACGTTGTCTGTATTTTCTGTTAACCAGATCAGACCGGTAAATTGATTGTTTCTGTACTTTGATTAAATAGAGTCATAGAGATATACAGCATGGAAACACACTCTTTGTGCCAGCTGTGGGATTAGTGGGGCTTGAGAATCAGCAGACTTTCCCAAATAGGTCATAACAACATGGACTGCTGCATTTCAAGAAGGTAGCTCACCAATACCTTCTCAGTGACAACAATGGAATGGGAAGCAAATACTGGCCCCTACTAAAATTCACATCCCTTGAACAAAAAAAAAGACCAACTTTCGTACAATCTTTCACCAAATGGATTTTTAGATTAAAACATACCAAGAGAACATGATTATTGTAGCATCAATGCCTTTTTTGTATTCATTCATGGATGTGAACACTGTTGGTAAGGTCAGCATATCTTAATTGTTCTTGAGTTGGTAATGCTGATTCACAAGCAACCTGAGCTGTTACAACTTTTTTAAGGGTTAGTTATTATGTAGATTGATGGGGTGAATTTTAATACTCAAACACACATGGCATGTGGTCAGGTAAAATGCCAAAAAGATCAAAATAGGAGGTAGTTGCAGGTTTGATGGACACTGGACAAGATACAGGTTGGCAATTTAAATATTTTAATGGGGCTGGGAACCTCTGATTGAACAGATTTATTCATAGCTAGTCCAGGTTCAGAAAAAGGGTCACTGGACTCAAAACATTAACTTTGTTTTCTCTTCACAGATGCTACCAGACCTGCTGAATTTCTCCAGCAACTTCTACTATTAAAATATTATTGGGATTCTATACACATCATGGCATTGAGTATAATGATAGGCAAGTTATGCTGCAGCTTTATAGAACTTTAGTTAGGTCACACGTGGAATATTGCATACAGTTCTGTTCACCACACTACCAGAAGGATGTGGATGCTTTGGAGGCAGTATGGAAAAGGTTTACCAGGATGTTACCTGGTATGGGGGATTTTAGCTATGAAGAAAGCTTGAATAGATTGGGTTTGTTTTGACTGGAACACAGGAGGTTGAGGGGTAACCTAATAGAAGTTTATAAGATTGTGAATGTCATGAGTAAAGTGGAAAGTATGAGACTTTTTCCCAGTGTGGAGGGGTCAATTACTAGGGGACACAGATTCAACCCGCAAGGGGGGCAGTTTAAAAGAGATGTGCAAAGCAAATTTTTCACAGAAAGGATGGTGAGTGCCTGGAACATGCTGCCAGAGGAGGTGGTGGAAGCAGACACAACAGCAGCTTTCAAGAAACATCTGGATGAATGCATAAATAGGAAGGGAATAGAGGGACACAGATCCTATCAGTGAAGAGAGTTTTAGCATGGAAGGACAAAATGTGGCGGCACAGGCTTAGAGGGCCTAAGGGGCTGTTCCTGTGCCGTACTGCTCTTTGTTCTTTATATAATTTGTTTATATTAATGGGACTACTTCCTGAGTCAGACAAATGCCTTGGCTGCCAAGTGGAAGACCTTAAGAAAAATGTTAGAGGTTTGGGGCTGGTTGGTGTTTCTGTACCCATATGTAATACCTGCCAACACATCCTCTTCCACTGATTCTGAAAAGTCTGCTATCAATTCACCCTTTCATCAAAATTAAACATTTTTCATGTACTGTTGTATGATAGAGCTTGACTCCAGCATGCTAAGCTAAAAGCAGCTTGATTCAATTACAAACAAGCTGCTAAATGAAGACTCCATAATTAAAGAAAGCAAATCATTCCAGCTACTATTCATCCATCTCATCTTCCATTATGCCTTTTCTTTGCAGGTGATAGTATTCCTGTCTGAAATGAAATACCCTGAAAGATGAGCAGTTCTTTAGTTCAGTTCCTTCAGCTAAAGGTCACACTGTAAACCTCCACTGTGTTCTATTTCAAGCCCAGTTATCACAGTGAAGCTGGCACCAGATGTTAAGGGTATAAAATTGTTAATTACCACATTCATTTTCTTATTACATGAAATGAGTGAGTGTTTGTTATGATCGATCATTTGAGAAATAGTGAGGTTTTATCTCCCCATCGTCGAGTCACATTCTAAGGGAAAGGGAATCATGTAATATTGGATTGAGGACAGAAGGGATGGGGAAAGGAGGGTCTGGTAAACAACCCTCTACAGTATGGTCTCAGTTTCACAGAATTCTACTGAATGTTCCTTCAGGGCTCACAGATGTAATCTGTGTTGCTGCAACCCTGAGCCCCTTCTGACTGCCCAATTGTATCTCTTCAGTGGCCCCTTCCCTGAACTTGACCCACTGAAGAGCCCATAATCCAGCAAGCTGCACAGCCTGATGTTCATGGGGTAATGCCTGGTGCTCATCTTGGCTGAGAGGATGGGAGGCTCTGCCATGTCTGTGCAAACTCCAAGACAGTATTTAAAAAAAAAGTCAGTGCAAAATCAGTGCAATGAGAAGTCAAACACTGGAACATGCATTCAGTGTCTTCCCTGTACGACATCAAACCTTTCATGGTTTGAGTGTAGAAATCTGTTTCCTTACACGGTAAATAAGAACCAGCCTTCAGTCATTGGTAATAGACCAACCAGGAGTAAGGGTTTTGTTTTGCGTAGCAACCTGTATTGCTGTTGTCACCTGACAAGCCTGTGAGCCAGCCAACTCTGTTTTTGATGGCAATCTTTTGTTCTTGTTTTCTAAGAGAATTATTAGTTTACGAGCAGCCGAGCAAGCTGGAGAGTTGCAGCTATTTCTTCATCTGCAATAGAACAGTAGACCAGCCGTCAAGCTGACAAACAGGACTGGTTTCTTCAATCATATAGTGTGGTGTACTGGCAACGGCTGCAGTTAGGGGAGAAATAGAAAGCCTCCCGGTCTCTGGGAGAATATCTGCAAGACTGATTTCTAAAGAAAACTTACTTTCCTCTTAATGGGAAAGTCAGATCGTATCAAATTTCTTAAGTGCCTGGAGATACAGTTGCCTGGGGTCCTGAGGCTGATCAAGCTGGCGTGCTTTAAGTGCGTTTGACAACAAAAAAAATGAAGCTTGCAGTGCTGGACCTGGGAACCATATTTGCAAATATTTTCAAGACTTCCGCTTCTCCTGTTATCCCGCCAGCTGGTTCCTCAAACAGTGGACCATCAACAGCACCTCATGGACCATCAGCGATATCAGTATCTTCATCCAAAGCAACGCCTCTCACTTCTTCCTTGTCCAGTGTCTCAGGGAAAGCCTCCGGACTTTCTGGAAGTGGCTCTGCTCCGGGCAGCCCTGCCACTGTCAAAAACAGCAGCGCCGCTCTTCAAGCGTCAGCTTCTGTGCCCAAGTCAGCCGGCCTGAGTGTAGGGACTGCAAATCAGATAGCAGCCCGGGCAGCTCCGAGCTCCAGCCTGGCCAGTTTAAATGCAGTGAAAACCATGCCAGCTCAGACCGGATCAAACAACAGTATCATTTCTGGCACGGGAAGGTCCTCGGTATACTCGGTTGAGGATAGCGTTACGTGGAAACTGTCGAACAAGCAACATCCCTTCACTTTGCCCAACATCGGCGAGGAAGGACTCACCGATACTGATTCAGCAGAAAGTAGCAGTGAAAAGTAAGGAGATTGCATTCTGTTGGGGGAAGGGAGAAATGTGTTGTTAGATTTTCGTTTTTAAAATGCAGATTTATTTTGAAGAAGTCTGCTTAGCAGACGCTCCAAATTTAATAGCCTGTTTCCACTTCTTCCCCTCATCCAATGATTCCTCTAGGTCCAAGGGCTATAATTAACTTCTCCTTGAATGTTTTGGTTTTGACAGCTTTCTGTAATGGTGAATGCCGCAGGCTCACCACCCTCTGAGAGTAGGAATGTCTCCTCACCTCAGTCCTTACATGATTTACCCCGGAACCTTCAACTGTAACCCATGGTTCTGGACTCCCCCGGATCCTTCCTTCGTCTACCCTGTCGAATCCTGATAGAATTTTATAGGTTTGTATGAGATCCCCAAAGTTTGATGCCTAGCATTTGGCACAGTACTCCAGCTGGGGCAGTTTTTTGTTACAAAGGTTTTTGTTATAAAAGTTCACCATGACCTCCTTGATTTTGTATTCACTCTCTTTTAAGAATCCGAAGATCCCATGTGCCTCAGTAACTATTTCCTTAAACTGTCCTGAAACCCTCAATGATTTGTACATGTATAAACCCAGGTATTTCTCCCTCTGCAACCCCTTTAGGATTTATTTCACAGGTAAAAGAAGCCAGTCGGTGTGGTGCATTTTAATTTCAAGAAGAATTTTGATAAGGACCCACATAAGTGGGTAATGGGCAAAATTAAAGCATGTCGGACGGGGGGCAATATTCTGGCATGGATTATGAATTGATTGACAAACCAGAAACACAGTCGGAATAAATCTTTCCAAGTGGTGATTGGTGGTGTAATGCAGGGGTCAGTGCTGGGCCTCAGCTATTCATGATTATTATAAACTCAGTATGAGGAAACCAGGTACAAAATTTCCAAGATTGGTCATGACCTGAGACTAGATGGGATTGTGTTGATGATTCAAGGAGGCTTCTAGGCAGGTTGTGTGTGAAAACACATTGCAGATGCAGTATATTGTGGATAACTGTGAAGTTTTATGCTTCAGTGTGAAATACTGAAAAGAAGAGTATTATTTAAATAGTGATGTGTTCGGAAGTTTGGATATGTAAAGGGATCTGCATATCCTTGTTGACCAATTAATGTAGACCAGTTAAGAAGGCAAGTGATATATTGGCGTTCATTGCAAAATGATTTGAGGTCCGAAGCAGGGATGCCATACCAGGTATACAGGACCTTGGTGAGATGGCACCTGGAGTGTTGTGTGCAGTTTTGGTCTCCCTGCCAAAGACTGTATATACTGGCCAGAGGGAATGCAGCAGAGGTTCACTCGGATGATACCGGGGTTGGCAGGACTGTCATATGAGGAGAAATTGGTTCAACTGGGCCAAACATGAGAGTTTAAAAGGATGAAAGGGAATTTTGATTGGAAATTATAAAATTCTAACAGGCCTGGACAGACCAGATGCAGGGAGGACATCTTCCCTGGTTGGGTAATCTCGAAGTAGGGGTCATAGTCTCAGGATAGGATGGCTAATCCACCTAACCTGCACATCTTTGGACTGTGGGAGGAAATAGCAGCACCCAGAGGAAACTCACACAGACACGGGGAGAATGTACAAACTCCACACAGCCCACAGCTGGGATCAAACCCAGGTTCCTGGTGCTATGAAGCAGCAATGCAAACCACTGTGCCACATTGCCACCTCAAAGCCTTTTTCTTAATCTTTGCTGATTGTGTGGCCTAGCTATCTCTTACACTTTATCACTAATGCCCTGCATTTCTTTCCATGCCCTCTTGTTTTGTCTTTCCATCCCTTATACTGTTTCTGTACATCAATGAATCTTCAGCATTTTCCCCTTTTACTTCTTACTAAAAGCACTGAAAACTGAAAAATCAGTCCTTAAATAGCTGAAACTGATTCAACTTCTGAGTTTTTTGTGATCTGTAAATTTTGGGATTGTGGGCTGTACACCCCAATCTAGATTTAGGGGAGGCAGTGGCCTAGTGGTATCATTGCTGGACTGTTAATCCATAGACCCAGATAATGTTCTGGGGACCTGGGTTCAAATCATAGCACGACAGATGGTGGAATTTGAATCTACTAAAAATCTGGAAATAAGAGTCTAATGATGATCTCAAATCCATTGTCGATTGTTGGGGAAAAACCCATCTAGTTCACTAATGTACTTTAGGGAAGGAAACTGCTGTCCTTACCTAATCTGTCTGTGTATGACTGCCAACTCACAATGTGGTTGACTCTCAACTGCCCTCTGGGGAATTTAGGGATTGGCAATAAATGCTGGCCTAGCCAGTTACACCCTCATCCTGTGAATGAATTTAAAAAAAGATCATTGATACACTTTAAGAAAAGCAATGGCCCTAATGCCTACGCCTGGAGAGCCACACTATATTCCTTTCACAGTATGAAACATTATTCACTACTATGCCCTGTTTCTATAGTCCGAATTTTCCTGGTGTTAAGTTGGAGTAAGTTTTTGCTCATCTACTATTGGATGTTGAGCAGGCAGTTCGATAATTTAAATTCAGTGGAGAGGTTGAAGAAGGTGTTTGAAATGGAGAGTTTGGTGTTATTAGTGTATCGTGGAAACTGACTGTTTTTTCAGTTGTTCGTGCCAAGAGACAGTATGTGGATGAAAAGTACAGTGAAAGTCCCTCGTTGGGGTACAACGAATTGGGATATGTCATAAATGAACCAAGTCAGAAGTCACATGATGCCAGGTTACAGTAAAACAGATTTATTTGAAATCACAAGCTTTTGGAGCGTAGCCCCTTTGTCAAGTGAAGTGAGAGAGAAGTACACAGATCCAGAAATAATGGGCAGAGAAATCAAAAGATCATGCAAATGGTGTGAGTGGAGTATCAAATAATAAGTCCCTGCAGGTGATCCAAAGTGTTAGTGTGAGTAAAGTGTCAACAGCTGAATAACAAGCGAAGGGATTTCATGTTGTTCCAGTCACTTGGTTTGTCTCCAGCATCACCTTATTTTTAATTTTTTATAATTATCCCTCTGCCTCATTTAATTGGATTATAGGTTATCCTTCGCTTGTTATTCATTTTTACTCACATGGTCTAACACTTTGGATCACCCGCAGGGACTTGTTATTCGACACTCCACTCACACAATTCGCATGATCTTTCGATCGCTCTGCCCTTGATCTCTCTGCCCATAAATTCTGTATTCTGTGTTCTGTGTGCTTCCCTCTCACTTCACCTGATGAAGGAGCGTCACTTTGCAAGCTTGCGATTTCACATAAAGCTTGTGATTTCAAATATGCTGGTTAGACTATAGCTGTGTCGTGTGACTTCTGACTTTGTCCACCCCAGTCCAACACCGGCACCTCCACGTCATAAATGAACCATGGACAGATGATCCCACGCAGGAGCAAAAAAAAAATTCAGTGGTGTGAACTGGGGTAAGGGTTAAGAAACTCAAAGCATCTTCTGACCCTTCTCATAGCAAAGGAGAAGTAGAGGTGGGATTTGGAGAACCTTTTCTGTCTGATCTGATATTTGTGGGACGTTGTGCTGTCAGCAAATTTATGGTATAATCATCCATATGATATTGGAATTCCTCTGGGGTCACCGGAGGTGAGGGTGTTGGAGCAGGAATTGAAACTGTTGCAGGTCGTTCTCCAGCTATGACTAGATTGAAAAGAATGGACTCCCAAGTGACAGCAGTCCCACTTGACTGGAAGACAGGGGAAAAACGTTTGAAGGGAAATTGTTTGAGAAAACGTAGAAAATAGGACCTGTGGTATAGGATAGGATGTGGAGGAATAGTTTATCTTTGTTACAGTCAATTGGCATGTCACTTCTGAGTTTGATAAGAGTTGCTTCAGTGTTGTGGCAGGGGCACGAAACTGATTGGGAAGACTCAAGTAGGAAGTTCTAGGAAAACAGGGCACAGGTATGGGAGGTGACAACACGTTTAAGAACTTTGTTGGACATTTTGCAATTCAGATCAATACATTCGCTCCCATTTTAATGGGATGAGTGGACAAAAGGTATGCCATGGAAGTAAGGCTGTGTAAATAACAGGCAAAAGGATGTTCCTTGTCAACTAGTACTTAAACTAAAAGCAAAAAACACTGGAAATATTCAGCAGCTCAAGCGATATCTGTGGAGAGTAACGGAATTAGCATTTCAGGTCTATGGCGCAGCATGTTTATCAAAGTGAAAATATTATGCAAGGTGGCCTATAGACTAATTGCTTCCAGTGAGACTGCTTCACAATTTTGCTGACGTTGCTTCTGTTGCCCTGTGAATTTTGCTTTTGATAGTTGTGGGGATACATAAGAATGATCCAGTCATTAAATCTCCCTCCTCCTGATGTAGGCTCGAATCTCCTCATGATAAGGGGCCCTGATGCTCATGTACTCAGAGACAGCCAGTTAGATATGAAGAGGCAAAGGCCCAGGCCAATGATGCAGTGGGAATAGACAAAGTTAGTGGTTCTGCTGTTATCTGGGACAGGATGACAAATGGACAGGCATGCACTGTGTTCACATCCTATACGTGGCCTACAGCTTGCAGATAGCTATTGTGTAATTCTCACTCTTCAGCAGATTTAAAACCCATTCCTGATCTCTTTTTGCATGCACAAAACACAGCTTCTCATTGAACATTGTCAAAATAGAGCTCATATCAACCCACATCTGGAGTAGAATTTTACAGCTTCCATTGGAGGGGTGGATTTGTAGGCAGGGGCCCATCAACTTTCCCGGATGTATTTTCTGGAGCCTCCCTGCCTGCCTTAACCTGTCTGAAAATTTAAGACCGAGTAAAGATCGGGTCTTGGATATCCACCAATTGATTCCCTTAATTGGCCAATTACAGGCAATAAAGGGTCACTTCTCACCTAGTTTCAATTTTAAAGCTGGTGAGAGAAGACCAGGCTGAGGGTGATGGGGAGTCGGGGGATTATGTTTAACAGAGTTAAAAAAGTTAACTATGGGACTCTCTTCTCGAGAGAGAATGAGACCGAGGGTTTGAAGTCTTTAAGTTGATGATGGGATAAATGAAGAAAAGGTGCTTTCACAAGCTGGTGAGACTGAACATGAGATGTTCATCAATACATCTAGTGGTAAGTTAAGGAGAAACTTCCTTACATAGTGGTTAGAATGGAAATCACCCTGACAAGGAGTAGTTGAGGTGGTTAGAATAGATGCATTCAAGGGGAAGCTTGGTAAGCAGATGAGGGAGAAACGAACAGAGGGAACATTGACGGGGTCAGATGAAGAAGAGTGGGAGGAGACTCATGGATTACTCACATGACATGGACTTGTTGGATGAGTGATCCATTACTGTATTCTAAACACTGTGTAATGCACTCTAAGTAGAAATAAGCTCCCTATTCTTGGACTTATTGTTGTCCCTGATGAAAGTGTGTGGACCATCCATATTTATGAATTATATGGTAATCTGTTGCATAGAGTGATAAATATTTCCTAATATCCAGACTAATTCCAAAATACATATGTGGGGAATTATATTTCCCAGTTCTCCCAGTATTTTGTTGTCACACATCATTCCTTTAGAAGCTGTAATTCATCATAAAATTGATTAGGGCACACAATGATACTGTAGCCAAATACTTATCTTTTCAGTCCAGTGTGCAATGGGCTGTGGCACAGCTTTGTTCCCTTTGAGTCAATAAATGCAGTCTGCTTGATGTCATCCATATCACAAAAATGAAGAAAAAATGATTATATGATAATCTCTTCATGATCTATTCAATAATAAACAAATAAGGAACAGAAGCCGTAATGATTGCATGAGAAGTCTGTTCAGTATGCTGAGTGCCTAGTGCTGGGGAGTACTGTCATCATGCCAACTGTCCATTGCTTAGCCGACATTGTCTACTACAGCTGATTGGGGTACAAGCTTGCTCTCTTCCCTGTCTCTGTAATGTGCACTATAACCCTCCCAGTCATGAGCATTCCTCCCAATCAAATCCTTGATTTTAATTATTTTACCTTTGGTGGCTGTGCCTTCAGCTAGCAAGGTCCTATACTCTGGAATTCTCCTGTGAAATCTTTCTTCCCCTCTTTCCTCTTCAAGATGTTACTTAAAAACTATATCTTTGACCAACTGGCTACAGAATGTTCTTATATGTCTCACTGTCAAAAGTTGTTTATAATGCTCCAGTGAAGGACTTTGAAACCTTTTACTGTGTTAAAGGTTCTATAGTAAAACCATTCTTTCACTTTCTTTAATGTGCTGTAAATGAGGTATATGATGGTCATATTTGAATAGAGCACTTTCTGAAGAAGGGTCTAGGCCCGAAACGTCAGCCTTCCTGTTCCTCTGATGCTGCTTGGCCTGCTGTGTTCATCCAGCTCTACACCTTGTTATCTCAAGTGACAGGTTGTGGCAATCCATTGAAATACATGTCGATCAGGGAAGTCTAATTGACTAATTTTCTCATTCAATGACTCTGCAGAGCTCACTTTGCAAAAAAAAACTCCTTGACAAAAATAATGACTAGAATTACTGGTGCTGGCTTGTGCTGCACAATTTTGTAGATGTTTTAAATACAAACATTTATGCAAGTTATAACTTAGCTAAAGTATCAGAATAAGAAAATGGCTCCTAAATTGAGAAAAGCTACACATGTACAGGAGACCTTAGACAATTTAGGTACTGCCATTTGGAAAGAAATTAATTAAAACAGCAGACCAAGCCAATCTTTATATCGTATAGCATTTCTTCTCTGAAATGTAATATATAATACTCTGCCATTCAAAGACTTGAAAACTTGAGCTCAAGGTTAAGACTGAAGTTTTCAATATTTAATTGTCTGAGTCCAATTTAAGCTCAGAGTGCAAGTAACTAATTAAAAAAATGTTAATTCAAGAACAGCTGGGTGTAGGTTTTCATTCTGAATCTAGAAGATCTGGTTCCTTTGTCTTGACTTCAATATTTGTTGCCTTTTACTTTATTCTCTGTCTAATGTGTTTCTTGGAGCACTGATGTTACGTGTGGTCCTTCTACAATTGAAATAAATGGTATGCTTCAAGTTGTAAAATTAAATATGACGCTTTCAGATGACTAATTTCCCTTAGGGATTGAAAGATGAAAGAATACCTTGGCTAATTTTGTGAATATTCGTCAGTTAGTCGAAACAGAAGATACTTCATGTGTAACTAGGAGAATGAATATTTTTCCCCCAAGAGTCTCGGCCATTGAGATCATTGCTGCTGTTCACGATACCTTCATGTTTTAGTGCAGTATTAATACTAATAAGAGGTCATTGTTTGGCTTTACTTTAGCATGAGAAAACTCCGCCATCAGGAGTGTGTGTTTTTAAAAAAGAAGTGGGCTCATTGCATACGACTTTCCAATCATTTATTTAAATATGTGAAAATCATATGCATCTGGCCCTTGGGTTTACAATGTGCTGTTTTGAAGAGAGGGACCTGTATTGTGATGCCAGTGCACAAAGGTGGACTTCTGCTTTAAATGCCTGGTTGGAAAGCTTTACCTGAATGCAACACCACCTTCTCAAGGCCAATTGGAAATGGGCAGTAAAGGCTGGCCCAGTCAGTGGTGTTCATATCCTGTGAATGAATTTAAAACAGAAGCATAAAGTAGACATTCAAAGAGGAAGGCAGTAATAAAGGGGCAATGACCATAACTGAAGCTGTCTACTTTTCCCTTCATTTAAATTAATGGATTGGTGAATGGGTTCCATTTTGGGCATGCAGTTGTTCACTTAATTTCTTTCCTGTGATGCAAACAAGTGCTGATTTATGCTTAGGTGTTGAAGGCACAAATTTAACTTGGTGTCCAACATCACCTGCATGTTGGGAACAGTGTCAAAGAAATAAGGTCAAGGATGACAATGCTGGGGCATGGAATGTATATTGATGATTAGCATAAAATTCAGAAAGGTGTGGTGTAAAATTCACGCTGTTTTGCCCTCTAACAGCCCTCAGTTTCAACCTAAATGCCATTGTAAGTCAGGATATCAGTGTCAGCACTTAGTCACCACTATTTTGAAATGATTTGTTGTGATAAACCTGATTGATGTTTGTGGTTATATTTCTTAAAAGTTCTTTTATGGGACATGGTGTTACTGGCCAGGCCAGTATTTATTGCCAGTCTCTGTTTGCCCTTGAAAAGGTGGTGGTGGTGAGCTGCCTTCTTGAACCATTGCAGTCCATGTGCTGTAGGTTGACCCGCAGTGCTCTTGGGTGAGAATTCAAGGATTTTGATCCAGCAACACTGAAGGAACGGCAAGATATTTCCAAGTCAGGATTCAACGTAGTTAAGGCTTGATGCATACTGGTGTGTGATAATGATATCAAAACACTATAGCAGTACATTGTGCCCTGATCAGAAGCACTCTCATAGATTCCCTACAGTGTGGAAACAGACCCTTCAGCCCAACGAGTCCACACTGATCCACAGAGCATCCCACCCAGACCCATCCCCCCATAACCCACCTAATGTACACATCCCTGAACATAATAGGCAATTTAGCATGGCCAACCCACCTAACCTGCACATCTTTGGACTGTGGGAGGAAACCAGAGCACTCGGAGGAAACCCACGCAGACATGGGAAGAATGTACAAACTCCACACAGATAGTCTCCCGAGGGTGGATTTGAACCCAGGTCCCTGGTGCTGTGAGGCAGCAGTGCTAACTATTGAGCCACCGTGCTGTCCTATCTCCCTGTGACTACTCCCAAGTCATGCTGTGAGTACTTGGAGACAGTAAGGACTGGAAGACACAGTCAATGGATGTGAAGCTGGAAAAGCACAGCAGGTCAAGACAAAGGGTTTTGGCCCAAAGCATTGACTTTTCTGCTCCTCGGATGCTGTCTGACCTGCTGTGCTCTTCCAGCTTCACATCTATTGACTCATGCTGTGAGTACTGTTGCAACAGTCAATGTGTAATGTAATATCCCTCCAAATTCTGTGATCAGAGGACCATTTCTTATATATATTTTTCATCAATTGGTTCAGATGTTGTAAGGCACACCTCTGAAATAATAGGGACTTGAAGCCAGACCTTCTGGCCCAGTGGTAGGGACATTACTACTGTATCACAAGAGCCTCCAAATTAGTGTGCAGTTTTTTAGAGGAAGAGGGGTGAGTGCAACAGACAGTGAGGGTGCCCACAACAAACATTAAAAGGTGTGCTAATGGGAGTAGAGGAGAGGTATGTATGTTTACAAGATGTTAATTGCAGATGTTAAAAGAAGAAATAGGTCAGTTTTGCTGAGAGCAATCCTGTGCAAAGAAAACATAGGGCTGGGGTAGTTGGTGGTGGATGTAATCAAAAGGAGGACAGTGGTAAAACTCTGAAGATGTTGAACTCAATAAAGTCCTGAGGGCTGCAATGCGTCTACATGGACAATGTTATGATGTTCCTTATGCTTGCATTGGGCTTCACTGGAACATTGAAGCAGGCCTAAGGTGGAAATGTCAGCATGGCAGCAAGATGGTTTATTGAAATAGCAAGCGGATGGAAGGTTAGGGTCATTCTTATGGACAGACACCTGCAGCTGTGCCATTTTTAGAGAGGATGCATTGACTCAGTTCCATCTGTTTCTTTCCCACCCCCCACCAAAAACAAACAGAAAAGCTCTCTCCCAGTGTCACTTAAAATTGCATTGTTGTGGCTGCCATCTAGTAAGCCTTTAGCCATCCATTTGACCACCATGCATCCATAACAGCTGATGTTCCTAAGTACTCCCTAACCACCAGTAATGTCTTTGTCAGAAAGCCTTTACTTTCTCTTTCATAGAATCATAGAAATCTACAGTACAGAAGGAGGCCATTTGACCCATTGTGACTGTACCAGCTCCTGAAAGAGCTACCCAGCTAGTCCCACTCTCCAGCCCTATCTCTGTAGCCCTCTAACTTCTTCATTTCAAATTGATGCCGAGGTCGTTTGAAACCTCATATGGACTACACTTCCAGCACTCTCATAGGGAGCATGTTTCAGATCCTAACAACTTTGAGTAAAGAAGTTTCTCCTCAGCGCACTCCTACCTCTCTCGCTGTTAATCATGAAATTTGTCACCCCTAGTTACTGACATACTAATGAGTGGAAATAAAGTATCCTTCTTTACCCTTTCATCTTGGTTTCCCTGGTGTGGTGTCCAGTTCTTATATTGGCGTAAAGTCACAGATTTCACCATATCTGGTGCTGAGCTTTTCTTCTCCTTTTGTTCTTAGTTTGAATTAAATGTTTTCTGCGATTCAATCCTGGCTCCCTTGATCCATTTCCAATAATTTTCCAACCTGACTCCCATGCCAGCAGTCATCGTAAACAGTTCTTTTAAGGTACTGTTGGGTCTTTTTGCAAACCCAATAGTACCACCCAATTCTTAAAACAAAAATCCTCCATCATTCTTGCAAACTATCTCTAATTTAACTTTGTGTTTTCCAACTCCATGCCTCTCTTGCAGCTCCATGTTTGAACCTCATCATCAAGTTTGTGTGTTGGTCATGGTTTGCTTCATTAGTTTTAGGTTAAGTATTTTAGATTGTATCTGTTGATATGTAGCAAAGCTATTCGTGAAAAATATTTTTAATTTGAGTAACTTCTGTCTATAAACACGAGTTCGTAAAAACAAATTCTGCTAACATATAAATAATTTTGTTCATATTTTTTCACTATTGTACAGTTGCACCCACTTTCCACACCTGTATCAAGGGTGCAATTGGTTGTCTCTTTAGAGTCAGAAACTGATGTGATAATAATTGAAGATATTGCCCTTTCAGTCTTGAATGAGCTAGCGAATAGAAACTGAGATTCTGAGATGCAAATGATGCTGTTCTCTAATTCTGCCATTAGGTGGCTCAGGATTCAATGCTACCTTTAATTCAGTGGTGCTGAATCCCTATATGGCCATCTAAAGTGAATTACTTGATGTAACAATTTTGAGTGATATACATTGGTGTAAAAACTGATTTACAATTCAGAAAACATAAGTATTTATGTATTCACTGTGCTGGGATTATCTTTGTCTGATAACTATATGCTCTAATCCAAAATTAAATGTTTACATAATGCTTTGAGCTGCACTGCAATATCTGAGACAGCAGATAGAGTCATAGAGATGTGCAGCAAGGAAACAGACCCTTCAGTCCGACACGTCCATGCCGACCAGACGTCCTAAATAAATCTAGTCCCATTTTCCAGCATTTGGCCCATATCCCTCTAAATCCTTCCTATTAATATACCCATCCAGATGTCTTTTAAATGTTGTAATTGTACCAGCCTTCACCACTTCCTCTGGCAGCTCGTTCCATACATGCACGATCCTCTGCGTGGAAAAGTTGCCCCTTACATCCCTTTATTTTCTTTTTCCCTCTCACCTTAAACCTATGTCGTCTAGTTTTGGACTCCCCTTCCCTGGGGAGAAGTCCTTGGCAATTCACCCTATCCATGCCCCTCATGATTTTATTAACCTCCAAAAGGTCACCTCTCAGCTCCAACTCTCTGGGGAAAATAGCCCCAACCTATTCAGCCTCTGCCTATAGCTCAAACCTTCCAACCCTGGCAACATCCTTGTGCATCTTTTCTGAACCCTTTCAAGTTTCACAACTTCCTTCTTATAGCACAGAGACTAGAACTGAACGCAGTATTCCAAAAGCGTCCTAACCAATGTACTGTACAGCCGCAACATGACCTCCCAACTCATGCACTCAATGCATTGACCAATAAAGGCAAGCACACTAAACGCCTTCTTCACTATCCTGTCTACCTGGAACTCCACTTTGAAGGAACTATGAAGCTGCACTCCAAGGTTTCATTGTTCAGCAACCCTCCTCAGGACCTTACCATTAAGTGTATACATCCTGCCCTGATTTGCCTTACCAGAATACAACATCTCAAATTTATCTAAATTAAACGCTTTCTGCCACTCCCATTGGCCATCTGATGAAGATCCCATTGTACTCCGAGGTAACCTTCTTCACCATATACAAACTTTCTCAAATGTACCTTAGTATCTAATAGAAGTGATTAATAATTATGACAAGTGTTTACACTCTTAACATTGGTATTTATAAGTAACTGAACCAATATGCCTAGCATATTTTTAAAACTAAAAAAAGTTTAGAATTGCGATGCACAAACTTTGCGCAATAGGTTTAGTGGGTTGAATTGAGTTTATGAAAGCTAAGTTTCATATAACTCATTAGTTTCAACAAGTTCTCAAGTAAAACTTACAAGTATTTATCAGTCCCTTTCTGAGTTAAAATCTGGGAAGTTCTTTAACTTGCAACAGATTCTGAGGGTAGATTTTCAACTTTCTGTCTGGGGCTTGTTTATAGATTTGTTTACAGAAACCAAACTATTTTCTAATTGAATTCACTAAGTTGCATGTTTCTATAAATGGCTGGTTGATTGTACCTGGATGGGAAATTGAAAATCTGCCATACTTCCACATTGAAGTGAAAGGAAAGTCATTTTTGCATGGTGCATCATCCAATATTATAACATCTTTGCATCAGGAGCAATAAATAATGTTAATATTCCACTGAAACCAATTCAAAGTGTTAATATGAAGTTATCAAACATTTGTGCCAATCAATATTTCAGCTGACATTAAAAAGAAACAATTTTCAGCAGCACATTGAGATGCTAAGGACCCAGAGGTGGACAAGATGAAGTCTTATCCAAAGCTCAATAAATCGTGTTGGTGAAGGAGTTAAGCATGTGCTAGGAGTAGTCATCACGAGGCTTGTTGAAGGGTTGATTGTCACTAGAAACCCTGCCATAATTCATTAAGGAAAAGTTACAATAATTCCTTAGCCTCCCTAGGCTAGGAGGTCTGGGTTCAAGTCCCACTTGCCACAGATGTGACATGACATGTTTGAGTTGGTTGTTTAAAATTATCTGGAGTAATTTGGTGGCTAGTACTTCTCCAAACAACTTCTGCTAATGTCAACCAGATGTATGTAAGTAAACAGCTCATTGATGTCAATTTGAAGAGTTGGTTAATGGGATACACATCATAAAGCAGTTTGTGTCCATATAGGGAAGACCTGGAACGTAGTTTGTGCTTTGACTAAGTGGCAGATCACATTTCGTGCCAAGCAAAGACCATATCTGACAAGTCAGAATGTAACCATTCCACCTTGACATTCAATGACATTACCATTGCAGAAAATCACACCATCTACATCCTTCGGCAGCGGTCTTCAAACATTTCAGGATGAGATTACTCCTTGAATTTAAGTGCAACCCTGGTTCTGTGAATAAGAAAATATAGAAGACAGTTTCTTTTTCATGCTAAACAAGTCTAAACTCACTGTGTGTGTGTGTGTGTGTGTGTGTGTGTGTGTGTGTGTGTGTGCGCGCGCATCTAAATATATATATATAATATATAATTTTGGCCTGTATCACCAAGTCTCTGTGACACCTGTGACTGAACATTGTCTGCTGGAGCCTTGAAGTCTGGGTTGTAATTTGAAACTGTGAGTCATATACAAGTCATTGAGTGGTTCTGTGAGGTTGGTGTGATACTTGAATTTTATCTTCATTGATATGTGAAGTCAAAGTAAGCTTTTACTCTTAAAGAATAGGAATGAGAATTTTTCTGTTCCAGTCCCTAAAAAAATCACTGTCCCTTGTTCTGACTTTCAGCTCAAATCATTTATCTCCGGATCAACTCCACCACTTTGTAAATCAATATGTGATAGAATTTAGTAGCTAAGTAACCAATGTCTACTTGAAAGAATGGATTTGAGACAAACACAATTTGTTCCATCACAATTCGTTCCTGAACTTGCCTGTTGAACTCCACTGCTAACTTCCTCAGGTGCATACAGAGATTTATGGGTGGAACCATTTTTCTTTGTCTTTGATTCCACCCCCCAAAGCTGTTTTATCTCAAGCCGTGGAAAGTGTTGCTGTGTTATCTTTTAATTGGGAGGACCATAGCCCCAGTTTTCATTTAAATGCATTCTCAGCACTGATCATTTGTGCTAAGTCTTTGTTCTTTCCTTGTAGTTCACAATTCAGTTTTGACATCATGTCTATAAGGAACCTAAAGTTGAGTAACCATTTATTCACTGACTGCTCAGTGATAATTTGATTTAATAGATCTGATGCCTGAAATCAGTTTTAAAAATTTTGCAGCACCTTCCCTTAATTTAACTACATCATATTAGCATGGAGGATTAGTTCACAATTAGCAGCATTGAGTCAGAATTCAAACAAACTGTGCTGAAGGGGATAACAAGATGTAGAGCTGGATGAACACATCAGGCCAAGCAGCATCATAGGAGCAGGAAGGCTGACGTTTCGGGCCTTTTTGCTTAAAATCAGGTTTACAACTTTAACAACTGCTTTCATTATGTAAGAGTCTGTAACTTTACTCGGTAATGCCAGCTGTTAGATTACCGAATGGTAATTGACAAAAAAGGAGAAACTAAGATCATTTCTGCAATTGTAACAAAGCCTGCATTGTGCCAACCATAGCTGGTGTATTTTCTGAAGAAGGGTCTAGGCCCAAAACGTCAGCTTTCTTGCTCCTCTGATGCTGCTTGGCCTGCTGTGTTCATCCAGCTCTACACTTTGTTATCTCTGGTGTATTATCAGTTGTGATGGAAATCATTTTCTTGATTGGAATCTATTTCTCATACACATACCTTTTGAATTTGTACATACACTCACCCTTTTTCTATCTCTAAGGGTAAGAAGATCCTCTTTAATTGTTATGTTCTTTAAAAAAAAGTGTGCACTAAAACAATCAGCTAGACTATGTCTGTCGTGTTGGTAGATTCATTGAACTGCAGTGAGAAGCATTCACAGTCCCTCAGGTCCTGCTGTAGTGGCTGAAAGGCTTCTTCGGACAAAGATTCCACTCGTCTCACTACTGTGGAAGTTCCAAGTGACATGCTCTGGATTACTGTTGTTATGTCTTATTTGTTCTTAAAGCCTTTGAATTAAGAGTCAGCAGCCAGTCATTGCTTCTTTAATTACTTCACCATCTGTGAATGATTTCTCATGTTTTGCCAGAAGGTAACAAGTGTGGAATGATCTTTCAGTGTGGGCCTTACCATTTGCAACTGGTGTAGAAAAACATGAGCTTTCAAAACAGCCTTCAGCTTGTCAGCTTTCTTTGCACAAAGCACACTGAGGAAAAACCGCCCTTGAATTTACTGTAGATCGTTGTGGCATTGCTCCAACTTCCCTTTCATTTAGTGATTTACTCTGGTGACACAAGGCTGTGCTCATTTACAGGAATGAACAGAAATTCATATTCATATTTTACTTGGAAATTGTACATTATTTTTCATTCCTTTTTGGATGATCCAGGTTCACAGCTTTGTTATTGCTTCACCTCAGTTCATGACATCATGCTGCCACTGGCCATGCTGTAGGTAGGCCTCTGGAACATCCCAGAAAGTTGCTGGCTCTTTTCAAGTGTGGAGGCATGGGAGGTCACTTTAGTCATCTCAGATTGTTCCCAGGGCTCATGGTCAGCTTGCATTGTTCAAGTGTTGGATGTGGGGCCCATAATTTGTCTTTATCATTTGCAACTGGTGTAGAAAAACATGAGCTTTCAAAACAGCCTTCAGCTTGTCAGCTTTCTTTGCACAAAGCACACTGAGGAAAAACTGCCCTTGAAGTTACTGTAGATCATTGTGGCATTGCTCCAGCTCCAATGGTAAAGACAAGCAGCTGAAGAAAAATAACTGTAGGTCTACAGAGAATGGGCAGAAAAGTGGAAATAGTTGAGCTGCTCTTGCAGAGACACTGAATGAAATGGGCTGAAGTGTATGTTTCTCATACTGTAATATAATGGTTTCACACATGACTTCCTGCAAAAAGCTAACGAAACCTGTTATAACCATACACTCTTCTCTAACCATACAGCTTCCAGAAGTAGAAATCATGCAGTAGCATGGTGATCAATGTGTGTGCAGTGAGGGACTCCAGGCGGGTGGTGAGAGACTCTGCAGTCGACTAGTCAATCGCGCTTTACGTGTTGCAGACCATTGTCCTTGGGTTTATAATTGACAAGAAACAAACTATATCAGCCATGTGAATATTGTGGCTCTGAGAGGAGGTCAGATGCTGGAGATTTCGTGCCAATTAACTCACTTCCTGTCTCCCAAAAACCAGTCCACCATCTACAAAGCATAAGGTAGGAGTGTGATGGATTACTCTCCAATTTTCTGGATGAGTTCAGCTCCAACAGCACTTGGGAAGACTGGCAACATCCACAATAGAGAAGCTTTCTTGTTTGGCACTATTTCTGTCACCTTAGTCAGTCACTGTCTCCACCAACAGTGCATGGTGGCATCTGTGTTTTCATTTACACAATGCACTATCACAACACACCAAAGCTCCTTTTCACAGAAGCTTCCAAACTAGTAGCTTCTACCACCTTGAAAAACAAGGGGAACAGATGCATAGAAACACTGCCATCTGCAAGTTCCTTCCAACTCACACACTATTCTGACTTGGAACTATGTCACTGCTCCTTCGCAGTCGTTGTAGCAGGATCTTGGTACTCCAAATTGTTGCTCGAAAGGGAGCTCTATTGCCTTTTACATGGACTGCAGCAGTTCAAGAAGCAATTTACCATCAACTTCTCAAAGTTGAGGATGCTTGCCTTTAACTGTGCAACTTGTTTTTCCTTTGAGTTAATGACCTTAGAGACTGGCAAATTAATGTTTGAAAGATTTGTGTTGTGTTAGGAGGAAGACAGAATTATAAATAGAACAGCTTTTAAACTTTATGGATTATGACTGAAAGACATTTCAAACTACTTTGAGTTCTCTGCTTGAAGGCATTAGACTCGTGATCAATCTGTAGGCTGCTATTAGAGTATTGTGTACTGTTTTGGATTTTCCATTATGGAACGAGACAATGGAATAGGTGCAGCATAGATATACTCAACTGAAACTTGATGGGAGAGGAAACATTTTTGGAATTTTGCTAAGGAAAAGAGATGAAACAAGCTCCAGGAATGGCCACTATGGGGATCCTGTAGACTCTGAGAATCACATGGTCTGCAGGCTTTCAGAAAAGAGGTGCACGGTATTTTGCTGCTGAGCAGAAGTAGATAATTTGTTGCTGAGGTACATTCACGAGCACAACTTAAGTTGATACCCAGCTTTCACCACTCACTAACTGATGAGGACGGAGTGAATACTTTGCATTTGAGGAAGAATTTTGATATTTCCTGGAAAACCTTGTCAAGTGTTTACCAAAAATCTTAGCAACATTTTCTCGGAAATTCAGTGATTATTTCAACTAAAATGACTGACTCCATCAACCTAAGGGTGTTTCGGGGAGTGATGAGCACAGATCCCAGATGTATACTGTATAAATACTGGAAGTGAAAGTAGGTTTTAGCTTACAATGGGGAGCTGATCAGTCTTGGCCTTGGTCTAGAGAAGAAATGATGAGGTTAGGTGGAACGCATAGCATCACCTGGTACGAAGTAGCAGCACAGGAGGGTGTGGTGGGTTTTACCTCTTTGTGGGTACAGGATATCCCTCCACTAGGACCTTAAGTGCTGCATCCAAGAATCAAAACATCCTTGATTTGTAAGCCATCCTGAAATGCTGTTCTGAGTTAACCAATGCACCCACTCATTCGATGACAAAGCATACACGGAGAATACATATACTGTTTAATGTAAGTTGGTGTACATCAGCACTTGAAACTTTAAACCTGCAGGTTTAACACTCAAAATGTGCAGCCATGCTTAAACCATAATAGTCAGCAATATCTCTAAAGTTATGAACTAAAAACAGACTTTTAAGTAGACCTGTTTTCACTCATTCCCCAAATCTCACACCATTTTAGTCGGTTTTCAGAATATTTTCTATACCTGCATGTTTCTCTCTGTAGCTCAGTCTTTTAATTCATTCTACCTAGCCCCACAGATGTGCCCCATTCCTGTCCTGTCCTGTTTGGGTGCACCACACCAGTGTTTGCCAAAAAAAGATTTTCTGTCCTCTGAAAGGAAGGAAGTACCATTGAGCAATGCAATCAGATGGGCTGTTTACCAACTACATGAGACAATAGTCAAAATGGTTCCAGTGAAACCCCAACAGGTATCAGTACAAGGGTATTGAAAATGTTTGGTGATTTCTATTCATCCATGGGACTTGAGTGTCACTCGCTAGCCCAGACTTGATTGGTGTTGGTGGTTATAAACTACAGTCCATGTGATGTAGGTTCACCCACAGTGCCATCAGGGAAGGTAATCTAATGTTAAAGGAACTTTCAATTGCCTGTGGGTGTGTGGTCACAATCAGATGTGCTGTTTGGGTTTCCATTATGCATTGGTTCCTATCCCCCAGTCCACATGGTTATAGGTACCCTGGCTATGAGGGGAGTAGGCTGATAGCCCTCGAAGATGGGGGCAAAACTGAGGAGTGGGGCTGAGAACACCATGACAGATTCCCAAGAGAGATGGAATATTTTATTTGTGGATTTTATTTAAGGTCTTTTATATGTTGGGACACAGCGCAGCACTGAGTACAACCTCTCTTCCAGCCTCTCCTTGGGGTCAGTGCGACACAGTGAGGTCCTGGGGAATGCCCAGGGGACAATAAGATATAGGAACAGAATTGAGCTATTCGGCCCATTGAGTTTGCTTTGCCATTCGGTCATGGCTGATATGTTTGTCAACCTCATTCTCCTGCGTTCTTGCCATAATCTTTGATCCCTTTACAAATCAAGAACCTGGCCATCTCTGTCTTAAATACACTCAACGATTTGGACTCCACAGCTCTCAGCAGCAATGAGTTCTATGGATTCACCACCCTCTGGCTGAAGAAATTCATCCTCATGTCAGTTCTAAAGGGTCGTCCCTTCACTTTGAGGCTGTGCCCTCGGTTCTTAGTCTTTCCCACTAGAGGAAACATCATCCCTGGCATCATTCTTATAATCCTCCTCTGGACCCCCTCCAACCTCAGTGCATCCTTGCTTAGATACGGGACCTTGGAGAATTATCACCAGAGATGCCTGCACAAAAGCCCGCAATTCCAATGGCAAGATAGACACTCTAATTTCCATGTCCCCTCTCAGGCCAGCAGCCCCAGCATTGAGCAGTTAGGGATAATCAGCTTCAGGGGAAGTTGACATTATCTGCACACCTGGCAAATAAAAACCTCCCAAAATAAGCTCTTTTTACCGAGCTTCATTACAGCAAGCAGTTACAAGGAAGGTGGGCCATCACTTCTGTATGTCCTCGGAGCCTTCCTGAGAAAATGTAGTTTCCCCATTGGCTTGAGGATTCTCTTGCCCAAACTGGGGAAGAAGTGTCCATGAAGATGCCAACAATTTTGATAATCTCTGACAGGTCCAAGTACAAACTGCTGAAGGAGTATGTGAAAATCTGAGCATCCCACCCACTGGCCTCCTCAAACCCCAGCTGCCTCACCCAGTGGCAGGGTGTGGGGATTCACTATTGGACTCTTTGGGAACCTCAAGACCCACAACTCCAGAGTGACAGAAAGTCATCCTCGGTTTTGAGGAATTGCCTGAGTGGGTAAGAAGGGACAGAGTTCCAGCATGTTGATCCAACAACAGTTTAATAATGATACGCTTTAAATCGGGATGCTTTGAGACTTGAAGGAGAATATTCAGAAGGTGATAGTCATACGCTTCTGCTGTCCTTGTTCTTCTCAATAAAAGAGGTCATGGACTTGGAAGGTGCTGTTGAATCTTGTTGTACCTCGTTGATGCAACACACTGTTGCCACGGTGCTGAGCTTCTGCAAGCTTCCCTGCAAACTTACATACCATCCTGTCTTGGAACTACATTGCTCTTCATTCAGTTTTGTTTGATCAAAATCCTGGAACTCCCAGCACCCTGGGAATGCCTGCACCAGATGGAACACATTAAGAAAGAGGTAGCTCACTCCCACCATCTCAGTGGTAATTGAGCAATGAATTCTGACCTTAGCACTGATTCCTATATCCCATTGAAAAAGTAACAAATATATATGATATTTCAGTGCACATATTTTGGTTGATTTATGTCTTGAATATGTTCTGCGTACGTTTTTGTATTCACTACCATATTGAATATCTCTGGTAAGTGTCCCAGTTAAACCAAAGCAACATTTTTTCATGTGTTCATCAACCAGACATGTGGTAACTCTGAATTTTAAATAGTTTTGCTATTGGGGAATTGAGGTGGGGGGGGTAAAAAATTAATTAGCACTCACTATGAGCTTTGATAATTAACATGTCTCACAGGCACAGAGTTGCCACACAATTTGGTCTGTTGGGCAGACCTTATGGTGACGAGCTCATTTGCAGCTGGGCTAACCCCAGTGGTGATGGGGTGAGGCCTGAAGTGGTCACTAATTGAGGATCTCGATTAACAGCAGGACCTCTCCCACTTTAGGAAAAAGAACTTGGCTATTCACCCTATCCATGCCCCTCATGATGTTATAAACCTCTATTAGGTTTCCCCTGAGCCTACAATGCTCCCGGGAAAAGAGCCCCAACTTATTCAGCCTCTCCCTATAACTCAAACCCTCTAACCCCTGCAACATCCTTGTAAATCTTTTTGGAGCCCTTTCAAGTTTCACACATCTTTCTTAAACCTTGTGATGGTGAGAAAACAGCATAGTTCTGTTATGGCATCTCTCCATCTAATTAAATGCCCTTCCTGTCTCTTGAGTTTCCAGCAGTGAAAGCAGTAAATTTTGCCCATTAATATATTAAGGTGAATTCAAGGCTACTGGCTGAATTATTTATGCAGTTTGAATTCATTAGTGCAGCAGTATAGCACAACTACAGTTTTCTTTCTGCTTTACTCAGTTTTGTACACAAATCTGCATTAGAAAGTATGAAATGAAATATGTTGATTGTTAAGATTTATGGAGCAGTATTCATTTAGACTCTTTAATCCATATTTGTCCAATTCACCAAGTCTCATTTAACACCACCTTCCAAACGTGTGCCCTCTACCACGGAGAAGGACAAAGGCAGGGCACAGGGTGACATAACCACCTGCAAGTTCCCCTTCAAGTCACTTGCCATCCTACCTTGGAACTCTATCACTGCTCTTTCATTGTCGCAGCATAAAAAAGGCTAAAACTGCCTTCCCAAAAACCCTTAAGTCACTCTAAGGATTGCAGTAGACCAAGAAAGAGACTCCACTGTCACCTTCTCCAAAGCATTTAGTGATGAACAATAAATACTGGCCTAGTCAGTGACACCCACATCCCTTGACCAAATAAACAAAAATTATAGCCTAACAATAACATGTCGTTATTGAGAAATTGGATTAGGCGCTATTAATCACATTTGTTTCTTATCTTTGCTGCTCTGTTAAAATTTTCCCTAAGGGCTCTTTTGGTGCACTGGTAGTGTCCCTACCTCTGAGTCAAGAGGCCTTTGTTAAAGTCCCACCTGCTCCAGAGGTGTGTAATAACATCTTTGAACAGATCAATGAAGAAATTATCTAAAATGCTCCTTAGCACAGCAGCCGTCCGTTCGAACAAAGCTAATCACAATAATGAGCTCCATTAAGTCCAATAGTCCATGTCCCTGAGCTTCTCCTGCTATTTTGATTCTCTGTTTGACAGCCACTCTGGTCTTTCTGTCTTCAGCTTCCTACATTGTCCCAATGAAACTCAATAGAGCTTTGAGAAACAGAATTTCATCTTTTCATTTAAGGCCTGGATCAACTTCCAGACTCCAAGCCCATAGTCTTGCTGTTCCAGGACAGCTATGACACTGGCATATACCTAACAATGAGGAAGATTGACCACATGTGCCCTTTCCACAAAGTACAGGACAAATCCAGTCTGGCAAATTATCACCTCATCAGTCTACTCTTGACCTGCAAATGAGCAAGGGAGACTGACATCAGCAATGCTGTGAAGTAGCACTTGCACAGCAATAAACTATTCATCAATACTCTGTTGGACCTCATTGCAAACTTAAAGATATAGAGTCATAGAGATGTAGAGCATGGAAACGGACCCTTTGGTCCAACTCGCCGATGCGGACCAGGTGTCCTAAGTTAACTTAGTCCCATTTGCAAGCATTTGACTGATATCCTTCTATGCCCTTCCCATTCATATACCCATCCAGATGCCTTCTAAATGTTGCAATTGTACCAGCCTCCTCCACTTCCTCTGGTGGTTCATTCCATTCACGCACAACCCTCCACATGAAAAAGTTGCTCCTTTGGTCCCTTTTAAATCTTGCCCCTCTCTCCTTAAACCTATACCCTCTAGTTTTGGATTCCTCGTTGGGGAAAAGACCTTGGCTATTCACCCTATCCATGCCCCTCATGATTTTATGAACTTCTATAAGGTCACTCCTTCAGCGTCTGATGCTCCAGGGAAAATAGCCCCAGTCTATTCAGCCTCTGTAACTCAAACCCTTAAGCCCTGGCAACATCCTTGTATATCTTTTCTGAACCCTTTCAAGTTTAACAACATCTTTCCTATAGCAGGGAGGCCAAATTGAACTTGGTTGAAACAGTTATATTGACATCATTCCATCTTTGAGAAGTGATGGGAATGCGGCCACTGAATCTTGGTGACGTCAGATGTGATTATTTGCTACACTTCTTCTGATGTCTGAGCAAGTGAATTATTTTCTATTGGCTTTTAGTCTTGATAGATTGAGGAGTTCACTATATGATCATATGTGGAGCTGCAGTCCTTTTGTTTCAGAATGGGAAACATGTTGGAAAGTCAGAGAAGACTATATCAAATGGAACAGGGGCTAAAATGCTGTCCTCTTTCACCCCATCCTTGATGTCAAAGCTATCAGATGTGGAGCTTATCCTATGGGACAAAAGCTAATCGCAGAAAATGAAGTGGAAGTAATGGAAGTATGGCAGCAAGGAAGAGCTTCCAGACTTGAGTATGTCACCTGGCATTCTGTCCTTTCCTGAGGTATTCCTTTTTTCTAGGTCAATGTCCTTTAAGTAATTAGGTTTCTACATCAAGCTCACACATGACAGTAGCTATGGAAAAACCATTAACCACAGGCAGAGAAAAACATCTATCTCACGTGGGTGTAACTTAGAGTAGTGTTCTACCCAAAGGGACATTTGCTTATTCCCTGTCAGTGAGTACGTTCCCGCATCTGTGGATTTCAAAGGGACAAATTTGGTGGTGGGGTGTCCAAATATTCTTTTGGTACTGCCATGTTGTGTTAAGATTCTGAATGTCACTTCGCATTTCCTTGCATGAATTGTTTTAATACTTGTTGACACAGTAACTTGCTGTATTCTACATAAATGCCTTGGCTTGAATGAGATTGTCACATGCCCTAGGATTAGGAGATGGATGCTATACCAGGTGAGTTTCATTCTTAACCTCATTGGCAGGACTTACTTTTCAAGGTGGGTCTTGAATCAGTCTTTGTTCCCGATCCTTCCTTTGACAAATAAGCACTGCAGCTTTGTAAATGATTGATCACTGACACGCCCATGCTATATCCCTGTCACTGCAGAATTGAAAGGTATTTTTATAATACTTTTGACAGATATGGAGGCGGTGTAGAGACATAGTGTAAAACACAAAGCAATGGAAATTGGTGGTGAAAGAGAGAAAGAGATGTAAAATGAATGTTAATTGAGGTGTGAAAGAGAAAGAATGGGTTGTCTCTACTGAGAAAAAAGTAATGAGACACAAACAAGACATTGAGACTTCGAGGCTGTGAAGTGTCAAGCACAAAATGAGGTGTTGTTCCATAAACTATGATGTGGAGGTGCTGGTGTTGGATTGGGTTAGACAATGTTAGAGGTCACATGACACCAGGTTATAGTCCAACAGATTTATTTGAAATCACAAGCTTTCAGAGCACTATTCCTTCACCTGATAAAGGAGCAGCGTTCCAAAAGCTTGTGTTTTAAACAAACCTGTTGGACTATAACCTGGTTCGATAAGCTTGCATTGTGCTTCCTTGGAACATTGCAGTAGGCACAGGACAGAAATGAGAGTGTGAGAGTAATGTGGTTTATTATAATGGCAAGCAACTGGAAAGTCAGGGATATCCCTATGGACAGACCAGAAAACCTGTTGACAAACCATAATGCAACCTTATTTTCTGCTTAGGCACTTTATAACCTTTGGGTTTCAATATTGAACTCCATAACTTCTGCATGATGTCTGTTCTACATTTTTCTTACATTCACTCCCCCACCCACCCAATAGCCTTGCCTCGTTTGTTCTCTAGAAGTTGTACCTTTGAGACCTTGTATATAAAAATCTCACTGCGGTGCAATGATGTTAAGCAGTTTCAACATAAGACCTAACTAAAATTTAGGTGTGTAGACTATAATGTAAACTGGCCATGATTAAGTTTATTAATTTGATTATTAATCTTGATCTGTTGGCATCATCAATTAGAGAGTTATTGCCATTCCTTCGTCAGAGGAAACACTTTTTAATTAATGCAGAATGATCCACCTTCAGCCAGGATCCTTCCTTCATACAGAAGACACGCCTGTCTGGTTTGATCAGAGTTAGTGCAAAAGGCAACCAAGACCGACAGCTCATGAACTCCTCATGAGCTTTTCAGCATTTTAGTGGCCAAGCTGTCCCGCCATAAATTAATTCTTATTTTTCCACATCAACCAAAACAAAACATGTCATCTAGCCATTTTAAGTGGTTTCTTTTGCAAACCTCAAAGTGTTGGTAATGAACCTAAGATATTTTTTCAATTTGTAGAAGTAAATATTGAACTATTATTAAATAATTTTAATGCCATGCTTTAAATTTACAGCAATACTGCGAGTAAATAACTCCAATAAGTAGGACTTTTGCCATAATTGGTGATTATGGGTGCCTATCACATATTCTTTTACTGTTTCCATTAGCATCTTTGGTTTATCCAAGATCTTATCTTACCACTGTTTCTATTTAGGAAGTATATTTTGTGTTGTGTTAGCTTGCTTTGTTTTCCACACAAAGCTTCGCAACATGAGAGCCAGTTAATGTTTATACAAAATTGTATCTGCTTGGCTGTGTTGATGAAGCTGGTAAACTCATATTTGACAACCAAATAAGGAAAAGAAAGTTGTAATTTTTAAAACATTTTTCTGCATTTTAACTTTTGTGACACAGAGTAAGATATCTTTAATAGGGATCATCAGCGCTGACTGCCTGGCTGAAGTGGTCAATTCTTCATGTGTGACGCTAGATAAAGTTATAAAGCGACTTAACATTGGGAGTATCACAACTCCACCTAATACTGCTTTGTCTGACACTCCCACATGCCCTGTTTCCTGGATAAAATCCAGGTTGTTTCCTCCCATTTTTATCCTAAGGTGGTGGAACTCAGTTGTAGCACTCCAACTATTGTCCTGGCTAAAGTCAAGTGACTCACTACAAAGTAGAGATCAACTTTGGAACCTTCATCGTCATGTTCTGTACCATACTGTGCAATGCACCGACTTACTGAGATATTAGGAAAACCTATAGCAAAGCTCCTGCTGTGCACAGAATAAGTATGCGCTGTCAAGAACCCATTCCAGTTGTTCTGTGCTGCAGGCCTCTTGGATAATGGGATTGCATTCTGTCTATGATAGGCCAATCACCACAGTGCATTATGCAAGACAAATATTACGCATGCTGGATAATTTAAAAGATGCAAAGTCTAGATTTAAAGCACTGAGACTTTGAACTCTTATCAGTTGCATAGTTAAAATGTTTTTTGGAGGTGTTTAGATCAGAGGTCACTTGATCAAAGGAAGTAATTCAAAAATGTACATTTTCAAATTAAAAAATTCTCATAGGGTTCAAATAGAAACATTATGACTTCCACTAATATAACATTTCAGATAAAGCAAGTGCAAAGGAAACCACAAGTGCACAAATTCCAAGTTTTGTTTCAACATCACAAGTCTACTTCCAACTTCTCTATGATTTAATGCTGTGTCATGATGAAAATTTAGCAACAGGAACCGAGCTAATGGCTGGATTACAGAACTGGAGACTTTCATTTGTTGAGGCATACTCTTTCAAAAGAAGAGTGATTCAATAAAAGAAAAGTTTGAAATTTGAACTCTTTGGGCACCCTGAACCAAATCATCATTTCCATGATTATTGCCAGAATATTTGCACAGATAAAGAGGTTCTCCAACCTACTAAAAACGGTGCCAACAATGTGAATCCAGATGTCCCATCCCTGAACATGGTTCTTGCTATTTTTGACTGTGGAATGGTCTTGAGTTTGCATACCTATGGTTCACAGTTGCAACAGCACGTGTTCAAGTACAGCTGCCTTCAGGCTGATCTGCTTTTCAACTGGTGGATATTCTAAACAAGACTTGGGCACTTCAGACTTGATGGGAGAAGGTCAACACTTCTCAGAGTATTTTGAAGAGGTAGGCACCCTTTTAGAGAAGTAATATAACCCAAATGCACTTGAATCTGAGTAGTTCACATAGGGCATATATATTTGAACTTCACAGGCTCTGGTTTGTTTAATTCAGATTTGAATTTCTTCACTCTTTTTGCCAAATATTCTGATTTGTTCAGTAAAAAGCAGTGAAAAGCTCAGGCAGTAGGATCACTTTATGCTGACATTATCCGAACAGGATTTTTTTTAGAGAGGTGCTGTTCTGTACCATGGCATTCAAGTTAGACTGGGGATTTTCTATAATTTGGATTGGGCTATTATCCATCAAAAATCTGAATGTGAGCCATTCGCCTGTAGCACTGGGTTCAGATGTCAATTGGTTTGAACAGCGTTATGAGTGAGATTCTTGTTTAATTTTAAACTTAAAAATCTGTAAAGCTTTTCGAAAGCTGTACATATAGTGCCCATGGCTGTCAATAATAACAAAAATACTACCAGATATCTAAAATTGTCAGATACCCGCAATCGTCTGATTGCTTTAATGAGTAGGTTTTGTCAGAAGAGGAGACATGGTTCCTGAAAATTTAGTCTCTTGTTGAGGCAGAGGGGATATAATATGGACAATAAAGTGAATATTTTGTCAGTGTTTAGTTAGATAATGTGCTTATACTGTAAAGACGTTTTTATTTTTCTGTAGTTCTGATTGCTGACTGAAATGGGAAAGGAATTGTTTTAAAAACGAATGATTGTTGAGGGATTTCTGCAGTTTATTGAAAGCAAATAACCTGATGCCCATGAGTAGGTTGATCAGCCATGATACTGAATGGTGGAAGTGGTTCAGGGCTGAATGGCCTGCTCCTTGTTTTGTATATCTCATTATAAATGCTGTTTACATAGCTGCGATTCTAGAAGTACTGGGTGGTTTGCAGGCGAGTTGAAGCCAAGGGCTGGGCTCAAATAGAGATTCAGCTGGCAACAATTAGCTGATTGGTCTGTGGACTAATGACCAATTAGTGTTGATGACAAAGGCCTTCCGCCTGTCAACAGCTATGAGATTGGCTGCCAACTTGGACCTGTGAACATGATCGTGAGAAGTCATCAGATCTCCAAAAGCTCAGGAGAGGTGTTTGAAGAAAACCAGTTTATTCTTCCTTCAGCGGGTACTGTAAGATATGACTTGTTAATGAATAAGTCAGAAACCTTTTGTAAGTTTGAACCAGTCACCCTGTGCCTCCTGCAAAGCAGTGAAAGTACCTGAAGAAGGAAGGTCAAGAAACAGCATTCTGATCATCTCAGCTGATCCTGTGAACAGGTGCTATTGAACTGCTTTCCCAATTTTTCTCTTTACCTGTTACATGTTTCTTTCTTTCTTCCTGTCATGTCTGTATCTATGTGTGTAAGGGTGGGGGGGGCGCGCTGGGCGCGGTATATAAGATGGTTAAAGTCTTTACTAATAGAGTCGTATAGCGATGGTTCGTAATTGTTTACCTGTAGCTAGAATCGGTGTTTGGAATAAATTGTCATTCTGGTTAAGGACAGACATCTGATCTGTGCTTTCTGTCAACCGAGCTCTGAGAGACTTTTAAACACTCTTTAACTTTTGCAGTGACTTTGGGAGTGGTGGGACTTGATTTGCAGCATGCTGTCTCTTTGAGGAGTAACAATAGATCAGCAGTAAATTGGATTGATTAAAAATAATAGCTTTGAAAATTACCATGAACCTCTGTGTTCAGGTTAATTTGAATGGCTCACCTTCCTCTACACTCTGAGCAGTAAACTAAAAAAAACTTTAAATCTTCTACATGAATGGTCAAAAAATGGAAGTACGCTATTTGCATTGTATTAGCGTGGAATATGGAAGTACTACCAGTGGCAGAATCCATAACTCTCATGTTATACTGTGTTGAAGAATGATGTTAGACCTTCAGAATTCTGCACAAGCAAGTCTGATTATGTCCAACAACAATAACGATAGACAGATTTCCATTTAGTGTTGGGTTGAAAGGTGATGCAGAGTCAGCAGGAAAATAGATTTGAGGCTGAGACGAGTTGAGGCATGCTTGTATTAAATAGCAGAGCAAGCTCAAGGGGCTGAATTGCCTGCTACTGCTCTAATTGATAATTTTTGATTTATTTTCATAAGAACATGAGTGTATTGTAATCAAGTACTTAGTTGTGGAGTTTACTAATGAATTTGTTCTTCACCTTAGGTGCAAAAGTATTTTTATTGCACGTCTATTGAACACATATTATACCAGAATGGAGTAATTAACAACAATATCTCCCCTGTGTGTGCCTTGCATTACAAAATCCCAAGCTAGTTTAGATCAAATAATGTACAGAGGGAAACTGCTTTCCCATTATGAAATGCAGATGGAAACAACAAAGAAGTTGAAACGTGTTTTAATGTTTGTTTTCAGAATCAAAGATAAATTATTTGTAGTCCTCCTGCCAAATGATGTAAAAAAGTAAAAAGGATTATTACTTGAATGGTAAAAAGTTGCAGCATGCTGCTATGCAGAGGGACCTGGGTGTCCTTGTGCATGAATCACAGAAGGTAGGTCTGCAGGTACAACAAGTAATTAGGAAGGCAAATGAAATTTTGTCCTTCATTGCTAAAGAGATTGAGATTAAAAGCAGAGAGGTTACGTTGCAGCTGTACAAGGTGCTGGTGAGGCCACACCTGGAGTACTGTGTGCAGTTTTGGTTTCCTTACTTGAGAAAGGATGTACTGGCACTGGAGGGCGTGCAAAGGAGGTTCACTAGGTTGATTCCAGAGTTGAGGGGGTTGGTTTATGAGGAGAGACTGAGTAGATTGGGATTATATTCATTGGAATTCAGAAGATTGAGGGGGGATCTTATAGGAACATATAAAATTATGAAGGGAATAGATAAGATAGAAGTAGAGAGGATGTTTCCACTGGCAGGTGAAGCTAGGACAAGAGGGCATAGCCTCAAGATTAGAGGGAGCAGATTTAGGACTGAATTGAGAAGGAACTTCTTCACCCAAAGGGTTGTTAATCTATGGAATTCCTTGCCCAGTGAAGTAGTTGACACTACTTCAGTAAACGTTTTTAAAGATAAGGTAGATATTTTTTTGAACAATAAAGGAATTAAGGGATACGGTGAGAATGTGGGTAAGTGGATCTGAGTCCACGAAAAGATCAGCCATGATCTTGTTGAATGGCGGAGCAGGCTCGAAGGGCCAGACGGCCTACTCCTGCTCCTAGTTCTTATGTTCTTATGTTCAAATACAGAATACAAATATAAATATTGATTCTTACATAATTGTGTACTATTGTATAAACGTCAATATTTTGCATAAATTAGCAACAATACCACTTAGACTTTAAGAAGCCATGTCAAATCTATTGTTCGTATTTAGTGGTGATACAACAAGTTGCAGGTAAAATGATTTGAGATTAGCTGAAGTAGTTTACGCTGATTACCCAGTTGACATTAATCATGTTTCAGAGATAGTAGGAAGTGCAGATGCTGGAGAATCTGAGACAACAAGGTGTAGAGCTGGATGAACACAGCAGGCCAAGCAGCATCAGAGGAGCAGGAAGGCTGACGTTTCGGGCCTAGACCCTTCTTCAGAAATGGGGGAGGGGAAGGGGGTTCTGAAATAAATAAGGAGAGAGGGGGAGGCGGATAGGAGATGATTAGAGGAGCAGATAGGTGGAGAGGAGACAGACCGGTCAAAGAGGCGGGGATGGAGCCAGTAAAGGTGAGCGTAGGTGGGGAGTTAGCGAGGGGATAGGTCAGTCCAGGGAGGACGGACAAGTCAAGGGGGCGGGATGAGGCTAGTAGGTAGGAGGTGGGGGTGGGGCTTGAGGTGAGAGGAGGGGATAGGTGGGAAGAAGGACAGGTTAGGGAGGCGGGGACAAGCTGGGCTGGTTTTGGGATGCGGTAGCGGGAGGAGAGATTTTGAAGCTTGTGAAGTCCACATTGATACCATTGGGCTGCAGGGTTCCCAAGCGAAATATGAGATGCTGCTGCTGCAACCTTCGGGTAGCATCGTTGTGGCACTGCAGGAGGCCCAGGATGGACGTGTCGTCTGCGGAATGGGAGGGGGAGTTATAATGGTTCGCGACTGGGACTGCATCGGCTGTTCCCGTTGTGGCCTCCTCTACATCGGGGAAACCAAGCGGAGGCTTGGGGACCGCTTTGCAGAACACCTACGCTCGGTTCGCACTAAACAAGTGCACCTCCCATTCGCGAACCATTTCAACTCACCCTCCCATTCCGCAGACGACATGTCCATCCTGGGCCTCCTGCAGTGCCACAACGATGCTACCTGAAGGTTGCAGGAACAGCAACTTATATTCCGCTTGGGAACCCTGCAGCCCAATGGTATCAATGTGGACTTCACGAGCTTCAAAATCTCCCCTTCCCCGACTGCATCCCAAAACCAGCCCAGCTCGTCCCCGCCTCCCTAACCTGTCCTTCCTCCCACCTATCCCCTCCTCCCACCTCAAGCCCCACCCCCATCTCCTACCTACAAGCCTCATCCCACCCCCTTGACCTGTCCGTCTTCCCTGGACTGACCTATCTCCTCCCTACCTCCCCACCTACACTCACCTTTACTGGCTCCATCCCCGCCTCTTTGACCAGTCTGTCTCCTCTCCACCTATCTTCTCCTCTATCCATCTTCTATCCGCCTCCCCCTCTCTCCCTATTTATTTCAGAACCCCCTTCCCCTCCCCCATTTCTGAAGAAGGGTCTAGACCCGAAACGTCAGCCTTCCTGCTCCTCTGATGCTGCTTGGCCTGCTGTGTTCATCCAGCTCTACACTGTGTTACCTCTGACATTAATCATTATTGTTTCACATTTGTGGAGAGATACATCAAGTTGGTCAGTATCTGTGGAGTTACTAATCATTTGAGCTGGACAAAATGATAAATGTACAACTTTTAAAAAGGTTAGAGGGTGAGGTAAGCTCTCAGCTCAAAAGTCATATCGAGAACAAATAGAATGACTCAACACAGAGAAGATGAAAGTGAGGAGCCCACTGAGTGGGAACTTTACACAGCTCAACTTCATGCAGGCTAAAAATCAAGGTGTAATCAGAACTGCTGCTCGAGGGATCCTGTGTCCGTTGCAGAACTCTGGTTTTATTTTCTTGCGATTTTGTTCTGCTATGCATTCCCTGTGTACCGGATCAGGGTTTAACAATATTAGAACTAGGAGCAGAGTAGACAATTTAGCCCCTCGAGCTTGCTCCATGCCTTAATATGATCATGACTGATCTCATTTCAGCCTCAGCATCACTTTGTTGCCTACTCCCATAACCCTTTAACCCAATAATAATTCATAATGTGTCTGTCTCCTCCTCAAGGTTGTTCAGTGTCTTGGCATTGATTGCACTCTGTGGTAATGAATTCCACAGATTCACGACCTATCAAGAGAACTAATATCTCCTGTACAAGGTGCAGGGCTGGATGAACACAGCAGGCCAAGCAGCATCATAGGAGCAGAGAGGCTGACGTTTTTTTTGAGCTGGTTTGGTTCTGAAGTGTCATACTGGATTGACAACATT
>NC_063332.1:67516528-67581095 GCF_021869965.1 Rhincodon typus
GGCCTAGACCCTTCATCAGAAAAGGGGGAGGGGAAGGGTCTAGGCCCGAAACGTCAGCCTCTCTGCTCCTATGATGCTGCTTGGCCTGCTGTGTTCATCCAGCCCTGCACCTTGTTGTCTCGGATTCACCAGCATCTGCAGTTCCTACTATCTCAGAAAGAAACCTTTTTTTGACATACCAAATGAATTGAGATATTTCTATTCATTGTATTGCCTTGTTTATTGATCCCAATCAGATTTACGTCTTTGCAATTTAATTTATTTTTATGTTGAAACAGGCACCATTTGTTTTAATTAAAGTAAGGCTGAAATTTGGTGGGATTCTTTTTTACTATAGTGATGGAATGTTTATCGTCTTCCAGACAATAATTTAAAGATCATACGGATGTGCAAAATTGGCATTGAATTCAAAATTTATTCTGCAGGATTTGAATTTAGGCATTGCCATGAGCAACCTTCTTAAGTATGAAATAGTTGGATTTATAATTAACTTTAGACATTTTTATGTCTATAATTATCTGTTGAAAAAAATGTAAAGGTAAAACTGATGCAGTAGGTCAGTTGACTGCCAGAGAAACTGTGCTTTTTATTTCTGTTGACTTCAATAGGAATTAAAATGGGCCATTTTCAAGGCCAGCAATTGATCAGGATCATTAGTTTTACAACCAAGCGGCAAACTAAAAATCTATCCTCTGATTTTCTTTTTGTTTGAAAGTATGAATGGATTTTGTGGTCAGCAGCAAGGAATGATCCCTGGTATTCACTGGAAAGTTCCCCACAAGGTCCTGGGCTCAGATTTTCATGATAAAAGTGGAATAATACCTGATAATGGGTGGGAGATCAAGATACACTATTAACCTGTGCTTGCTCCTTATTATGTGGGCTGGACAAAAACTATGGTTCCTGCTAATTTAGTTGAGAGTATACTAAGCATATCAGTAAGTTTCTGTATATGTCAGCCAGCAAGTATAGCACTACTTAAAGCCAACCTGCGCCTGTTCTACCTTTGGGTGACTGTCTGTGTAGAGTTTGCATGTTCTTCTCGTGTTTGCGTAGGTTTCCTCTGGGTACTCGACTTTACTCCCACAGTCCAGAGATATGTAGGCTGGGTGGATAAGCCATGGGGAATGCAAGGTTATAGGGTTAGGGTTGGTGTCTGGGTGCGATACTGTTCGGAGGGATGATGTCGACTGGATGGACCGAATGGCCTGATTCCACACTGGAGGGATTCTGTGATTCTGTAGGGATTCTTTTAAAGACTAAGTACATTTGATTGAGACATGTATTGCAAGTGCCTGGAAATCTCTGACTGGTTTCCAGGAGAAGTGACAATGATGTGAAAGGATGTGCTTCAAGGTTCCTGCTGAAGCAATAGAGGTCCTAGGACAGGGAGTGGATAACAGAGACAGGCCCTCTTCCCAAAGGGAGCAATGAAGCTATCTGGGCAGTTACTGAGATGACAATTTGAGCAGATAGCCATGATGGTCAATATAAAATAAGCAGGATGACTATGTTAATAATAATAATGTAACCCTGACAACAACAATCACATGCTATCAAACATAGAGGAGTGGAAGAACTGTGCTAGATATCTGCAATCAACATTCTGAAAGCCTGGCTTTCACACAAATAAATAATGTGGTATGTGAATTTCAGTGCCAGTATAATGCTGGGTAAGCAACCATCCCGAACAAGGAGGATCATATGAAACAGCACATCCTTTCACTTGTTAGCAATAAGCAAGCTACTCACCATACTCAACCAGCTTGCACTTGCAAAACTGACAGCACGGTGTCCAGCATTAAATGTTAATCTATGATTACACAACATTTGCTAAATAATTTTGAGTGTGCAAAGATTTATTTGACAACCAATTTAGGATTGTCGGTTAGGCTTGCTGTGTGGCCCATTTGTGTGTACTGGAAGCTAGTCAAAAAGAACATATACCATTCGTTTTAACTCAACAAGAAAGGTGATATGCATTCTCTGGTTCATTTCTCAGGACAGTGGCTTATCTATTGAAAATCAACATGTCTGGGTAAAGATTTAAATAAAGTTTGGTTTTAATGTACGTCGTCAACAACTGGTACATTTTATCCACGGTAACACTTCTACCAAGGTGTCAACCAATCAGCACTCTTCTCGTATGATTTCAATGTTGTTTTCCCTTTACATTGTTACATCTTGTGAATTGTCCAGATGAGTGCAAACTGAAAAGCTTCAACAAAATATGTCTTTTCTCAGCAGTATTCAAGTACAATAAAATGTTTGTTGCATTGGCAGACTGATGTATGTCAAGGAATGTGGAGGAATTTGGCATCAACTTGTCGCTGTGTGCTTTGCAAAGTCTTTAAGAGCCCATTCTTTCTAGCATGGCTAATTCTATGACAGCACTTGCAGACCAGATTGTGCTGAAGCATCTGAGAGTTGATGCATCAGTTTCTATTGCAGCGCAGTCAAAGATAACCAAATGTCTTGAGTGCTGCAGTGGAAAGTCAATTATCATGAAAACTCAGCCTGCTGCAAGCTCAGGAACAGGCTTTTTTAGTTCTGATAATGTGAAAAGTTAATGCTGTCATAGAAAAGGATCGGCTTGTGGAGAGTGGTCAGAATATAATAGTATTTCATGTTCTCTTTGGAAGTGCAATACTTAGTCTGATCTGATATAGTGACTTAAACTTAACAATCCCAAAGAAATGGGAAGTGGAAGGTAGGATTGTAGGTGAATAGTGACACGCATTTGGGGAAATCTTTCCTAATTCTCAGTAAATATATGTTCCATTGAATGTCTAATAGAAAGAAGAACTGCTCTGGCTAACTGAGGACATCAAATTGCAGGGGAAGAGATGGTGGAGAATGCCACAAAGGTTAATTGTTTGGTAGTCGATTAGTAACATTTTAGAAATAGCAAAGAGTGATTTGAACAAAAGGAGGGTTGTCCTCTGTGGAAGCATCGTCGGATGAAGTGATGGGCATCCTGGCTGAGAGGAGATTGAAATGACTGCTTTACTCCTTGTCCTTCTCCTCAGCCTCAGCCCCTCCTGATTGAGCAAGGTTTACATTTTTAATCTACCTTTACAGAGAAGTGTGGTAATTTGCTTAGGTTCATGCTAGGTCAGTGATTTCTAGGTTGATTCCATCAGCAAAAACTGCAACAATGCATCCTGTGGAAGGGCAAGGTACATCTGACAGGAACTTTATTTCCACATTTTACTGCTCGTGTGTGAATGTCACAACTTGCTGCCTTTACCTAATAATAACAGTGAGCATTGACAATTTTGGCATTATTGTTACGGAACATTCCAGGCCAGTGTCATTTGGTGCCTATTGACTTTGTCCTGTTAATATCAATCATTAACTTAGGATGTTTACATGACCTTACCATTCCACGGCTGCATGGCAACCAACCAGGGTAAGTTCAATGGCTAAAGCTCACCACTGCAATACAGGCATGAATCCATACCTTACACTGATTATCCAGGGAGGTGTCAGTGTAGCATTTAGTGTTTGCAGGCAAGGCAGGCAGATAAACTATGCTTTACTCTTTTTCCTGGTTGAAGCTGGTGTTGTACACGTATATAGCGTGTTTACATCAGTTTGAGAGAAGGTTGACTGATTTAAAAAGATGTGGGCGTCGCTGGCTGGGCAAGCCTTTGTTGCCCGTCCCTAGTTGCCCTGGAGAAGGTGGTGGGCTGCCTTCTTGAACCACTGCAGTCCAGGAGCTTCTAGGATTTTGATCTAATGACAGTGAAGAAAAGGCGATTATATTTCCAGTTCAGGATTGTGAGTGTTTTGGTGGGGAATTTGCAGGTGGAAATGTCCCTATGTATCTGTTGCCATTGTTCCACTCAGTGGAAGCAGGCATTGATTTAGGATCTACGTCCTAAGCTAAAAAAAGCATGAAATCAAAAGTTAAAATTAAATTTAAATTTAATTCTTTGTCCTTGTCTTTAAGTCCCTTCACAAACTTCCAGCATCTGATCTTAGCAATCTTCCTCCGGTTTGCATCCAATAAGCCATTAGCCAACAATCTCTTCCTCTCATTTCAGGTGACAGTAGCCCTTTGGCATGAATGGCAACAGGCTATTCTGCTGTGGAAGAAATTACACTAAACTTGATTCTTTTCTCACCCAACGTTCATGTAAATGTTGAAAGGTCAATCTGTGGTAGGGATAGAGACCATGGTTAGGATTCTTGTATTGTAGAGATAATCTCCTTACTTCTGAGCTATGGTCCGGGTTTGAGTCCTACCTGAACAGGATGATTAAAATCTCAGAAACCATGGTTGAATGTCAGTCCTTGGACACTTATAGATGTAAATGGGTGCCTTTGAACAAGGACAGTGGGAGCCTTTTTCCTCTGATGGTGATGGCCAGCACGAGGGGACATAGCTTTAAATTGAGGGGTGATAGATATAGGACAGATGTCAGAGGTAGGTTCTTTACTCAGAGAGTAGTAAGGGCGTGGAATGCCTTGCCTGCAAAAATAGTTGACTCGCCAACTTTAAGGGCATTTAAATGGTCATTGGATAAACATATGGATGATAATGGGAGACAACAAGGTGCAGGGCTGGATGAATACAGCAGGCCAAGCAGCATCATAGGAGCAGAGAGGCTGACGTTTCGGGCCTAGACCTTTCATCAGAAATGTTCCCCCTTCCCCTCCCCCATTTCTGATGAAGGGTCTAGGCCCGAAACGTCAGCCTCTCTGCTCCTATGATGCTGCTTGGCCTGCTGTGTTCATCCAGCCCTGCACCTTGTTGTCTCGGATTCACCAGCAATTGCAGTTCCAACTATCTGGGATGATAATGGAATAGTTTAGGTTAGATGGGCTTCAGATTGGTTTCACAGGTCGGCGCAACATCGAGGGCCGAAGGGCCTGTACTGCGCAGTAATGTTCTATGTTCTATGTTCTATGTTCTAAGGTTGAGATCTGATAACTCAGCACAAACTGGGAATCAGATCTAGAAATACTCAGCTGGTCAGATAGCATCTGTGAAGCTTAGAATTCTTTTGGTTTTAGTTTATTAATTCATGGGATGAGGATGCCACTCGCTTTATTTATTATCCATCCCTAATTGCCCAGAGGACAGTTAAGAGTCAATCACATTGCTGTGGGTCTGGAGTCACATGTAGGCCAGACCAATGGTAGATTTCTTCCCCGAAGGACATATATGAACCAGATAGCTTTTACAACAATCAACAGTAGTTACAAGGTCACTGTTAGGCTGGCTTTTTATTTCAGATTTTTATTGAGTTCAGATTTGTCCAGAGATGTGCAGGTTAGGTGGTTTGGCCATGCTATATTGCCCATAGTGTTCAGGGATGTGTAGATTAAGTGAGTTATGGGAGATGGGTCTGGGTGGGATTCTGTGAGAGTTGGTGTGGACTTGTTGGGCTGTTTCCACACTGTACGGAGTCTAGTCTAAGTCATTTCACTACCTGCCATTGAACCCATGTCCCCAGAAAAATAGTCTGGGCTTTGAATTTCTAGTCTATGCCACTACCTCCCTTGATTGTAAGGTAAGAAGGTATTATGCCCAGAAGTATAAAAATAATTGTCATAGGTTTCATTTTTAGTTAAAGTATAATGTAATCATTCCTCAGTATTGTGTTGTGATATTAAATTCATTTTAGTTTCAGGCAATAGATGGGTTAAAGATTAAACAAATGCCATTCCACTAAGCATAAACTTACAAATTGTACAAACAAAGCCCATAGTAAAAGGAGAAGTATTATATTAGAAGAGGCAAGGCACAACTTAATTTTGGAAGGCATGGTGTGAAATGAGTTTTTGAGCCGAAGCAACTTTGACTTCACATTGCAAATCTGTTACCATGGAAACACACCTCTAGCACATGTAAAATACCTCCTGAAGTTATGTTAATCAGTAACATAATTTTAATCAAAATCATGATTGTGGGAGCCAGGGAATAAGTTGTAATATTAAAGGGGCAATTTAAATGCAAGCTGTTATTGTTCATTTGCTACTTAAAATAAAAACTTGCATTTCCATAGAACCTTTTCACATTTCAGAAATACCCTACAGCATTGTGATGGTCACATTTTTGGAGAATACTTGTGTGTTTTGTGAGTCAGAACATATTTTATTTTTGAAAATATGTGATGTAAACTATTTTTCTTGCTAATATTGTTGCAAAAGACAACAGCTGATCCTGTGGGACAGTGTGTTGGAGAAGCAATGCCCTGCACCCTGAAAAGGTGGCTCTGGGTTCAAGTTTCTGTCCTGAGTGTAAACTTTGATTGTGATTATTTTGTTAAACTCAGAGGGCTTAATAGCAACTGAACCACCATGAACATTGGGTGATGTGGAATTTTGAAGACTCCCCATTCTAGACATAGTTGCAGCAAACTGGAGTAAAGTGAGATTATGGAGTAGGTTTTCACTTGCTAACTAAGTGGATTGCTAATAACATTGCCAACTGGATTCTGCTGATTTCAGTGGAAAGGAAAATTGTGCAGTTTCTATAATGATGATCCGTTCTGTTAGAAGAGGTGAAAAATACTCTCTATTTCTATAAAGTTATCTTCCACAAACTTAAATATGCATTCTATAGACAAAAAGATCTACTTTTATTTCCCGAATTGTCAATAAGTTGTGCCATTGTGTTGTAGGATATAACTTTGTTCCAGAAATTTTCCATTGAATGTCAAATTTACTCAACATTGGGTTCAGTATTTGGGTGTGTGCCTCCTTTAAGCTATGGACAGAATTGAAATTAAATTCATACCCTTCGTTAACTAAGTTAATGTGTGACTGGGTTAAACAACTCAGTTGTTTTCAAGGAACATTGGTATGCATGATCAATTTGAACTCGAAAGAACAGAGATTGTAGGGACCATCAAAAAATACGCTGCATTGGAGAAAAATACTCTTCATGTAAGGAGATATGTTTGTTTTTATTTACAGGGCTCATCTTGAGCGCAGGCTTATATTTCTTTCACTTCCTTAATGAAGTCTTCTGGTGACATCAGTTAAAATGATACATTTGGAATATGCCCTTTTCCCTACTGTTTGCCTTGGGCTGATTGCAGGTTGACCTGTTTCATTATTTTCTGACTATCCACCAAGCCTAATAAAATCTCTTTCTAACATATTAAAACATTTTAGCGATCTTCAGAAATGGTCATCTCTTAGGCATTCCTGACAACGTTGCTGATAAAGGCAAAAAATAGTTTACTGACCAATCAACAATATGGCATAATCTTTCAACATAGTGTAGTCAATAAATAACTCGGTATTTGTAAAGTCAGTCTCTCACCCAGCTGACTATCATCAGTACCAGTTTGATTCAATGAGCCTTCATTGCAATTAGAAATAACCCACTTGAAATCTCAAGTCATGTTGTTACCTATTTAGAATAAACCAGCTGTGATCATTCATTGATGTAACACAGTGTGTTTTCTAGTGTTCTTGTGGTGCAGTGTTATTGCCCCACCTCTAAGCTAGAAGACCTGGGTTCAAGTCCCAGAGCTGTGTTGTAACATCTCTGAGGAAGTTGATGAAACTATATAATGTGTTTTTATTTGACATAGCTCAAAGCTATGGTTAGTTGATAGCCTTGAAAATTTCGAGGTGGAGATTTGGCTGTATTTGGGTGAAGGATGCATCCCTGGTATCAGAGTGGAGAGGCTTGAGGTGCCCATGATATTGGAACCACTGGTTAGAAGCGGCCAACCAGTGAAGAGAAACCCTGCCTCGATTCTTGCTGGTACAATGAGGTTTAAATTTTACAGCCTACATCCAGGAAGATAGTCCATTCAGAATCTGAACTGGCCTGGATAGAATAATAAATACAAAATATATCAGGAGGAGAAATGTAGCAACCTCTTCAACAAAACACATCACACAGAATGATGAAATATACTCAGATGAATGATAGAAAATGTGAAATTGTTGGTTGGCATCTGGGGCTGAGGGCTGAGTAAGCCAATCATTCATCTTGTCCTGCAAGGGGAGGCAATGACATAGTGGACTAGTAATCCACAGACTTAGACGATGCCACCTTCCTCAGGGAAGCATTAGAAATGTCCATCATTTTCTCAGTTGAGGATTCCCTGCTGCCATGGTTGATAGGGCCCTCAGCCGTTTGGCCCTCATTCCTTCCCTTCCTTTCCACAACAACGATAGGGACCCCCAGTATTCACTTATCAACCCACCAGCCTCTGCACACAAAGGATGATAAGTTGCCATTTCTGCCATCTCCAGTGGGATGCCATGATCAGACCTTCCCCTCCCCTTACTTGTCAGCCTTCTACAGGGACTGTTCCCCCCAGGACAACTTGGTCAATGCCTCCTCCATTCCCAACATCTCCCCACACTCCCATGGTACCTTTCCATGCAATTGCAGAAGGTGTAATACCTGCCCATTTAGTTTTTGCCCCTCGCTATCCAAAACCTCAGACACACCTTCCAGGTGAAATAGCGATTTATCTGCAATTCATTTAACCTAGCCTAGTGTATTTGCTGTTCACAATGTGGTCTCTTCTACATTGGGAAGATGAAGCACAGACTTGGAGAACACCTACATTCTGTCCACAGAAATGACCCCAAGCGTCCTATTGCCTGCCGCTTCAACATACCTCTGTTTTTCACCTCAACATTTCTGTCTTGGGCCAGCTGGACTACTCCAGCAAGCCTTGAACAATGACATCTCATTTCCACTTGGGGATCTTGCAGCCTCTAGAACTCAAAATCGAGTTCAATAATTTTAGAGCCTGATTCCATCCTTCCATATTTTTTACTCACACCCACGCCTGGCCCTATTATGACATGGGTTGCTTTCAGTACAGCTCACCCATTCTGTCCTGCTCCTGGCTTTTATCATCACTTATTTGGCTTCTCTTCTGCCCTGGCCTGCTATCCCTAATCTCCTTGTTTACCTAGACTTTTTATATGTCTCTCTATCTCTGGGCTCCATTTCCACCTATCTGCTCATGTCCTTCTCCCCCGTCCACCCCCCCCCCCCACTTTGTCTTCAGCATAAATACCACTTTTTCCCAGCTGCTAACTGCTCTGATGAAGAGTCACCAGGCTTGAAAAGTCGATCCTGCTTTCTTCCCACAGATGCTGCCAGACCCGCTGAGTTTCGCCAGCAATTTCTGTTTTTGTTTCACAAAAATCTCCAGATCTGTAGTTCTTTGTTTAATGAGAGTCTTCCAGAAACCTGGGTAATGTTCTGCCCCTCTTGTAGGGGGCATCTTGACAGTGCATCTATGGTGCATGCCTCCTCCTCCCAGGAGACCTTGCTGTGGGCTGGCTGGCCAGGTAATGGGGATGTGCCTGGTCTGGCTGCTCCCACCAGTCCAGTCTTTGAGAGCTACTTTAAAATGCAAAAAAAAAAACACTACACCTTCCCCACCCATCCCAATCTTCAGAAGTGAGGGATTGATCCTCAAAAGGGCCTCTAGGTAGACTCCATCTCTGTTGCTTTCAGCTACCTACTGCTGATATAACTGCAGCAAAGGTATGCCTGTTCATGACAGAGTATTGAGAAGAGGGATCTTGCAGTTTAGGAAGTCTGACCTTTTCTTTAATGGCATTGGCAGGTGCCCATTCCTTCCTCCATTTCCCCCATCTCATCTCCCCACCCATAATGCAGTTAAGTACAAGTCCTGGTACGTCTGAGATTGTCCCAACAATCTTTCAACAGCACGTTGCTGCAATAGCCACACAATAGCAGGACACATTTATTTTTTGCAGTTATCAAGTTCCTTTTGTGCCACTGGGTCAAAATCCTGGAACTCCCTTCCTAGCAGAACTGTGGGTGGTCCCTACCCTTCCTGTGTCCCCCAGTGACAGCAGCGGTTCAAGAGGCATCTGACCAGCACCACCTTCGGTGCAATGAATGGTGACCTCGCCAGGGATGCCCACACCCCAGGAAAGAATTTTAAAAATGTCGAGAAGTAGATTATATTACTTTCATTACTTGTTCTTTAATTTTCAACAGAAAGGGAATATCAAAAGGAGATGACTGTCATCGCTTTGTTGAGAAAACCAGTGATTCGCTTCCAGCTAATTTTACAAAACATGTTCAAGGAGCAATTCAGAGTTACAACAGGTAAAACGTTTCCATGCATTATTGAAGTGATAATTAGGAAGAAACTGTAGTGTTATGAATAATGAATGTACTTGGGAATTACTTTAGTTGTGAGGTGTGAGCAGGTGTTTTGTTGGTGTATTTGCACTGTCTAGGCTCTTATAGATATTACTGTGCTATTGTTCAAAGTAATAAGTCAAAGCCTATGGGAGGGAGGAGGAGGGACAGTTGGGTGGGAATAACTGCTTCTGATTTCCAGTGTCAGGATGGCTGTCTCCATTAGGGTGGGGGTGGGAAGGGTCTGATCCAGGGGCATTCTGCTCACTGGTGGTGGGATGTCAATAGAGTAATTATGGGCTACTCGAAAGCAATTGTACCTGAGACAACTAGTATTTCATTGTTTCATCTGGGACTTGCATGAGGAACCCATAGCTCTCCAATTGCTATCCAGTAAAAACCCACCATCTGCCCTTGTCTTCAAACCCCCTCTGCCCCTCTCAAGCAACCCATTCCCCGCAGTAGTCTTCATCACATGGGAGATCTGATACCGACCGGAAAAGTACCTACTTCTAAATGATACCAAACTCCTGGACAGAAGTGAAATGCTGAGTTGATCACTCAGTTAAAGAACAAGACTGATATGAAAGCCTGAAAATACATTTTGGCTCAGTGGTGGCACTCTAGTTATCAAGATCATATGCTTAAGCCTCAATGCAGAAACTTCACAGAATGTGGGCTGAAATGCCTGAGGATTGAGTGATGCACTGCCAATGTCACTTACCTTTCAGACGAGACTTTGAACTGCAGCGCCATCTTGTCAGAAAACAGCCTGTAGCACTATTTGAAGAAGAGCATGGAAAGTATCTTGATGCTAACACCAAAAGCAGATGATGTGTTAACTTATTTCATTGCTGTGTGTGGGACCTTACTGAGTACAAAATTGATGCTACAGAAGAAGTTGGGAAAAGTCACTACATAATTGGAAGATATTCCTAAGAAAATACAGGGAATGCAGGATTTCTATTTTCATTCTAAAATTACAATGGCTGAGTAAATTCCTATCGTATGATGCAAAGTAACATTTCTTTTCCTTTCAGTAATGTATCCATCGTATCTGAATCACTAAGTGGGCAGACCACACCAACAGACCTTAATCAGTCCTGGTCTGCAATCCAGAGTTATACAACCAGCCTGTCTACAGAGCGCAGTTCAGTATACTCCTGGAGAGATGATGTAAGTATTGCAGGTTGATGGGAATTCTCAGAATTATGACGGGAAGAAAAGACACTGGGATTTTTCTGTGGCGCATAAAGAATGTTAGGGCTTTAGAGAAAGCTGACAAGAATGTTGGGAGTCTGCATGAAAATGTTGCCCCTCAGATCCCTTTTAAATCTTTCCCCTCTCACCTTAATCTTATGCCCTCTAGTTTTGGACTCTGCTACCTTGAGGGAAATGACCTTAATTATTCACCCGATCCATGCCCCTCTTGATTTTATAAACCTTTATAAGGTCACCCCTCAGTTTCTGATGCTACAAAGAAAATAGCCCCAGCCTATTCAGCCTCTCCCTATTGTTCAAACCCTTCAACCCTGGCAACATCCTTATAAATCTTTTCTGAACCCCTTTCATGTTTAACAACATCTGTCCTATCGTGGGGAGACCAGAATTGATTGCAGTATTCCTAAAGTGGCCTAACCAATGTCCCGTACAGCCGCAACATGACCTGCCAACTCCTGTATTCAATGCACTGACCGATAAAGGCAAGAGTACCAAATGCCACCTTCACTAATCTGCCTACCTGGGACTCCACTTACAAGGAACAAAGAAACTGCACTCTGAGGTCCCTTTGTTTGGCAACACTCCCCGGGACCTGAACATTAAGTGTATAAATCCTGCCCTGATTTGCCTTACCAAATTGCAGCTCCTCACATTTATCTAAATTCAACTCCATCTGCCACTCCTCGGCCCATTGGCCCATCTGATCAAGATCCTGTTGTATTCTGAGGTAACCTTCTTTGCTGTCCACTACATCTCCTATTTTGGTGTCATCTGCAAATTTACTAACCATGCCTCCTATGGTCACATCCAGGTCATTTATATGCCTTTCCTCTCTGATGTTGCATTTTCATGGATGAGGCCAACTAAAATCTCAATTGAATCAGTTCAAATAAATTCACTTGGCACTAGCTAATAACTGTTGGCTCGTTCTCATCTTCTTCAATCAAAGACGGTACAAATTACATTCTTAAGAGACATCACTGGCAAGCAATGACTAGTTGTGCTTGGGTTTCAGGAATTTGACAAGGCAAACACACGAACAGTGCATCAGTTGTTCTGGGAAATCGATGAGATGCTATTTGAGGGAAAGGTTAGCAGTCGTACTGAAAGCATTCGAACAGAGTGTCGGGAATGGACAGAACGTTCACCCCAGCTCAGGTCAGTACTTCAGAAATATAAATATGTCACCTACCTCTAGATAGCAATTAACAGCATTATCAACTGAAGCAATACATCAAAAATAGCCATTTATATAGGGAAGATGGGAGAATAAAATAATGGAAGGTACAACCTTAGCCACCCTAGGTGAGCAGTTAACATGCCTTATCAGCTAATTAGCTGTTTTCGGTTGATCCTAATTTCAAAGACACCAATCTGAATCAGACAGAATCCTTCAAATAAGCAGGTTGGAGATCATGGCCATCATTGAGCCCCAATGTAAATTTTAACAGTGCCTGAACAGCTCTGGCTTTCCTGCCAGGTTGAAGCTGCTGAGAAATGAGTCACAATGTGGGCAGCTAATCCAGATGGAAAAGCAGTAAGAATCTAATAACTTTTTGAAATGAAAGTACAGGATGTACTGGAGCTCCAATTTAAATTATGTTGACAACTCAGACCGGAATATGCCATTTGCGTGTTTTACTGGCTGTCTCCCTCTGGGAAGTTATTTTATTGTTCTTTGTGGGGCCAAAATGGATCAGAACTTTCACAAAAGCTTTTAGGTCTCCCTTCCCACCACTACCTGCAAGCCCATAAGTGGGAAAGGAGGCCTAAACATTTTTTGTAGCAGTTCTGATCCATTTTGGCCCCACAAAGATCAGTTAAATAACTGTGGTGGGATGGTGCCTGATATGTTATTCTACTGTTCATTAAAAGCTGGGAACCAATTGTTCTGTGAATATATATACTGGAGTGCTTCATTCACTGTTGCATTGCAGCTATGTGCTGAATAACAATGCATCATTCCACAGCTACATGGGGTTAGCAAGAAAAGGGGCCCTCTTATGGTGCAATGTTAGTGCCCCTGGGCTGGGAGGCACAGGTTCAATCCCACCTGCTCCAGAGGTGTGTAATAATGCATCTGAACAGGTTCGTTAGAAAAATGAATGAAAAAGAAAAGAAACAGGCTCGATGAAGCTTTGAGTCTAAAGTCTGATCATTTTTAATTTATGGAAACCAGAAGTAATCAATTTTCTGCAACTCAGCTGTTGATTTCCTGGGCGGTTATTTTAAGGCCCACCATGTAAAATTCACATATTTTCACTCCCATTGGGGAATTAAAACCTAACTTCTAACAGGGCAATAAAGAAATCTAACATAAAAGCAGAAAATGCTGGGAACACCAAGCAGCTCATTCAATATCGTTAGAGAGAACAGAATTAACTTTAGAGGAATGACTCTTTTATCAGAACAAAACGATCATTTAAATGTGCTGAGATTGAAGAGAACAAAAAGCAGAAAAGCTTTGAAGAATGATCTGTAATGTGTTTAAAAGTGACATGACAAGTAGAAGTTCTGGGATGTACTACCTGAAAGGGCAGTGGAAGAAGATTCAATAATAACTTTCAAAAGAGAACTTGAAGGGAAAATTATGCTAGGTTGCATGGAAGGTCAATACGAGCAAGCTCTTTCAAAGAGCTGTCAGAAACCTGATGAGCGGTATGTTCTCCATCTATGGTGTATCATGCCATGAGTTGATGACCAAGAAGATGATTGCACCAAGGAACTAAAAGAAATATGAGAAACAAGGGATATGTGAATAGTTGAAACAGAGGGTGAATCAGGCTGAAGCTGGAACAGAAGAAATCATGGTGGGGGGCAGGGGTGGGGGAGTGGGTGGTGGTGTTTTGGGAAGTGCAGAAAATAAACAAAACCAGAAAACACTGGCAGTTCCCATAGGTGATGCAGCAGTCAATTACTGAGGAAAGTCTTTACCTCTGAAAAATCACTACACTCTCATTTTGTTGACTCAAACTGCCTGACTTGATATGTGTATCCAATATTCACCTTTACCAGCACCTGCGGTACTTTGCTCAAGAAAAATATGAAATTGGATGTAACCAAGGGTGACAGTTCCTCTGCCAGTATTATGTTCTGACAAATAGCTTTTGGGAACCTGCTCTATAGACCCTTTTATTGTTGTTGCTCAATGATTCCAGTGTTCTCTTTGCTGACCTCCCATCCTGTGCCTCTATATTCTTGGTCTCATCAAAAACGCTACTCTAACTTGCACCAAATCCCTTTCACCAGTCACTTTGGAAGTCAGTGCTATACATTTGGTTCCTTTTGGCAAAGTATCAAAATTGAAATTCCCAACCTTGCTTTCAAACCTCTCCATAGCCTTTCTCATTCTTGTATCTGTAACCTCCTTCAGTCCCAAACCCATTTGCAATCTCATTGCTTCTCCAGTTTTGGTCTCCAGAGTGTCCTCACTCCTAATTGTTGGACCATTAGTAGCAGATGCTCTCGCTACAGGAGTAACTATGACTCTCATGGATGGGTCTCCTGTGGGAGACAGGTCTGACTAGTTAACACAGTGGGCGTTTTGCTGTGACTTTTTCTGCCACAGTGTTAGCTGTGCCTCTTCATTGGCCCCACTGGACACAGCAGTGGCCTTGCCACGGATTGGCCAAACAACATTGTGAGAAAAATCACAAGGCAGTCGTAGATCAGCATGGATCAGGACACTAAGGTGTCAAACTCCAAATAATATGTTGAAATGTACGGTCTGAGTGACCCATACCAGTCCAGATGGGGTGTGATCAGGAAAAACATCCTCCCCACAGGTGTGATAGTGGCAGTGACCTATACAGGATGCAATGCCACAAGCCTCAGCTTCGTTGTCATCAATGCTGAGAAAAGATCTGTTCCACACAGATTGAGGAAATGGGCGAGAGACCCAAGAGACATTTATACATTTTCCATACGGACCTGGGTCTGGAAGTCAGGCCAGTAGGACCAGAAGGACTGGTAGAAGAAGACAAACCCATTATTGAAGAGACCTTTTTGTCATCCCACCCTACAGAAACAAAAACCATCATCAAGTCACAAACCTCCTATAATAGAAGTTATATACAAGGGGGAGATGAGACTGACTCTATGATTAGCAATGATACGATAATATATGCAGAACCCCTCATCATTGAACCAACAAGTAACAGGACTGAAACACAAGAATTTGTGACATATTATCCCATGGAGGAGTTGTTTTGTACATTATGCAATTCCCTCCTCTTGGCAGTGAGTAATTTTCATGCTCACCTGGCAGAGAAACACCAAATTAACAAGTTCCGAACCAAGTGAGGTAAAAGTGGAGAATGCTGCACAATAGCTTGCTGCTACGCAAAGTGTAATTGTGAAAGACCAGTTGATCAGCAGGGAGCCTGTGCATGCTCAAAATGTGAACTTAGATTTACATCAAAAAATGGCTTTGGCCGGCATGAGAGACATGGGCACCTAGAGCTATGGAATGAAAGCACTGGGAACTACTAATTGCCAAGGCTAAACCTGGGAGGGGGAACCTATAAACGGACAGAACAGGAAACAAATCTTCTTCAACTGGAACAACAATTTATGGGATGGTCATTTATCAATAAAAAGATTGTGGGCATCCTTACAACAAAACCCCCAAACAAATGTCTGATAAGAGAAGATTTGCACAGGTTTTTTTTTCCTTTATTCATTAATGGGATGAGGGCATTGCTGGCTAGGCAGCATTTATTGCCCATCTCTAATTGCCTAGAGGGCAGTTAAGAGTCAACCACATTGCTGTGGGTCTGGAGTCACATGTAGGCTGCACCAGGTAAGGATGGCAGTTTCCTTCCCTAAAGGACATTAGTGAAGCAGGTGGGTTTTTCCCAACAATCAACAATGGATTCATGGTCATCATTAGACTCTTAATTCCAGATATTTTATTGAATTCAAATTCCACCATCTGCTGTGGTGGGATTTGAACCCAGGTCCCCAGAATGTTTTCTGGGTCTCTGGATTAATAGTCCAGCGACAATACCACTAGGCCATCGCCTCCCCCCTCATTGCCACCATCACACCTGATCACATCCCATCTGGATGGGTCAACCAACAATGCCAGACATTCCTGATGAGGTTAATCTCAAAGACGATTTAGAGGTTCCTGCACAGAATGATGAATCCCATACGAAGTCCTCCCAACAAACTTAAAAGGACCTCCAACTCCTGGCCTGTACCCCAGACATTGGGATATTTTCAATCAATTGACTCGGCCTGAGGAATGATCAAACAAGAAAGGAAACCAGGATGGCAGGCCGCTTGGATTGGGCCTTATGGGAAGTACGACTGACTGTTTGATTAATGGGAAAGAATCCCTGAAAGGTGACCTCAGGCCCAATGATGGAAGGATAAAGAGGCGCAAGAAGGACAAAAGTAAAAAGAACACTGAAGCACAGAAATGGTGGGCAATCAAAAAATCAAGGTTCAGAAAGGTTCAGTTATTCTCTAAAAGTAACAGAAGCCGGTTGGCACAGCAAATTATGGGAACGCCAATCATAGCTTTATGTCCCCCCTCAGTACGAGAGTTTGTGAGAACTTGCATTACAAAATTATCAGTGTTGAATAATAAGGCTAATCTTAATCAATTTACAAAATGCTCTGGAAAACTGAATGAAGGCCAATTGATTTGATCCATAAAAGAAGAGGAGGTAAATACAGCTATAATGGGAATAAACCCCAAAAGTGCAGCAGGACCTGATGGGATCATGCTGGAGGATATCCAAGACGGTGAGATCTCATGTCTATCAAGGCTGTTCTCTCTACGGTTTAAAAATTAGCACAACTCCGGACTCCTTAAAGAAAAGTTGCATTGTCCTAAATCTGAAAAAGGAAGCTGAGGAATGTCTGAGGGACATTGATAACTGGAGGCCCATTACCATGGGCTCCATATTACTTTACTTGTTTATGAAGATCATGGCAAAAAGGTTCATATTAAATCCACGCAGAAGGGCTTTCTGGCAGTGACCCTAGGATGTAACAAGAAAATCATGGTCCAGGATAATATTATGAAGGGCACCAAATGGAATAAGAAAGGCTCTGCAGTTATTTTTGTTGATCTCATGAAAGGCTTCGACTCGGTTTATCTTAAATTACTCATCAAAGCTCTACAGTGAGTTGGTCTACCAAAGAACTTTATTCAACTTGTCGAGGACTTGTATGTAGATAACACAACTGTAGCGGAAGCCAACTAGTTTAAAACCAATCCAATTGAGATAGAAAAGAGAGTAAAACAAGTGTAATCCCTATCTTGCGATACTGTTTAACATTGCATCAGGTAAGTTATAACACACTCTTGAGGAAGCTAATTTAGGAGGGGCCATGATGGTAAGCAACAAAATTGCTTTGCTTTGGCTTTCCTGGATGATATCACCTTTTTGAGTTACTCGCACTCTGGAATAGAAAGAATTCTTAAAATCACCCAATCATATTGTGACACCACTGATCTGTTAATAAGTATCTCTAAGACTAAAGGTTTCCATTTTACTTATAAAAGGAAAACCTTTTTATGCAATTATGGAAAAAAGGTAACATCATGAAATATACTCCCCAGGAGAAACAGAAAGATACCTAACGGCCCGGGTCAATCCATGGACAGATGTTGTGGATGGGGTTTGGCTATAGAGACTTTAGAATTGGGTTTTCAATTTGAAAGCCACTGCTCTCAAACCAATACAGGAGATCGAACTCCTATGAACGTATATCATTCCCAGGTTGATGTGACTCTTAGTGGAACATTCCAGAATTCATTGTGTGAACTAGTTGTGGTAATTCGTAAAACAACTGAATTGTTTTTAATCTCCCACCACATGGGATTCTTTATGCCAGAAGTAGACACAGGGGTTTGGGGATATTATAAGTTCAAATTCCAGCTGCCATGATCCAAAAACAGGAATTACTGGAGGCATCCATGGATACAGTGATCCTGGCTTCATTCCAGCATTGTGGAAAAGATCATTTGGGTAGAAAGGAAGAACTGCACAAACTTAAGATCTTACAGGAAATTGAGTCATTCTTAGAAAAAAAAAAGAAGTGCCATTCCATACTTGAGATAGACGAGCCCATGAGTCAAGCCAGCCCCAAGCATACAGCCGCAGAAGCAAGGCCACAAACCAGCAATAATGCCTGGAGGGAGTGACAAGTGACAAGAACATAGAGCATAGAACAGTACAGCACAGTACAGGCTCTTCAGCCCACGATGTTGTGCTGACCTATTATCCTACTCGAAGATCAAACTACCCTGCATACCCTACATTTTACTATCATTCATGTGCCTATCCAAGAGTCACTTAAGTGTTTCTAATGTATCTGACTCCACGACCAAAGCCGGCAGCTCATTCCACACGCCCAACACTCTCTGTGTAATGAACCTACCTCTGACATCTCCCCTATACCTTCCTCCAATCACCTTAAAATTATGCCCCCTTGTAATAGTCATTTTCGCCCTGGGGAAAAAGTCTCTGGCTATCCGCTCCATCCATGCCTCTCATCATCTTGTACATCTCTAACAAGTCACCTCTCATCCCTCTTTGATCCAATGAGAAAAACCCTAGCTCCTTCAACCTTTCCTGATAAGACCTTCCCTCCAGTCCAGGCAGCATCCAGGTAAATCCCCTCTGCACCGTCTCTAAAGCTTCCACATCCTTCCTATAATGAGGCGACCAGAACTGAACACAATATTCCAACTGTGGTCTAACCAGGGTTTTATAAAGCTGCAGCATAACCTCGCAGCTCTTAAACTCAATTCCCCTGCCAATGAAAGCCAATACACCATACGCCTTCTTTACAACCCTATCAACTTGGGTGGCAACTTTGAGGGATCTATGGACATGGACCCCAAGATCCCTCTGTTCCTCCACACTGCCAAGAATCCTGCCATTAACCCTGCACAGATCTTAAAAGCTAGGGATCTGGGATTCAATATTATAAAACTGCTGTAATCTCAAATTCCTGATTGAAACATCACTTAATATCAAATCTTCGAGATTAATTAATAGCCTCTAACTTATGTCCAACAAGAACAACCCTATCCAGGATAGGTACCTTACAGGTAGAAAGAGTGTTGCAGATGCCAGGTTCCCTTAGAGAAATTAGCCCATACTTCTGGTAATTGTTCATCTGTGAAGAACACTCAGATAAAAAGACACAATAAGATCGTATCCAAATTGCAAGAGTAGGTCAGCTAGTATGGCTGGACAATCTTCTTGAACCAAGGGTAAAGGATAAGGAAGGTTCGCTTTGGAAACCAGACCTAATTTGTAAAAAGGAACAAGCAGTTGTGGTGATCAATGTCACAGTTTTATTTGAAAATGACAATAAAGTGCTAGAAATGCCTGGGTATAAAAAATGCATAAATACAAATATCTCGCAAAAGAAATTATGGAATTAATTAAAAGATCCAAGACTGCATATTTTGGTTTTGTCATGGGAATGCGTGGCAAGTGGTTCGAGCCATGAAGTACAGCAACATAAATCTTTCACTCAAGATGTATCAAGACTTACCATCTCCTTGACGCTTGAACACTTGCAAATCTTTAGTGTCAGGTAACAGATGGTTTTAGCAATCTGTCCTTTGGTTTGTGGTGATTTGTTTGAGGACTGACTGACTCTGGCACCTGCATGCAGATTTGAATTGGTGGTGGGTGTTGTATTCAAAAAAAAAGCTTTAATCCTGTGGTACTATTTTGTTAATAATTGTGATTAACTTTTATATTACTGTTTAATAAAAATGTGTGTATTTAATGGTGCTGGGTTAGGCACATCAAATGATGTACAGTCCTTATTAACTAACCATAACAGTTCTCAGTTTTATGTCCCAAAAATGGTGACCATCCTCGAAGGTGGATTTTGATCTTTTAGCCCTTCTCAGTTTGACATTTAGTTTAGCCCTCAGTTAACATCAGTGGTTTAATAGCAGAAGTTTACAAAACATCAACAAGGACGTTAACTCTCAGAAAACACACTCCTGTGAGTATTTCAAAATGACCTCTGAGCTTTGGGACACACCCTCTTTCCTCTTTTGAGATGCTCCTTAAAAGCTACCTCTCTGACCAATCCTTTGGTCAAGCTCCTTAGGCTCAGTGTCAAATTATGTTTGGTAATGGCCCGGTGGATAGCAACTTGGGAAATTATACTACATCAGATGCGCAATGCAAATGTAAGTTGTGCTTTTTCCCTTTTTTCCATATTTTCCTTTGTGCAGTTTTTGATCCTAATTAAGCCAGAAATGCTGTTTGATCAATAACAATAGAGTTAATGAGATGCTTTGATTTCTGTCATGCCTTTTGTACATAACGCAGGATTTTGGGAACTCAGCTCTTGCTGCCGAAAGACGAAGGTTTTCAACATTTCCAGAGCAGAGAAAGCAGCTCCATAGCAACTCGGACATTATCTAGTTTCTGTGATAGCACTGGCAATATGAAGGAGTAAGTTCATACAGATTAAACAGGCATGTGGACACTCCGAAAGAATTTTCCACTGTCAACTGATCTCTGGTATAATGTTTGAACGACAATGGTCCTGGTCAATTTCATTTATTAATTAATTGCTGTATCAAATGATACTGTATTGTGTTTTCTGTAATTAAAAGTTTAGGAAATTATACTAAATAATGTAGAAATCACCATATGTAATATAAATGGAAGGATGATTAATGTATTGCTATGACATGCCTTTCTCCACTATTTTTGTACTGGCTTGCTCTGCTTATTTTAAATAGGTTAATGGTCCTGATACATAGCAGGCACAGCATTAATAAACAAGGTGATAACACTCAGCAGGTCAGTCAGCATTTAACACTCAGCAGGTCAGTCAGCACTTGTGGAGTAAACAGATGAGTTAGTTTTTCAGGTGTGTACCTTTTGCCAGAACTAGAGGAATTTGCAGCTGAACCTCATTGAAACAGAAAGATATAGGTGTGTGTGTGTCCATCCATGCTGTATGTGCATGTACACACACAAACATTCCCTCCTGATTCCCTTCATTCTGATTGTTTGTTTGTTTTTTTTATTTGCTGCTAATCTGTGATTTCAAATTTCTGACACATGGTCAACACCCGGGAGTGGCTTGTCTGTTCTGTCTACAGTTACTGACCAACTTGAGAATGTTTCCAGCATTTCCTGTTTTGTAACAGGACAGGGTTTCTTATTTATTGACATGGAGCAGAGTCTTCCATGGGCAGTGTGAGTCTCACCTGGTGGCAGGAGCACTGGCGAGAGACCTGCACTGTCTCTTAAAGAAGGTCTGTTTAGTCTTCTGCAAGCACTCCAGTGACACTTTCTTTGAAATTTGGAAGGGGCAGCCACCAGGAGCTCCTGTCCCATTGGAGGTAAGGGAGGGAGAGTGGGGGGAAAGGTATTTCCAGGGTAGTTATGGGGTTAGAAGCGAAAAGCAGGGGATGCACTTAATGGGAACCCCTCTGCCCAATGTGCCTCTGATCACTAGCCCCCATGCCCTCCCACCAGCTAACAAGCATCCCACACTCTGTTTTACTAATGCCGCATAGCAACAGGCCCACCTACCATTGGGTTGTCACTGTAGCAGTGGCCTGGGTCCCTTAAATGGCCCGTTGATGGTGGCAGGGCAGGAAGATTGACTATAGACCTTTTCATTCAGAACCTGATTCTGGAGGTGGACATGGCAGGAAAGCAGGAATCGTGTATGTGTAGCCACCGCTATCTTCTCAAAGGCAATTAGGGATTGTCCAACATTTTTTTTTAGTTAGAGTCATAGAGTCATAGAGTCGTCCGGCAAGGAGACCGCCCCTTCGGCCCAAACTGGTCCATGCTGATCAAAATGTCCATCCACACTAACCCCATTTCCCTGCACTTGGCCCATATCCTTCTAAACCTTTCCTATCCATGTATTTGTCCAAATGCCTTTTAAATGTTGTTAATGTACCCGCCTCATCCACTTCTGCTAGCAGCTTATTCCATGTGCGTACCACCCTCTGTGTAAAACAGTTGTCCCTCAGGTTCCCATGTATTCTTTCTCCTCTTACCTTAAACTGATGCCCTGTAGTCCTCGATTCTCCAACATTGGGAAAAAGACTGAATGTATTCACCCTATTCATGCCTCTCATGATCTTACACACTACTGTAAGATCCCCCTCAGTCTCCTGTACTCTAAAGAAAAAAGTTGTAGCTTGTCCAACCTCTCCATATAACTCAGTCCCTTGAGTCCTGGCAACATCCTTGTAAATTTCTTCTGCACTCTTTCCAGTTTAATAACATTTTTCCTATAGCAAGTGTCCAAAACTGAACACAATACTCCAAGTGCAGCCTCACCAACGTCCGGTGCAACTGCAACAGAACTTCCCAACTTCTATACCCAATACCCTGCCTGATCAAGGCCAGTGTACCAAAAGCCTTCTTCACTGCCCTGTCTACCTGTGACTCCACTTTCAGAGAACCATGCACCTGAACTCCAAGGTCCCTCTCTTCCACTACACTCCTTAAGGTCCTACCATTCACCATGAAACTCCTACCATGATTTGAATTTCCAAAATGCAACACCTCACACTTATCTATATTAAATTCCATTTGTCATTTCTCGGCCTGCTCCCCCAGTTGATCAAGATTCTGCTGCAATTTCTGATAACCTTCCTCACTGTCCACGATACTGCCTATTTTAGTATCATCCCGAAACTTGCTAATCATGTCTTGTACATTCTCATCCAAATCATTGATATAGATAATAAACAACAATGGGCCCAGCATGGACCCCTGAGGCACACCACTAGTCTCAGGCTTCCAGTCCGACAAACCTCCTTCCATTATTACTCTCTGCTTTCTACCATCAAACCAATTGTGTATCCAATTTGCCAGCTCTCCCTGGATTCCATGCGACCTAACCTTCCAGAGCAGCCTATCATGTGGAATCTTATCAAAACCCTTATAGACTTTGTTTACAGCACTGCCCTCATCAACCTTCCTGACTACTTCATCAAAGAACTCTAACAAATTTGTGAGGCATGATCTCCCATGCATGAAGCTGGGCTGACTATTCCTAATCAAACCCTGTCTTTCCAAATGCATGTGTCTTTTCCCTCAGAATCATCTCAAGTAACTTACCTGCCATAGATGTTAGGCTTACTGGTATATAATTCCCAGGTTTTTCTTTGCAGCCCTTCTTGAACAAGGGCAGAACATTCACTCCCCTCCAGTTTTCCGGGACCTCACCTGTGGCTAACGATGATGCAAATATATCAGCCAGGGCTCCTGCAATTTCTTCTCCAGTTACATGTAAGAAATGCTACTGTAGGCCTTTGCACCTTAACTGCAATGCTTAGAGTCCTAAAAATATAGCATTGAATAAATTCCTTTTAATAGGGTATATGTGCCATAAAAAAAACATATTTCTTCTTTCAGGCTGAGCCTGTCAGGCCTACGTCTGCTTCCTGTGCAGTCTCCTTATCACAATGGCTTGGAATCAAACTCCACTTTGAGTTCCCTCGACTCAGACTCCTCCGTTTTCTCATTCCTAGAGGAAGAGATCATTGATGTGGATGGAAAGATTGAAGAGTATTTTGCATATGATGGTAAAGAATGGTAAGTGAATATTATCATTAGAGTCTTGGTTATTGTCTTCCTAGGTGCTGCCAGAGAACTGGAGAAGTCTAAATACTGCACCTTTGATCCAATAAAGTTGTAAGGATAAACCCAGCAATTAGAGACTAGTTTAAAGTTTTGGCAAAGATCTGTAGCTTGGGTTCTGGGTGAGGTTGTTGACTTGCTCGCCGAGCTGGCTTGTTCTCATTCAGATGTTTTGTCACTATGCTAGGTGACATCATCAGTGGAGCCTCCGATGAAGTGATGTTAATCTACTCTGCTTGGAATTTATCCTGTCCGGTCCATAATGGTGAGTACTGTCATTTCCGGTTTTGATCTGTATGCGGTTGTATATGGGGTCCAATTCTATATGTTTGTTAATTGCATTATGAGTTGAGAACCACGCTTCTAGGAATTCCCGTGCGTGTCTATGTTTGGCTTGGCCTATTATGGTTACCTTGTCCCAGTTAAACTGATGCCCTTCACTGTCTGAGTGTACCAATATTAAGGAGAGTTCGACCTGCCGTTTTGCTGCTAGCTGACGTTTGTGTATTCTGATGGCTAGTTTCCTTCCTGTCTGTCCGATGTAATGTTTGTGGCAGTTGTTGCATGGTATTTTGTAAACCACGTTGGTTCTGCAAATTGTGGGAATGGAGTCTTTAATCCTCGTGGGTGTTTGTCGTAGAGTGGCTGTGGGCTTGTGGGCCACCGTGATTCCTAGTGGTCTTGGGAGTCTTGTTGTCAGTTCCGATATGTTCTTGATGTAGGCCAGAGTGGCCAGTGTGTCAGTTTAACTGGGACAAGGTAACCATAGTAGCCCAAGCCAATCATAGACACGCACGGGAATTCCTAGAGGCACGGTTCTCAACCCATAATGCAATCAACAAACGTATAGAATTGGACCCCGTATACAAACCCATACAGATCAAAACTGGAAATGACAGTACTTGCCATAACGGACCAGACAGTATAAATTCCTAGCGGAGGAGAATAACATCGCTTCATCGGAAGGTCCACTGACGATGTTACCTAGCATGGTGTTGAAATGTCTGAACGAGAACAAGTCAGCTCGGTGAGCAAGTCAACAACCTCATTAGAGACTAGTTAATTTAACTTTGGAAATGGGGAAATATGTAGAAAGAATCGTTCTGGATAGAGTTAATAGTTACTTAGACAAATATGGACTAATTAGGGAGAGCCAGTATTGATTCACTGAGGGAAAATCACATTTACCTAAATTGGTGGATATCCCTTTTGAATAGGTAAGAAAGAAGGTTGATGAAGGTAATGCAATGATGTGTTGTGATATACGTGGATTTCCCAAAAATGCTTGATGCAGTTTTGCACATAAACTTGTGAAGAAATTTATAAGTCTTGAAGAAAAGTTCCAGTTATAACTTGAGCCGGTAATTTGGAAAGTGGGCATCAAAGTAAGCGACATATCATCCATGACCTTGGCAGCATGAGGCCGCGACTGTTTTGACTCCTGGGCCTTGCCCAGAACTCTTCGTTCAGTGTTACTCAAAATGAAGTGGCACTTAACCTATTGGAGGGAGGGAAATGTTAATTGGTATGAGACCACTAGCAGGAACCAGAAGCAACTGGGTAAGAGACTTGGACGGGCTGTCTAAAGTGTCTCATGATGAGTCGGATGGGCAGGAGTACTGAAACCTTCTATGTGGGCTTGCAGGACAGCTCCTTGTCTTCCTGACTAAGAAAAAAAACGGGTTTCTTTTGCGATTGACCTGGTGGGAGAATCACAACAACCTCCCCATTCTGGCCACTGCTTAAAATAATAATCTCAATTGAGACATTGGAATCTAATTTGATTATTTAAAGATGCACCCCATAGACTTTTGGTGCAGATCTTTCTCATCTGTTTAGAGGTTCATGTTAAATTGGAGATAAACATCAAGGCAATGATAAAATCGGAATTTACAGGTTCCAGCTGAGCCAGGTTTTAAATTTTAAACTAACTTTCCTTAATATTTACTCTGGGTTCCAAATTAAATGAATGCTGTCAGTGTGACTTTATGTGCTTGAGATTACTGATATCTGAGATTTGCATGGATTTTTCACTTGTTTATTTTCCTTAAGTTCAACAAAATTAAATACTTGAAACTGTTTAAAAAAAAACTCATTGCTTAAGTTCTTTGTATAATATCATTCCTAATAATATCAGTCTCTGACCATTTTATTATACATAGAAAAAGAACTATTTTTATATTAAAATGGAACAATGAACAAAGTGTACTCATTGAATATGTATAGTATGCATCATGTGTCATTTATTACTTTGGCTTGTGGAGTTTCCCTTTGCTGCAATCATAATGTAGCAGTTAAACTAGATATTCTCCAATATGTTGATTTCTTTTTCCCTGCTAATCCCCTCATAAAGTAAATGCCCAATTCAAACTATGTTCTTAAGGAAAAGTAGGGCACATACATCCTTTCTTGTGATAAAAGACCAATATATTACACAGTAGTCTGTGTATAGTCTGACTGAAGCTTTGCCAAACATGCCAATTGTTGGTTATCTCTGCAGGTTAACTTTCTGAAATTTGGATACAAGTATATTGAGATCCCTCTGAACACAGTAATAACATTCCACAAATAAAAGCAAAATACTACTGCTGGAAATGTGAAACAAAAACAGAAAGTGCTGGAGAAATTTGGCAAGTCTGGCAGCATCTGTGGCGAGAGAAATTGTGTTAATGTTTTGAGTCTGATATGAATGCTCTGAAGAATCATTCTTCCTATAAACCTATTTTTCCTTAATTACATATTTTGGATTAAGCATTTACTTTATGAAGGGGCCATCATGAAATATATGAAACTAAAACTGGGCATTAGCAGCATGTTTTTTCTTCATTTAGAGAAAGTGGACTATTCTGCCTAGGTCAGTAATTATTGCCCATCTCTAATTTCTCAAGAAGGTGGTGAGCTGAGCTGAATCATTGCACTCCATTTGGTGCAGGTATACAACAGTGATGTTAGGAAGAGAGTTCCAAGACTTCAATCTGGTGCCTGTGAAGGAATGGTATTATAGTTTCAAGTCAGGATAGCGTGTGGCTTGGAGAGGAGCTTACAGATGGTAGTGTTTCATGTATATGCTGCCCTTGTGCTTCTGGATGATAGTGTTTGTAGATGCGGAAGGTAATTTACAAGATTTCTGCAGTGCATCTTGTATACACACTCCTGCTACTGAGCATCGGGGGTGGAGAGAGTGAATATTTGTGAATATGGTGCCAATCAAGCTGCTTGTGTGTTGTAGCTGCACCCATCCAGGTAACTGAGGAGTATTCCATCACACTCCGGTCTTGTGCTTTGTAGATGGTCGACTGGCTTTGAGGAGTCAGGAGGTGAGTTACTCACCGCAGTGTTCTGACCTGCTGTTGTAGCCACTGTGTTTATGTGGTGAGTCCAGTTGAGTTTTTGGTCATTAGTAACACCAGGATGTTAATAATAAGGGATTCAGCAATCATAATGTTTTGAATGTCAAGGAGTGATGGTTAGATTCTCTCTTATTGGTGATAGTCATTACCCAGTACTTGTATGATGTGAATGTTACTTGCCAGTTGCCAGGCCAAATCAAGATACTGTCCAGGTCTTATTACATTTGGATATGAACTCCTTCAGCATCAGTGGAGTGATGTATGTTGCTAAATGGTGTGAACATCCCCACTTCTGACCTTATGATGGAGGGAAGATCATTGATGAAGCAGCTGAAGTTGGTTGTGCCTAGGGCACTATCCTGAGGAACTCCTGCAGAGATGTCCTGTAGCTGAGATAACTGACTTCCAACAACTACAACTACCTAATTATTTGCCAGGTATGACTCCAACCAGTGAGAATTTTCTTCCTAATGTCCATTGACTCCAGTTTTGCTAGAGTTCCTAGATGGTGCATTTGACTAAATGTAGCCTTGATGTCTAGGGTGGTTGGAGACAGCAAGAACTGCAGATGCTGAAGTCAAAGTCAATACAGTGTGGAGCTGGAGGAACACAGCAGGTCAGGCAGCATCAGAGGAGCAAGGTGGTTACTCTTGCCTCACCTCTGAATTTCTGTTCTTTTGTCCATATTTGCACAAAAGCTGTAACAAGGTCAGGAACTGTAACCTTCACTGACAGAGTCTCAGTGAACAGGTTATTGCTTGGCATGTGATGCTTGATAGCACCGTTGATGATATTTCTTTTCATTTTACTCTTAATCAAGAGCAGGCAAGTGAGGGTCTGTAAATGTCCATGATGGAATTGTCCTGCTTTTTGTGCACAAGACGTACCTGAGCAATCTTCCACATTGTTAAGTACATGCTAGTATTGTATTGGACAAGCTTAGCTTAGAGGCATAGTAAGTTTTTTGAAGCACATGTCTTCGCACTATTGCTAGAATATTGTCAACATCCTTTGCAGTATTCAGTGCCTTAATTTCATGTGAAGTGAATCAAATTGACATCTGTGATGCTGGGAACACTGGAAAGGCCAAGATGGATCATCTACTTGTGTTAGGTGTTTTCTACTCAACCTATTTTAGAGGTGCTATGACAACTTCGGGAGCAGGTGGGACTTGAAGCTGAGCTTCCTGCCTTGGAGCTAGGGACACTATCATTGCACCATGAGAGTACTTTCCACTTATAAGATACCCAATCACTTAACACAAAAAGCATTAGTTATTGAATTGAATGTAGTTATACCTGGTTGTAAGGAAAGGCACTGGAACTCAACACATGATTCCCTCTTCAAACTGCCCCATTTCATCCAACCATACAGCAAAAATCTTAATGCTTTAAATAAGTATTCTTTTAATAGTGGAGATTAAAAAGGATCATTTGCTACATAGACTGTACACAAAGCCCAGCAATACTGTCAAATTATTAAATGTCTTCTTTTGGAGTGAGTTACATGGAGCTTGCTTTGTTTAATTACAGTTTTAGTGATGATGAGAGTTCGGAACAAAAGAACGTTCAACTTGCACGAAGGAGAAATAAACGAGGCATTCCACCCATTTCTCCCAATGCCTGTATTAAAGATGCTGCCTCAGCAGAGATATTTGATGACATCTGGCGGGATGTGATTGAAATGATGGAAGAGTTAATCAGGAAACAGTGGGAAAATACCCTTTCAGGTATTGGAGATCAAAGACTTGAACTGTTGCTTCATTCAAGCAGTTTACTGTTTTGTTTTGCAAATGCACCATGCAAATTAATTTATTTAAATCCTAAATGCTTCAGGAATACAATTCAGACTTGTACTTGAAGTCACCTGTGATCTCCAGTGGCCACACTTTATGCTCAAGTTCAATGCTAATATCTGCATTATGAATTTATCTCTGTTGCACTCACCTTTTCATGCAATCAACTATTCTAACTAGTCAATCACAAATTATAGCATTTCATTCCATTTCATGCTTTTAAAAATGTTATAAAGATGTTGCATTGCAGTTAGATTTATCCACAGAGTCAAAATTCATAAAGTAAACATGTTTTCATATGCTTTAAAGACAAGGTATCACATGCATTATTCAGTGTTTGACTTGAACACTTCACGCCAAACCCAAAGTACATGGAGCTGTGGTTAGGGAGGCTTCATTGGCTGATGACTCAGAGATTGTAAGAACTGCCAATGCTGGAGTCAGAGTTAACACAGTGTGTAGCTGGAGGAACACAGCAGTCCAGGCAGCATCAGAGGAGCAGGAAAGCTGACGTTGCAGGTCGTTTTCTGAAGAAGGGTCCCGACTCAACATTAGCCTGCCTGCTCCTCTGATGCTGCCTTGTCTGCTGCTTTCCTCCAGCTCCACAGTGTTATATTTGCTGATGACCGTTTTGTTTAGCAGGGAGCGATCAGGGAATGCAACATGGCACTGACCACTTGTCATATGCAAGTGGTGACCTCTGTCTCATGACCTGCAGTAAAAAAACAAGTCATTTTGCAACTTGCCTATGCTCTGACCTTCTTCAACTTATTGGCAACAATTGGCTAGGTTTTGTGGTCCACCACCAGACGTGTTTTCAGCAGGAAGGGCACATAGAATATGATTGGTAACTGGCCCACTGCCATCCCATCCAACCCTGCACCATACCCCATAAAATGGTAGGTGGGGAGGTGCAGAAAATGGCAGGCCATCAGCCATTTATAAAAACGTAATGAACGAGAAGTTGAGTTTATTGGCAATAAAATGATTGGCATGGGCATCAGAGTGTAAGTGTAAGCTCTTTTTTAACCAAACTGGTCAAATGCTAGAAGGTGGGCATAGCATTACATACTTCGCTGGCTTCCCTCTGTGCACTGGGAACACCCCATCCCAAATGTTTCCCAGCCTATAGCACTTCCCATTGGCCCACGCAAAACCAAATCCCCAACCCTGCCTCGGGTCCCTGATTAAAATCCAGTCTTTTCCTGGATCCATGAACTTGGGCTCTATTCACCTGGGGTTTGATTCCGGCACTTCCCATCACTGAGTTCTGGTATTATTGAGATAGCTAGATTGGCCAGTAGCCCTAATGGGCTTCCTCCTACTAATTAGCAAAAGTCTCACTTTCTCATTGAGTTAAGGTTATGTGCAAGATGTTTTTACTGTGGGCCAGTGTTGTTTGGTGTGGGTTAGCTGATGTCTGACATTTCTTCGAGTTGGGAGGGTGGAGCTGCAGGGGCGGTGATCAGTCTGTGACCCCTGCTTCCGTCTGTAGAATTCAACTCGGTATCATTTTCAGTCATTTATTACGGTGAATATTCAAAGCTTGAAGCAGTCAACAAATGTACCTACCTGGCAGCACATTCTCCAGAGTAGTTTACAATTTTTGATGACATGAACACAGAATAGCTAAGCATTGTTTTTGGCAAGTTACGTAAAACTGTCTGGGAATGGAAAAGAATTAATCTCTCAATGAAAGCGAAGAGGTATAGAACCACTAGTACCTTTCCCAAGTGAATACTTCCATGTAAAATGTGCAAGAGATCCAGTTGTTCCTAAGTAGAATAATTAGTTGTCATCAAACATATTGCATATGAGACTTCTAACCCATTAAGGCTTTGTTGATCTCATGCCAATTTTTCACTCATGAATGACAAGTACACGCATGATCATAAGAAGTGGATCCAACACGTTCCCCAACCACTCAGGTGTTCAGTTGACTGGATACCAATCAGCCATTAGTGCTAGTTTTGTCTCTGTAAGGACTGAGCCTTGCATTGTGGTCAGGATGCTTGAAGAACACATTTATCCAAATTCAATTGTCACCTCCTGCCCTTATGAAGGACATGCATAGGGAATCCTTTAGGGTGGGTCGTGACCTTCCACCCTTCAGAATTGATGAACTACACTGCAATCAGCAGTCTCCAAGATGCACTTCAAGAAACGAAACTGGAACTGGTCAGTTTTTGCAAAATAGTTGTTCTCCCCAGAGATGTAAGTTGCTAGCAGGTGAATTCATGGAATTGCAGAACCTTGCTACACTGAAATAGGGCATTTTTCACCCTGGCAGGTTCTTCTAGAATAATCAAATTAGTCACAGTCTGCTCTTTATCTTTGGCCCTGTTAATTTTTTTTTCATTATTCTGCTGTTATTCAATGAACTTTATTCTTGATGTAATCAAGTGAAAATAATGCAATATCAAGAAGAGGGTTTATACAGGTCAATGTCCCACTGGTAGGAAGCAATAGCAAATAGCAATTTTCAAGTTTGATTGTCAGAATACATAAGATATCAGAAACTTTTTTTAATTTCAACTCAGGTTACTGGTCAATATTTTTATGACACTTTTAATTAAAATGGATACTTATATTGACACTCTGATTTTAGACTTCTTATTGTAAACTGTTGAAAAAAATCCCTGCAAAATCTGTGCTTTGTGTTGTATCATTTCATTCCTTTAATTCATATTAAACACCTGTTCTAAATGTCCCTTTATTGTTGCAGTGAAGTTACTATTAAAGATTAAAACTTTGCACTGTATGACACAGTTTAACCTTTGTGAAGGTGATGCTGCTTCCGCCATTCCTACACTGGGTAACTGTTACATTTCCTTTTATTTCCTGTATTGGCTACAGACCACGATAAGCAGACAGTGAATATGCAGAGTGCAATAATGAACAAACTCCCTCGGATCAATGATTCCCGAATCATCGTAACAAACTATGGTATTCCACCTTCCCGAGGCTCTGAGACACGTGTCTTGGCATTGGGTACATCCTTCATCCACTCTCAGGTACATTCCAGTCTCTAATTGTTTATAGATGTGGCTGGGATCATTAAACAATCAAACAACAGTCTTTGAAATCACACGATGAATGCAAATCGCAAATGATACATATTGCTCAAATAAAAGCAACATACTGCAGTTGCTGGAAGTCTGAAATAAAAGATTCTGGTAAAAGATCTGAAACAAAAGAAAAAAACATTTTCTGAAGCTGAGTCTTATTGGATTTGAAGTGTGAACTCTTGTTTCTCTTTCCACAGATGCTACCAGACTTGCTGAGTTCTATCAGCATGCTCTCTTTTTCTATTTCTATTATAATACATACTGCTATTTGGCCATGATTGCTGTGCCAAGAGGGTTGACAGTATTTAAGAAGTATAAAAAGTAGTCAAAAGATATTTAATAGCTTAAATAAAAACTATTAAAAAGTGTTCTCCTTGATGATTTTGTTGCTCATTTTATTAACCTTTTATACAGCTGATTGAGGAGTCTGGTAGAACCAGGGAAGTCTCCAATTCCATCTTAGTTTCTGTGGAGAAGCTGGTCTTGGGTGGCATTTTGGATGTTACATCTGGCTTCCGCATCCCTCACCTAGCAAAGAGGGAATTAATCAGAGTTTGTACTCCTGTGGGGAAGTGAATCTCTCTGGCTGTCAGGCAAATGCAAGATTAAGCTCAGACATTATGAAAGTCGGTAAAAAGTAATGCCCTCCTTGTGGTGAGGTTGTGGTGGGGTTGCATTTAATCGGCAGGCCTTCCCCAAAAAGAGGCTGTCCAACCTGTGGGCAAATCTCCTCTCGCTTCCTCCACAGGCTGTGTCTAAAACAGTTTACTGACACTCACTCACTCTGTGAGCAATAACACTCGGCCAGTTATTGAATACAGCTGGGACCCATGAAATGAGGATAGATCAACAATTTCAGGAAATCCTCAATTTGCCAATTTCAGGTTGGATCAAGTGATATGCTCCCCTGTCAAAATGAAATTAACTGCAATATGAAACATCAATTTACAACCTGTACCTAAGCCAGAAATAAAAAACAGTAGGGAATGGATGAGATTGATTCTACCAAAATGACATGTGTGCCAGTTCCCTGGCTCAGTTCCACCACAATCATTTTTGCAGAGGCAGAATGCTGGTGGATGTGAGTGGAGGAAATGAGAGTTAAGCAAACTTCTCAATGACCTTTTAAGTCCAGTCAAAGGAAGGTTGACTGAGGTCTCGTGTTTTCCAGCAGCTGAAGGTGGGCTAGTGCTCCTGGCAGGCATAGAGGTGTTTGCTGCCTGCCTGAATACTGCAGCAATAACTGCTACCCTGAGGAGGAATTCTCTCCCACCTCCCCCCACCACTGCAGCAAGAGTGGTGACCTGGCCCTAAAAGCTATTTTTAAACTAATTTTTGAAAAGTTGAAGCAAGAATGACTCCACCTTGAAGTGCTATCTCCCCCACTGCTGCTTTCAACTTTTGGCTTCAGGTTCTCCAGCTTTGCGCGTCATTGTATTGTCCGTTAATTAAACACAATTGGGAAAAATCACTTTGAATAACTGTTTCTTACGCTGACCCCGCACCATATTCGATGACCTCCATTTGAACCTGATGGTTGGGTAGAAAACATTCCCTGCAGTTTTACACTAAGCTACCAAATACAACAAATTTCTCTGTTTAATCTTTAAATGCTTTTTGTATTTTTGCTTACAATTATTACTTATCAAATTCCTCACTGAAAGGGCCCATGTATTAAGCTGAATAATTCAACTGGTCAAATTGAAAATGAAGGGAGGAGGTTCTGAAGGATCTCAATGAAAATGAATTTAGGTGTTATTCTTCACAAACATATGTTTTGAAAGTGATTCCCTTTTGAGAACATGCAGATTGATTCTGCATTGATGAAGAAATGCCCAAAGCTAAGTTTATTTCCCCAGCTCAGTCTGAAAGCCCAGAATATCATTCCAATCCTTTGACTTTGTTTTCTAATCAACTTGCCAAGTGATGTGATTCGAAATCTAAACTGTACTTAAATCTTTGAACCAAACAATGATGAAATCCACAGAAGTAAATTGTTTCAGTTTGCTTGATCTGAAGTAGACTGGTCCCCTAGCTGCCCCTGTTAACAACATTTTAATTTTACCCTTTATATGTTTAAGCAGATCTGGCTGGAAATTAAATACCAGTCATATCCCAGATTTTCTATTTGAGATCTTGTCACCCTGAAACTGGAGACACCGTTGTGAAATGTAATGCTGTGAACATCTGATTCACTGCAAAGAATTCAGACAATCTCGAAATTGCAGTGGGAGAAATTAGTAGATGGATCTGTTTATGTAACAGGCGTCTGCGTTTTTAGTGGAAATCTTCACCCATTTGAAATAGCTGGATCTATGCCTGTCTCAAAATAGTGGGTACAGGGATATCCTATTAACCCATTGTGCCTTTGTCCATTGATTCCAACGACATCACTTGGAGACACCATTTAAAGGCCATCAAAAAGATAACTGAGAATGTAAAATCACAAGTGGAACAAAAGGCATCCTTGGGGTATGAGGTGGGGCTATTGAGTACTTCCAGGTACTAAAGTACTTAGAAAGAAGCACAACCCTTGAAGTAGGAGACGTGAGGGAAAGAAACAAACATTGCAGAAATTAGCATTTTTAAGCATTTGTCAGTAAGACTCTTTTCCTATAATTGAAGAAGCATGAGCTGCAATCAAGTGTACAAGTGAAATGGTACAAGGAACATAATTACTGGAGTGTTTGAATATTTAGGAACAAACAAGCAAGTGGACAGCAACCACAAATACTTCAGGAAAGACAGAAATAATGAAAATTGAAATTAAAATATTTTCAGTTCATTAGAGAGACGGGAAAAGTTTGTGGAGAGGCCGCAGTTTGGCTGAGTGGTTAGCACTGCTGCCTCACAGTGCCAAGGACCTGGGTTCTATTCCAGCTTTGGGTGACTATATGTGTGGAGTTTGCATGTTTTCCCTGTGACTGCATGAGTTTCTGTCGGGTGGTCCGGTTTCTTCCAATAGTTCAAAGATTTGCAGGTTAGATGGATTGGCCATGCCAAATTGCCCTGCAGTATCCAGGGATGTGCAGTCTGGGTACATTAGCCATGGTAAATACGAGGTTACTGGGATAGGGTTGAGGGCTGCCTCTGGGTGAAATGCTCTTTGGAGGGTCAGTGCAGACTCAAGTGGACTGAATGGCCTCATTCCATGCTGTGGGGATTCTGAGTTTGTTTGGAGAAATGCAGTTGTACTAGTGGGCTTGTTGACCTCTGCTTCTGCTGTAAATACCTTTGTGTACGGTCTGGGCAGCTATTAGGGTGTATCAGTTGAAGCAGCCAGTTTTGGGGCATGTGGATTTGGTAAGTCCGGGGGCAATCCAGGAAAGCGGAATGGGAACATGGGAGCAAAGGGGCTGAAAGAAGTGTCTTTTTCAGAATGGTAGCCGGTGACTATGGGAAGTCCACAGAGGTCCATATTGGGACCACAACTATTCATGTTATACATTAACGATCTGGATGAAGGAACTGAGGGTATTGTTGCTAAGCTTGCAGATGACAGAAAGATAAGTGGAGGGACAGGAAGTGTTGAGGAAGCGGGGAGGCTGCAGAACAATTTGTACAGGCCAGAAGAGTGGGCAAGGAAGTGGCAGATATAATATAATGTGGGAAAGTGTGAGGTTATGCACTTTTGTTGGAAGAATGGAGGCATAGACTATTTTCTAAATGGGGAAAGGCATCGGAAATCTGAAGCACAAAGTGTCTTGCAGCCCTAGTTCAGGATTCTCTTAATGCTGCAGGGTCAAAATAAAAATTAGGAAGACAAATGCAATGTTAACATTCAATTTGAGAAGACTAGAATATAAGAGCAGCGATGTATTGCTGAGGCTGTATAAGGCTGCGATCAGACTGCATTTGGAATACTGTCAGCACTTGGGCCCTGTAGATAAGGAAGGATGTGTTGGCATTGGAAGGCACCCAGATGAGGTTTACAAGAATGATCCCGGGGATGAAGGGCTTATCATATGAAGAGCAGTTGAGGACTCTGGGTCTGTACTTGATGGAGTTTAAAAGGATGAGGGGGGGATATGATTGAAACTTACAGAATATTGAGAGGCCTCGATAAAATGGATATAGAGATGTTTCCACTAGTAGGAGAGACTAGGACCGAAGGCACAGCCTCCGAGTGCAAGGACGACTCGTTAGAGATGAGATGAGGAGGAATTTCTGCAGCCAAGGGTGGGGTGAGGGTTCATCTGTGGAACTCTTTGCTGCAGAAGGCTGTGGAGGCCAAGTCTTTGTGTATATGTAAGACAGAGATAGATAGATTTTTGATTAGTAAGGGGATCAAGGGTCACAGAAAGAAGGCAGGAGAATGGGGTTGAGAAACGTATCAGCCATAATCGAATGGCAGAGCAGACTCAGTGGGCTGAATGGCCTAATTCTATACCTGTGGTCTATGGTCAAATGCCTCTTGTGGTCCAGTGGTTGATGACCAGTGCTGTGTTTACTAAGGAAATAATATGCAGTGAGTATCTTTAAAATCCTCCCTTGGTGGGTGGTCCAAAGCTGCATTTTGAAGTTATGTCCTTTGTATTTCACAAATACATTGACTTTCCTATATTGACAAAGCAGAATTATTTCCCTTAATTAAAAATAGCTTAATAATAATGAAGCTGATAATCTGAAATATAATCAGAATGTGCTGGAGCCACTCATAAGGCCAGACAGAATCTGCGCAGAAAATAACACGATTAACATTACAGGTCAATGACTGAACTCAGAACCCACTTTTGTGGAAGGTGAGGCTAAGAAGAGACCCTATTATGACTCTGAAAGAGAGGAGAATGAGTGAGGGTTGAACTGCAAAAAATCAGAAGGAGCTGACCAAGGATGTTTGTCCTGGTCGAGGAAGAGCCTTGGCGGAGTGAAGGAAGAACATTGAGAAAATATGGTGTAAAAGGTGGCATCAGAACAGATGTGATGAAGGAGAAACTAAGGGAAGGGAATGGCGTCCTTACAGGAAGCAGTGTGGGAAGAAGTTTTTAGTTTGTAACATAGTAAACGTAATGATAAAGATTTCTTAGAAATCCTGCAATCTCTATTAAATTGAAACCTCTTTGTTTACCTTTCTTTGTCAGAGTTTGAGACTGTAGTCTGTTTTTTGAAGAATAGGCTAGAATACATATTTTTTATTGTTATTTGTGTTCTTTTAACTACTGATATGATTCCAGCATTTCAAAAATTGTTTTGACTGGTCACATTATATGCATTCTTCTGTCATACCTTGTAGGCTTATCGTATGACAAATGCTTATCGTAATGATTTAAATGGTGTGATGACAATTCAAGCCAAGCCACTTCAGCAGAGACATGCAGGATTACCTGATAAAACACAGTGAGTATCGCAGAAAAACATTAAGAACAGAATTTTGCTTCTTGTCTGAAGATTGTTACAAGGAAGCATTGACAAGGCATTTGAGATGTTTAATAGTGAACTACCAGCGTTCACCAACACTAGCAGATTCAATAAGGGGAATCCAATGGATGTAGCATGTATAGATAAGGTTTCCCACAGGAGGTTGGTAAACAATATTAAAGTGCTGTGAATTAGGAGTAATGCACTGGTATAAATTGAGAATTGATTAATAGAATGCAGAGAGTAGAAATAAATGGGTCATTCTTGTGATTAACCTTTTAGTCATTCTCTGTCTTTCTTTATATCTGACTTGCCACTCAACTTTGTGCAGTTATATGCTTTTTTCCTTGAGTTTGATGCTTCATCAAACTTCTTCAGTTAACCATGGATGTTGAATGCTCCCTTTAGATTTTCCTTTATAGTAGGAATATGCTTTACCTGAGCATTTTTTAAAATCCTCTTAAGTATTTGTCACAGTGTCTTCGTTGATGTATTACCTAAGTCCACTTCAGCTAGCCAGTTCACTTCAGCTAGCTCAGGCTTCATGTTAACATAACTGCCCTTATTTAGGGCTCACCAACCTCAGTTTAGATTCTGTCAGAGACACTCAGCTTCTGACCTCGCTACAACCTTGGTTCAAATATGGACAAAAGATCTGAACTTCAAAGGTGAGAGTGACTGTCCTTAATGACAAGATTGCATTTAACCATGTGTGGAATCAAGGAATCCTAGCAAAACTAGACTAAAGGGAAATAATGGGGAAAATTCACCGCTGGTTGGAATCATACCTGGCAGGAAGGAAAGTGGTTGTGGTTATTGAATCTCAAGGACATCTCTGCAGGTGGTCCCCATGATAGTATCCATCTTCAGCTGTTTCATTAATGACCTTCCCTCCATAATAACGTTGCGATGAGGACTGATGGTTACACAATGTTCAGCATCATTCTTGATTCTTCAGATACTAAAGCAAGTCCTTGTCCAAATGCAGCAAGACCCAACCAATATCCAGGCTTGGACTGAAAAGTAACAAGGAAGATTTGTGTGAAACAAATGCTAGGGCAATGACTACCTTCGACTAAAGAGAATCTAACTATAGCCCTCTGACATTCAATGACATTACCATCATTGTATCTTCCACTATCAGCATCTTTGGGGTTCCACTGATCAGAAGTGAAATGGACTAGTCATATAAATACTGTGGCTGTAATCTCGCAGTGAGCAACTAACCTCCTGACTCCCCAAACCCTGCCCACCAAGGCACAAATCAGGAGTGTGATGGAATACTCCCTATTTACTTGGATGAGTACAGCTCCAACAATACTTAGTAGCTTGACTGTCCAGGTCAAAGAAGCCCATTTGATTTCAAACACATCCACAAACATTTCCTCCACCAGTGATGTTCAATTACAGCAGTGTGTACCCTCTACAAAATACACTGTAGAAATTCATCAAGGCTGCTTAGACAGCACCTTCCAAACCCATGACCACTACCATCTAGATAGCCAAAATCAACAGAACATGGGAAGACCACTTGTAAGTTCCTTTTCTAGTTCCTTACTATTCTGTGCACCAAATTCACAGTAGCCCCTTTACTGTAACTGGGTCAGCAGCCTGGAAATCCCTCCTTAATGGCATCTTGAGTCTGCCTACACCACATGGATGTTGGCAGATCGCCACTGCCTTCTCTAGGGCAATCCGGGACAGGCATAACTGTTGGTACATCCAGAGAAGCCTAAATCCCTTGAACAAATAAAAATAGAGAATAAGATATGAATTACTTTTCATAATAGAATAGATGGCTTTCAGTTGATATATTGACATACAAAGATAGGTGTCACTGAACTCAGGCAGTTGTTGCTGCAACCTTTGCAGACTGAGTTTGTTCAGGAAACAATGAGAGGAATTCTGAGCTTTTCAGAAGAAAAGGTAGATCAGTGTTTCGGTTGTCATGCTGGACCCTCAAAGGGTTTTGTCAGAAAGGCAGAGGACGAGCTGGCTAGCTTCTGTATCTCAGCAGCTGTATCCCAACTGAACTCCATAGAAAATCCAAAACAAAAATTAGACTCCTGACAGCCATAAACCCAGGCACATAATTTTCAGTAAATGAGTCAAAACGTTTAGTTTAAGTCATGTGACTTCCAAAAAGTATTTTCTTTCAAAAAAAAAGTTCCAATGTGTCCTTTTAGTGATCCCTTTAAAAATAAATACTGGTCCAGGTAGCTCCTTAATCTTTAAACATGAATCCATAAAAGAAAATAAAAATGTAATATCTTCATAATAAATATCTCTTTGCAATGTCCTAACCACATCAACATTACTTGGTGTTCTTCCTAAATCTTTTTAATTTCAGGCACTGTTAAGAGAAATAAGTTAAATTTTCCTAAAATTGGGAATCAAGAGGTGGTAGGGGGAGGGGGCTGGGGAAATGGCATGGGATACATTCTTGAGGGAAGAATCGGTTAAACTTTGGACAGAGTAGGCCTGAGGTGCTCCATGGTACTTTCTTAATATGGATTTTCTTTTAATCTGGATTCATAGGTTTTGGGGGAGCTTTCAATGTATGTGTACTGGATGTGATTTGTAATGTCTTCCTTCCCCCCGACCTAAAGGTGTGACCAGGATGAGAAGCAGTTCAGCACAGGCTCCAGTATTTTGTCCACAATACGTAATCGCCTGGGACGGAGTACAGATTACAGTGTTCTATCAGCGTCCCGTATCATGCAGGCATCTTCACGAAAGACAGGTTCACAACGTAAACTGCCATCCCTCGGCTCAGAGCTATTGAAGGCAAAGGCTGCAAATGTCTACAGTGATGAAATTCTTCGAGGAACTAAACTGTAAGGGGCAATTTAAAAAAAAAAGTCTTAATTTAGGTTTGCAAAGTAACTTGTGTGGGTGCAGACAGAATGGCTAGAAGTGAACTGAAAGTTATGATTTGAGCAGTGAATGAAAAGAGTGAATCTTGAATAATTGAAACTTAAAGTTGTTAATTAAACTGTCTATGTGAATGCTTAAATCTGATTGGCTGATTAGCCAGCTCACAACCTGCTTTGTTGCTGAAATCCATAGATCTCGTCCTGATGGTACAAAATTTGACCTGACATTTGCCTAAGCTCTAGAGCCTGCCAAATTTTTGTGGGAAGATTTTTATCAAGGCCATCACGGACTACTGTCCCCTCTGGTACTGGCCACAAAGATTCATTTTCACAGTGGGATGTCAGTCAGATCATAGCTTGAGTGACCCCTCTTTGCATTTATAAAAATATTGAAGTGGAACAATGAATGCAAATGCTTGTTTCCATGAATAATTAAGATATTGAAGCAAGTCACGACGTGGAGGTGCCAGTGTTGGACTGGGGTGGACAAGGTCAGAAGTCACACGACACCAGGTTATAGTCCAATGGGTTTATTTGAAATCACAAGCTTGTGAAGTCGATTGTTGGTCTATAACCTGGTGTCATGTGACTTCTGACCTTCTTTCTTATTGACTGTATTTTTGTTAAAAGTAGTGAATAGATCAACCAACAGTTGAAATTTTTTATCATATTTCATATTTGCATCTGTCCTGGGGTTTCCCCATAGTGGATACTGGGTAAATTTGGCATGGAAGACATAAGGATAAAGGAGTGAAGTGTCATGGGCTGGCAGGCATAGATGATGCATAGGAAGAGCTGGATAAAGAAATAAACTGAATATTTTGCACATTCAGTTTCATTCAAAGCATAACACATTATTGAAGGCTATTGGTGTCAACTACCTATGGATCACATAAATGGCTAAGATCACTACCAGATGGAAAACCTTCATTAAACACTCTAGAAAAAGGACTTCCATTTCCACAACCAAAATCCTTTTGATAATTTCATGAGAATCCTAATCAAGTTGCTACCAGTGGAATTGAAAAAATCTGGTGTTGAAGGAAAATTTCTCATCTAGTCCATTACATCACTGCTCTTAATAAAGATATATCATCATGTAGGAGTCAATTGGATTTACCAAAATAATTTTTCTGCTTATCTTACAGTGCAAACACTTTCTCGAATTACAAGAGTAGTCAGTATGTTGAAAGCACTGCTAAAGTCTCCAGTGGAGTAAGGCACCAATCATATCAACATTTAACACTTAAGAAGTAAGCTCAAATGTTAAGCAGATTGTACCTGTACTGTGTCCTAATGTGAGAACAGTGAGAACAGACTGGTATAAATCATTACTTAAAGTGTTAGATGAAGGAAAATTAGCTGGAAGAGTTTTGTATAAATTACAGTATGCCCTCAGTTATCCAATCAAATTTTTTTTGATTCCTTTTTTTTCATAAACACTTATATAAACAGCTTCTTATTTGGAGCCAATGAATAGAAGGGCCACAGCAACAGTGCTGTTTACACCAGAGAACTACCTTATGTCACCTGCATCTTGGTAGCTCATACTGCCCGTAGTGTACAAGATAAAACTTGATCAGACCACTAGACGGCTTCCACAGGGAAGCCTGAAACACATGCTCGACTGGGTTGTCTATATAGCTGATTAAGCTCATTAAAAACCTGTTGAGATTTAATGAAGCTCTCGTGAGACTAATTAAAGAAGGCCGATTTGGATTTTCCAGTTACCCTCCAGGTTGCTGAAGGTGCCAAAAGCTCCTGAGGCACAGTGATGGTGTCAGAAAACTGGGTTCAAATCCCACCTCTCCTAGAGGTATGTCATAACGTGTCTGAACAGGTTGATTAAAGAATAATTAAATGGGGTCACTGTAAACCTAATGCTGCAGAGTTAAAATTCTGCAAATGGTGGGGACTGTTTCAGGGTGATCAACTGTTAAGAAACTATCTACAACGTGCACTGTAGAAATTTGCCAAAGATCCTTTCTGTCTTTCAAGCCCACGACCACTTCTACCTAAAAGGACAAGGGAATAAGATGCACCTGCAAGATCCCCCCCCCCCCCATCCAAGGAAATCACCATCCTGGCTTGGAAAAATACTACTGCTCCTTCACTGTCCTTAGGTCAAAATTTTGGAATTCGCTCTCCTGCCGACATGTGGCTCAATCTACAGCACATAGACTGCAGTGTTTCAAGAAGGCAGCCCACTGCTACCTTCTCCAGGGCAACTACGAATGGGCAATAAATGCTGGAGCAGCCAGCAACACCGACATCCCACATGTGAATACAAAAATATAAGATTTTCAAAATTTTTTTGTATGTGGCTGCTAAACCTATTCTCATTAGTGTTGTCTTTGTCCATTCTAACAAATATTATTGTATATCAGTGACTATCAATAAGTACTGCAGTGGCAAGTACAGCTGAAAGTTAAACAACTTAGTGCTGTAGAAACATCCTGTTTGAACTTGAGCAATTTGTAATATTTTTAAATAATCAAACTCAGACATTTTGTTTCATGGGCATTCAGATGATGGATATAAATGATTCAAGTTAGACTGTTCATTGAAAGCCTCTGCACATTACTTTACATTTCATCAAATAAGATTTCCATACATAACATAAAATTGGACATTCATATTTCAGCATTATATCATTAATCGATTATTGGATGTGATGTTTTTTCTATGATGATTTTCTATGATGATCTTTAACAATGCTTCTATGGTGCAGTTTGTGATTATTCATTAATTCAAGTCTTAAATAGCACCCTAACAACATCTGATTGAGAGCAAAGGCAATATTTTTATAAAGCTAAAGAGGCTTTTAATTCTCACCTATTCAGGCACATTGGCACTGATCGGCCATCCTCACCCCCAGTACACACTGCTCGTAATAACCAATTACCACCTATTCATACAGAATCAACAGAAGCACAACTTCCCTTACCTGGGTCAAGATATCAACTGGTAAGATGGATGGAGGCCTTGCTAGATTCATGTTTTGAGAGTTAAATCTGCGTTAATTACCTGAATTTATATGTGTTGGTGCTGGTAAGATTTTGAAGCCAAGTTCTTGGGAGCATAACTTCAGCGACCTTGGGCAGAATTCCCACTTCTGATCACCATCCGTGATCCATCACATTTAATATTTACAGTGATGCTGCTTTCATATTCAGTATTTACCAGCACTTTGCCTAGGTGTACACATGGAGAACTACCAATTAATATGTGCTTGTAATAATGAGGAAAAGAAATTTGACAAAAGAAACTGGCTGGCTTTTTATGCAAGTAATGTCTAATCACCAATATTGATTCCTGTTGTCTGTTTTCACGATAAATTTCTCAAACGTTCCATAGTGGTACATCTTCTACTTTTTTTTTACTTTATTCATTCACGGGATGAGGACGTCACTGGCCAGGCAGCATTAATTGCCCAGGGGGCAGTTAAGAGTCAACCACATTGCTGTGGGTCTGGAGTCAGATGTAGTCCAGACCAGGTAAGGATGGCAGTTTCCTTCCCTAAAGGACATTAGTGAACCAGATGGGTTTTTCCCTGATAATCAACAATGGATTCATGGTCATCATTAGATTCTTAATTCCAGATATTTGTTGAATTCAAATTTCTCCATCTGCCATGGCAGGATTCAAACCCGGGTCCCCAGAATGTTATCTGGGTCTCTGGATTAACAGTCCAGTGATAATACCACTAGGCCATCACATCCCCTGATATTTACAAACATTAAATTATCATTACTAATCATTCAGTTTAAAATGATACTAAAAACTGTCTTTCACAGAGGGGAAGATTCCCACATAGCAGAGTGTCAAGTGCCATTGGGGAAGGAACAGGCCGACGAACTCTCAGGGAACGACTGATCACAATAGACACTTCTTCACGGCCAAATACTACACATACATTTCGGGTAAGATCTTTGATTTTATTTTAAATAAATTCCTGAACATAAAAATATTAGTGATATTGGGATATGAATGCATAGTTTTTTTTGAGTTCTGTGGAAGCTTAAATAGTTTGTGTTACATCATTGTATTTTGTACTAACTATTTCCTAAATGCTGAATTTATTATTAAACATGTTCTAGCAAGACACTTAGAAAACATTATTGGAACTAGCAAGGTCTGACAAACAGCAGTGGATAATGACCAGATGATCAGTTTTTTTTAATGTCAACAGGAGGATAAGAATTGGCCAGGACTCTAAAGAGAATTCCCTTGCTGCTCTTCAAGATGGTGCCATGGTGTTGGTGGGGGTTTTGGAGGAATCTTACAGATCTCACAAGAGTGGGCAATATGGTGTGAGGGACTTTTAGATAAGCACATAAATATGCAAGAAATGGAGGGCTATGGATCAAGGGCAAGCAGAAGGGATTAGTTTAATTATACATGGTCTGCTCAGATGAGCAGAATGATTACAAATGGAATTTAATTTTGAAGAGTGTAAGCTGATGCATTTTGGGAGAATTAATAAGGCAAAGGTGTACACAATGAATAGTTGGCCCATCAGAAGTAAAGAAGATCGCAGGACCTTGTTGTTCATATCCTCAGATCCTTAAAGGCAGCCGGTATGATAGTTTGGGTGGTTGTGCGGACATATAGGAACCTTGCCTTTATTCATTGAGGTATTGCAAGGGGACACGGAGATTATGATGGAACTGTACAAGATATAATGCCACAGTAGGAGTGCTTTGTGCAGTTCTAGTCGCCACACTAAAAGAAAGACATGATTGCATTAGAAAGAGTGTAGAGGAGATTCCCCAGGATGTTGCCTGGGCTGGAACATCTCAGCTATGAAGATTGACTAGATAGGTTGGTGTTGTTTTGCTTAAAGCAGGGAAGGCTGAGGGGGACCTGATTATGGTGTACAAAGTTATGAGGAGCATGAATAGGGGAGATAGGAAGAAACATTTCCCCTTAGTAGAGGGGCCAGCTATTTGGAATGAAGATTTAAGGAAAAGGGTAGGAGTTTTAGTGTGGATTTAAAGAAGATTTTTTTTTCACCCAGAGATATTGGGTATCGGTAACCCGCTGCTTGAAAGTATCATAGAGGCAGGAACCATCATAACATTTAAGTATTACAACTTCATCAGATGGGTCAATGGGCTGAGGAGTGGCAGATGGAGTTTAATTTAGATAAATGTGAGATGCTGCATTTTGTAAAGACAAATCAGGACAAAACTTGTACACTTAATGGTAAGGTCCTGGGGAGTGTTGTTGAACAAAGAGACCTTGGAGTGCAGGTTCATAGTTCCTTGAAAGTAGAGTCCCAGGTAAATAGGATGGTGAAGAAGGCGTTTCCTATGCTTTCCTTTATTGATCAATGCATTGAGTATAGGAGTTGGGAGTTATGTTGCAGGCTGTACAGACATTGGTTAGGCCATGTTTGGAATACTGCATGCAATTCTAGTCTCCCTTCTAGAGGGAGGATGTTGTGAAGCATGAAGGGGTGTAGAAAAGATTTACAAGGATGTTGCCAGGTTTGGAGGATTTGAGCTACAGGGAGAGGCTGACAGGCTGGGGCTATTTACACTGGAGCTTTGGAGGCTGGGGGGTGACCTTATGAAGGTTTATAAAATCATGAGGGACAAGGATAGGGCAAATAGACAAGGTCTTTTCCTTGGGGTGGGGGAGTCCAAAACTAGAGGGCATAGGTTTAAAGTGAGAGGTGAAAAGTTTAGAAGGGACCTAAGGGGCAACTTTTTCACGCAGTGGGGTGGTGCATGTATTGAATGAGCTGCCAGAGGAAGTAGTGGAGACTGGTACAATTACAACATTTAAAAGGCATCTGAATGGATATATGAATAGGAAGGGTTTAGAGGGATATGGGCCAAATGCTGGCAAATGGGACTAGACTAATTCAGGATATCTGGTTGGCATAGACAAGTTGGACTGAAGGTTCTGTTCCCATGCTGTACATCTCTGTGACCCTATTTAGATCAACACTTGAAGTGCCATAGCATACAAAGCTACAAGCAATCGCTGGTAAATGGGACTACAGTAGATGGGTGCTTAATAACAGATGCAGACATGATGGGCTGACGGCAGAAACAGCTTATTTAGATAAGAAGCAAAGCTCACACTCTCCTCTGCCTCAGAAACATACCTTAAATATATTTAGGTACAATCCTATTGCACAAGAGTGAATTGTTCTAGTTTCTGTGATTTTTCTCATTCTAGTCTCCTTGAGTGAAAAGGTTAGTCTGGTTCCTACAAGTGCAGAATTTTCTGACTGTTTACAATTTCAGTTAGTACAGGACACTCACAGTCAGTAAAGGGGAGAATTTGAGTCTGGGATTGCATTCAAATCTCAAATTTCACAATGGAAGATCAAATGCCAACTAGTCAGACCATTTTGTTCACTAGTAATAAAGAATGATTAATTTGTCGAACTTTCTGTATTTTTAAGTTTCCAGTCAACAGTAATGAGAATCCGGTGCAGAAAATAATGGACACTCTGCTTAGCAAATAATGGACAATAATGGACAATCCGTGTCACATGAAAGATGCATTTGCACTATTTGAAGAAGGACAGGACTGTTCTGGTCAACTGACCAAAATTCATTCATTAAGCAACACCACAACAAAATTCCCATGCTGTATGACTCTATGACTGTAAAACAAATGATCTGGTCATTTATCTCTCAGTTCTTGCTGTGCACAGATTCTCTGTTGTTTTTCTTAACAAAAGCTGGATGACTACACTTTTAGAAGTACTTTATTACCCAAGGCAGGATTTGGGATGTCATGAGGTTGTGAACAGTGCTATGCATATTTTTTGCACTGAGACAAACATGGTATTGTTATTCCCATTAAAGAGGAAACTAATTAATGCAATAATTCAGCCTACCCTAAATTGCTATCTTTAAAACAGTTCAAAGTAGAATCATGAATTACTGTTCAAAGTCTCTAAAAATATCTTTGTGAAAAGATAGGAATGGCCCCATAGTCCATAATTCTATTTAGTAATTTCTGCATTGACATTGAATGACTTCAATACAATGACTTACAAAATATGTTACATTTCAGTCTGATACACCATTCAAACGGTCTTTCACACCAATGGACTATACCAGCCATACTCGGACACGGAGAGCTTCCTTTACAGGTAAATAAGCAGCACTCTGCTTAGCATATTCTACCAGAAACTGGGGAGTATTTCTATGACCCTGAGAGCATTCTCATTGCAAACCTTTGGAATATAATATCTTCTGGTTGCTAACTGATAACCCAAGCTAGAAAATGCACCTGTGAACTTTGGATTTGACAAAATAAATCTCCATTATAATGGTCACCACTGTTTAATATCGTTCAATATTCAGTTTTGAGGCTTGGAAATGAAGAGTGAGCATTTGGTCATGGTCTTTTGGTACTCATTGAACAGAAGTCATTGAGAAGGGGAGGAAATATGCCTTTGTACTAATAATGCGCAGATACCAAACATTTTGGTGATTTCAAAACAGGCTCCTAGTAGAGTGAATAGAATCTTTTTTTTTAAAAAAAGATTTTCTGAGCATCCTAAATAAATGGACCAGTCACTGATGTGGAACTGAAAGTATCCCCAGAGATGGCTTAACAATCTTCAGCTGCTTCATCAATGACCTTTCCTCCATCATTAGGTCAGAAGTGGAGATGTTCATCGAGGATTGCACAATGTTCAGGACCATTCATGACTCCTCAGATACTGAAGAAGTCCATGTTCAAATGCAACAAGATCTGGACAATATCCAGGCTTGGGCTGATAAATGGAAAATAACATTCACACCTCACAAATGCCAGGAATGGACCATCACCAATAACAGAGAATCTAACCACCGCTCCTTGACATTCAATGTTGTTACCATCACTGAATCTGCCACTATTAACAGCCTGGGAGGTTACCATCGATCAGAAGCACCACTGTACTCCCCACATAAGCACAGTAGCTACAAGAGCAGGTCAGAAGCTAGGAATACTGCAGCAAGTAACTCACCTCCTGACTTCCTAAAGTCCGTCCACCATCTAAAAGGCACAAGTCAGGAATGTGATGGAATACTCCCCGCTTGCCTGGATGAATGCAGCTCCAACAATACCCTAGAAGCCTAGACAAAAGAACTGTTTGATTAGCACTGTGTGCACAAAGCAGTGTATACAGGTACAAGATGCACTGAAGAAATTCAGCATACTTCCTGAAACAGCATCTTCCATATCCTGACCACTACCATCTAGCACACATAAGCAGCAGATATTTGGGAACACCACCACCTGCAAGTTCCCCTCCAAGCCACTCACCATCATGACTTAGAAATATAATCACTGTACCTTTAGCATTGCTGGATAAAGATTCTGGAACTGCCATCCTAACAGCACTTTCCTTATCCCCACTCCCCCAACCCATGTGAACTGCAGCGGTTCAAGAAGGCAGGTCACCACTGCCTTCTCATAGGTGGTTGGGGATGGGCCATAAATGCTTGCCTTGCCAGCAACAACCACATCCTGTGAAAAAAAATGTAGGAAAATAGATTAATGAACAGAAAATTGCAGCTAATAGATGCTGAGATATTTTTTCTGGGCCAGGAGCACCGTTTTGTAAGAATTTGAAAAGTACCATAACTTGATTTTGTTTGTGGAATTAGATAACTTAGGTACATTGTAAAATGGATTAACTTTCCAGGTTGAGAGTTATATAACTATTTTACTTTAAAAAAAACTTAACATAAAAGGAAAGGATTTTATTGAATCTGGTGAATAAAAGATTAATTGTCCAATTATTTCAGAAAATAAAATGGAAGATGAATAACATGTAACTTCTGAAGTTTCCATTTGATTGGAACCTGTAAAGATTAATGGAAGGAGACGATGCTAATAGAATCCCACTGTAATACTGTTGCTTCCACATCTCTCGAGCACCTGAAGTAACATACAACAAACATAAATAGTGAATATTTCATTTATCTAGCTGCAGAGCATACAAACCTTAAAAAGCTATATCTCAAAGATTGGTCCTGCTGTATTGAGATCCTCTTAGCGTGCTCACAATACCTGGTTATTTTGAGACAGGGGATGATATACAAACATCCATAATATGTAATTGTGACAGATTTAGGTGAGTTCAGCTGGCAGTTGCTGTCATCTCACTGCTACCAGTCCTCCCCCAACTTCCACTGGGAGTCCCAGCCAATTGTCCTCTGATGGATCGTGGACTCATGTGAATGACCTTCCAGTTCATCAGTCCACAAGTTTAATATGGAGAACACGTACATAGATGGAACTATAATAACATGTATTTTGAAGATATGAATAATGTACTTACAATTTAAAAGGAATCAATTTGTGGGTGACATGCCAGTTGTGAGGTCATTGATTGTGACATTTTTAAATTAATTCCTTCAATATTGATGCAGTTTATGCCTCACATCAGTCTATTTTCTTCCTATTAAGAGTCATAAAATTAAGACAGTATCATTTATATGAAAGGATTAATTAGAATAGGAGAAATAGAAAAATTTTTTTTGGACAGTGCTATTCTGTGACACAGTCTTCCTCTGGTCTCTGTGTACATCAAATTGACTGAATTGTTACCCGGTATAGAAAAATATGAATGTAAAGAGAAACCTGAAAGACTGGAGTTGTTTTCATGAGAACAGATTATGGGTAATTTCCGGAGGTGTTTGAAATTACAAAATGAAGGGGCAATCAATAGAAAGATATTACTTGCAGTTAGTGAAGGATTTAGGATCAGGGTGAGCTGGTGGTGGAGGGTAATGTCACTGGACTCATCAAACAGACCCCCAGGGTACAGTAATGTTGAGTGGAATCGAATGGGTTCAAATCCCATTGTGACAGATCGTGAAATTTAAATTCAATAATATCTGAAATTAAAATCGTCTTGATTAGACAGGCTTTAACTGACAATGTCCTTTAGGGAAAGAAATCAGTCACCCCTTCCTGGTCTGGCCTTCATGTGTCTCCAGACTCTCAGAAACATGGTTGCACTTGACTATCTTCTGAAATGACCTAACAAGCCATTCATTTGCTACAAAGCCTGAAGAAGATGATGACGGAACACGTGACATTGACTTGGGTACAAAAAGCAAACAGTCCTGCCAACTGTACAAATATCTAGGGGTTTCTGCCAAATTGTGAGAGCTGTCCCACAAAATAATCAAGCAACAACAACAGTTGTACTCACAGAACCACATTTTACAACAATGTCCCTGACACCACCACCACCACCATCCCTGAGTATGTCTGTCCCATCGGAGTTGGTAGCACCGTGAAACTGTTGCCCTGGGAATCCTCAACATTGATGCCCGACCCAATGAAGTAGTCAAACATAGGCAAGGAAACCTCTTGCTGATTGCCATATACCAACCAATCAGTGCTCTTCCATGTTGAACAGCACTTGTAGGAAACACTGAAGGAGATAAGAGCACAAAATATACTCAGTGTATATCTTATGCCCAGTCTGAAATGTCCATCACTGTGAGGGTCTTGGTTAGTCCCATTGCTGACTGAGTTGGCTGAGTCTGAACATATGTAGCTGATAGCTTGGATTTGCTGCAAGTTAGGAAGGAATCAACAAGTTGGAAAAATGTACTTGCCCTCATCCTCACCAATCTTCCTGTCACAAATTACAGTATTGATAGAAGTGATCACTGTAAAGTCCTTATGGAGACAAAGACTGATCTTCACATTGAAGGTAAGATCCATTGTGTGGTGTGCCACTACAACCCTGCTAAATGGGACAAACGTGGAGCAAATGTAGCATAACAATACAAAACTGGGCATTCACGTGGAGCTACGGGCCATCAACAGCAGCAACATTTCACTACACAACAATCTGCAACCTTGCGGCCCAGCATTTCTCCTATTCTACCATTATCATCAAGTTAGGGGATTAATTGTGATCAATGAAGAGTTTAGGAGGGCATGCCAGGAGCAGCACCAGACATACTTAAAAATGAGGTGAAGCAATAATACAGTAAGTGGCATGCGGTGGACAGAGCTATATTCTTGCACTTGCTGCCCTTGATGTGTCCTCCCTGTGTTGATGGGAAAGGACATACCCAGCGACATTCTTTGGGTATGTCTGGGATATTGTTTGCAATCATGGTGTGGTTCTGTGAGAATGAATATGCCAGCCTGCTGCTCGACTAGTCCGTGACATAGCTCTGCCAATTTTTGAAACAAGCCCCCAGATATTGGTAAGGAGAACTTTGCAGTGTTGACAGCACTGGGTGCACTGTTGTCTTTGCCAGTGCCTTGGTTGATACCAGAGACTTGTCTTGTTCTTTCCTTTTATTAGACTTTGGAGTGGTAAGGTATAACTGAGTGCCTAGTTATAAGTCAACCACATTGCTGTGGAACTGGAGTCACATGTAGACAGATTTTCCTTTCCAAAACAACATTAGTGAACCAGATGGTTTTTTTTTCATGTTAAATGAAAATCATCAGTGATTTCATGGTCACTGTTAGACAAGCTTTTAATTACAATTTTGTGAATTGAATTCAAATTTCGTCATTCAAATCCATATCCTCCAGAGCATTAGACTGAGTCTCTGGATTATTTGTCCAGTGACAATACCACTATTCCATCTCCTCCCCTTTGATAATCAAATATTAAGTGCGAACAAAACTGGAACTGACAAATTTGGGATTCAAGGGATGTGGAATTAGAGCAAGAGAGGTCACACCAGCCATGATTTTATTGAATGGTGGAGCAGGCATGAAGGATTACGTGACCTGGTCCTTCTCTTATTTCTTATGATGTTGAACAACAACGAATATGAATGGATTAATATAGATTTTACCAAAGGAAGCTAATGCCATTTAATGTTACTGATACTTTAGAATTTTCTTTACAGATCATGCTGGAATTGGTGTGACTGGGATCAGCCTAGGAATTTCTGCCTCCAGCTCTAATTATCCCACAGATTTTGCACATCACCATCATCAGCTGTTAAACCAGCCACCCATTGAAGGCGATGAGGACGAGTATCGAACAACATGGGGTACAGACATTTTTTTATTTTTATGGTTCCTGTAAAGAGAGGAAAGCTGCAAACTGGTACATTTGGGCTATTTGGTAGCAATACACTGGGATACTGGGTTATTTAATGAAAAAGCTAGAGTGATCAGGAGAAACTATGGTAATCCTTCAGGGTCTGGCTGGGCCTAACCCAACTATATGTAGGCCCGCAGCTGTGTAACATGCCTGGTAAGTAAACCCATGTGGGCAGCTTTTGAGTTGGGTCAGGGGGTTGGGCCTCCCTCGAGCAAAGATATGAAATCACCTGATCGAAGAACTGGATGTGGTGTAGGAGGGAGCCAGCTGAAAGCCACTCACCTTTCCTTGCTTCTGACCTTGTGACTTCCAAAACCAGAAACACACTACCTCCACCCAACAAAAGACTTGCTCTGTGCCTTGATCTCCTGTCATTCTAGGTGTCCTGAAAGCAGCCACAGTCTCATCTATGATGCTGAAATGTGCAAGAATCTTTGGGTACTGAATAGTTGACAGATCTGAAAGAAATGGCAGATCTGTGACTCAGTGGTTAGCTCTGCTGCCTTAAAGCACCAGGGATCTGGGTTCGATTTCAGGTGACTGTCTGTGTGGAGTCGGCACATTCTCCCTGCGTGTGTATGGGTTTCCTATGCGTGCTCCGGTTTCCTCCCACAGTCCAAAAATGTGCAGGTTAGATGGATTGGCCATGCTAAAATGCCTGTAGTGTTCAGGGATGTGCAGGCTAGGTGGATAGGCCAGAGGAAATGCAAGGTTACAGGGATAGGGTAGGAGTGTGGGTCTGGCTGGATGCTCTTCAGAGGGTTGGTGTGAACTTGATAGGCTGAATGGCCCACTTCCACACCGTAGGGATTCTATGATTCTAAAATCAAAAATGCGACTTCTTTGGTTCTGAAAAAATTAACTCTGCCTTCTCTCCACAGATGAGTTTCTCCAGCTATTTCTGTTTTTGTTTGTGGCCTAATCTATGTTTGGTTGGCAAAGGAGTCAGTACAGCTTGCTTGGAAGATGCAGCACAGGTCCCCAGGTGACTGACGAGACTCCTCTCACTGCCTCAATTGTATTGCTCTTTATCACTGTCGTCAATATTTCAATACAAAAAAAAGGCTTTTATTTTTAAGTAAGCTGTTTTTTATTTGGTTGTCTGTCTCTGTCCATTCTAGGCCCACAAGCACATTTCCAATCCAAACCTTTTAATCGTCTTCCTACAAATTCCAGAAGGCGACCCCAAGTGGTTTCATAGGTAAAGTCAGTTGAATCACTGCAGTGTGGAAGGCTGGAGAATTAATGAAGATGGTTTGCTTACATCAGGTCACAAACAGGACTAGCTTCATTAGAAGAAACCATGAAGTGATGAAAGACTCACCATGAAGCATCATTCACTTAATTCTGTTGCGGTGATCGATGGTGTACAGTGTTGTCAGCTGTCTTCCTATTAATTAGTACTGATTAAACTATGCAAAAATGTACCAATTTATAGGTACATACAAGACTATTTGTCAAGGCAGCTTGCAGTGAAGCAACATTTCCTGGTATTGTAACTATCGACCTGACACTTTTATTCTGTTGCCCTTAATTGTTCATTACTCCAACATGCTAGTTATACCTCAGTAACCTACTGACAGGCAGCTACTGCAAGTACATTTTTTGCTAATTAAGAAACTGGTTTAATAACTCCAATCTGTACTGTGAGAGTGCTCTTGTTGAATTTAATGTGAACAAGGTTTCAGTGAAATAATCAGTTTGCATATAGGCCATAGAAATGCAATTTATTTCTTTGTATTTGTGCGCTTCTTTGTAGATTGTCAGTATTTGGCTGAAATGAACATCTGTGGCTAGGGGTGGCCTGGCGGCTCAGTGGTTAACACTGCTGCCTTATGACACCAGGGACCCAGGTTCAATTCCAGCCTCGGACAACTGTCTGTATGGAGTTTGCACGTTCTTGCTATGTCTGTGTGGGTTTCTGCTGGATGCTCCGGTTTCTTCCCGCAGTCCAAAGATTTGCAAGTTAAGTGGATTGGCCGTACTAAATCACACATAGTGCTCAGTATGTGCAGACTGGTTGAATTAGCCATGGGAAACGCAGGGATAGGGCTGTGTGGATGCTCTTTGGAGGGTCAGTGTGGACTCGATGGGCTGAATAGCCTGCTTCCACATCGGGGATTCTATGATATGCTTGTCATCTCTTTCCACTTTCATAAGGGTGTAACAAACTTGTTTTATTTTCCTATTTATGTTATTTATAATGCGAAATCGCATTTAGCAATCATGTTGAACATACCAGTTCATATATGGTATGCTGTATTCAAGTAATCTATGCAGTGACATGATTAGAGCTCAGAAGCACTAGATGCCGGAAATGTTCTCTCTCTAATGTATTCAAGTGTTACGACATTATGCATCTAATTCTCCAAACCTAATTCAGTATGTCAAATCTTGCTGGTGTGGGCATCTTGTGATATGTGTAGTTGAACTTTTTTGCATTTAATTTTCACCATAACTTTCTGGACATGTGAGCTGATAACTTCCTGGTGAAGGTAACGAGGCATCAAATCTGAGTGAATGACGAGGCTGAAGGTATAATCCCTTTACCAATGAGATTCAGGTTGAGAACTGAACAAGAGAGAATTAATCATTGTCATATTCAGGTATAGAAAGAAAAAACAAAATACCGAAAGGATAAGTACTTTTTTTTTACCTTTCATCTAATATTGCTTGCAGTAACGAGGCTGAACAATATATATTGGCTCTTTTTGGAGTTGGACAGATTCATTGACATTGCATTAACAATACAGTAATCATATAAGTCAAAACGTACTTGTACTATTGAGTATGAATCCTTGTTCTGTGTTAAGTTTAATGGTTAGTTTATTTACAAAGCCAGTAAATTCTTAACTATAATCCAGAGAAGCTAAGGACAAGATACCATTTATGCAAACCAATGGTGGGATAGCACATATCAAAACAAAAATCAGGAAAATCATAATTCTTCGCATGTCTCTTTGTTCCCTGAATTTGCTGGCTGATTTGTGCATTAATAACAGCATGCATTACAAACACATTGTTCTTTTACCAGAAAGATTTGGTCCATTATTTTGTAAAGTAAATGTTTTTACATACGTAAAGGTATTTTTGATTGTATTTTAATGCATGAATTTGCCAAATCTTTTATGTTGCTCAGAAGTGTGTGTATTAAATACATTATAGTATAGAATATACTGTTTGTGAAATAGGTGGAATAATACTCAATTAATTTGTATGACATTTTTCTGCATGCCATTTTAACTGAGGCATTAACTTCGAAATAAATGGATTCATGCCTGTCCTAGAAGAGGAACCTCATACACAGAAATTCAGTGTTCACCTATTTTCACAGTAGATTCTAAATTAAAACTGCTTGAATCTTAAGGAGTTTCATTAAAAGTTTTATTTATAAATTCAAATACTCTTGGTATTTCTGGTATTTTCTCTTTAATTTTATTTTGTAAATTAACAACTTATCACGATGCAACAAAAATTACCTTTTTCCTTATTTTCTTCTAATTTGAAAAGTAGGTATATTTACAAAATAATATTATTTGACTATTTATCAATGCAAAAGTATTTGACATTACTTTGGATAAAATTTGAGAGTTACGTTTCTCTTTAAAAAATAAAAGCTTAGCAAATAAACTAAGCTGCATTCCAGTACAGTGTGGAGGTATTGCTGTGTTTGAAACGTCCCTCAGATGAAACATTAAACTTTCTCTACTTCAATGAATGCTAGATGTTAAACATCTCAAGATACCATTCAGTGAAAATCAGGGTCTTGTACTAATATCCTGGCCTCTCTCCAAATTATTTTGCTTCAGCAATCCAGCCAATGGCTGTTTATAAAGGGTTTTTTAAAAATTTGATACTTTTGCCGTTGTTTTCTACAGTTCATTTGCAAGATCGCTTTCAATTTGGCAGACCTATTCAGAACATGTGTAGTTTCAAAAAAAATTCAAGCATGGCATCTCAAAATAAGAACTAAGAACTAGGAGCAGGAGTAGGCCGTCTGGCCCTTCGAGCCTGCTCCGCCATTCAATAAGATCATGGCTGATCTTTTCGTGGACTCAGATCCACTTACCCACATTCTCACCGTATCCCTTAATTCCTTTATTGTTCAAAAAAGATATACCTTTTTTATAAAAAATGTTTACTGAAGTAGCGTCAACTACTTCACTGGGCAAGGAATTCCATAGACTAACAACCCTTTGGGTGAAGAAATTCCTTCTCAATTCAGTCCTAAATCTGCTTCCTGTAATCTTGAGGCTATGCCCTCTTGTCCTAGCTTCACCTGCCAGTGGAAACATCCTCTCTACTTCTATCTTATCTATTCCCTTCATAATTTTATATGTTTCTATAAGATCCCCCCTCAATCTTCTGAATTCCAATGAATATAATCCCAATCTACTCAGTCTCTCCTCATAAGCCAACCCCCTCAACTCCGGAATCAACCTAGTGAACCTCCTTTGCACCCCCTCCAGTGCCAGTACATCCTTTCTCAAGTAAGGAGACCAAAACTGCACACAGTACTCCAGGTGTGGCCTCACCAGCACCTTGTACAGCTGCAACATAACCTCTCTGCTTTTAATTTCAATCCCTTTAGCAATGAAGGACAAAATTCCATTTGCCTTCCTAATTACTTGTTGTACCTGCAGACCTACCTTCTGTGATTCATGCACAAGGACACCCAGGTCCCTCTGCATAGCAGCATGCTGCAACTTTTTACCATTTAAGTAATAATCCTTTTTACTATTACTCCTACCAAAATGTATGACTTCACATTTATTTACATTGTATTTCATCTGCCAGACCTTTGCCCACTCACTCAATGTATCTATGTTCCTCTGCAAAGTTTCACAGTCCTCTGCACACTTTGCTTTGCCACTCATCTTAGTATCATCTGCAAACTTTGACACCCTACACGTGGTCCCCAACTCCAAATCATCTATATAAATTGTAAATAATTGCAGTCCCAACACCGATCCCTGAGGCACACCACTAGTCACTGACTGCCAGCTAGAATAGCACTCATTTATCCCCACTTTTTTTGCTTCCTGTTAGTCAACCAATCCTCTATCCATGCTAATACTTTACCCTTAATGCCATGCATCCTTATCTTATGCAGTAGCCTCTTGTACGGCACCTTGTCGAAGGCCTTTTGGAAATCTAGGTACACCACATCCACTGGGTCCCCATTGTCCACCTCGCTCGTAATGTCTTCATAGAATTCCAAAAGATTTGTCAAGCATGACCTGCCCTTCATGAACCCATGCTGCATCTGCCCAACGGGACAATTTCTATCAAGATGCCTTGCTATTTCTTCCTTGATAATAGACTCAAGCAGCTTCCCCACTACAGAGGTTAAGCTAACCGGTCTATAATTCGCCATCTTTTGTCTACTTCCCTTTTTAAACAGTGGCGTCACATTTGCTGTTTTCCAATCTGCTGGGACTGCCCCAGAGTCCAGCAAATTTTGGAAAATTACCGCCAGTGCACCTGCTATTTCTCCCGCCATCTCTTTTAGTACTCTGGGATGCATTCCATCAGGGCCAGGAGACTTATCAATCCTTAGCTCCATTAGCTTGCCCAACACTACCTCTTCCGTAATAATGATTGTTTCCAGGTCCTCACCTACCTTCGTCTCTTTGTCAATTACTGGCATGTTATTAGTGTCCTCCATTGTGAAGACCGATACAAAATACCTGTTCAATGCCTCGGCCATTTCATCATATCCCACAACTAAATTCCCCTTCTCATGCTCTAAAGGGCCAATGTTTACTTTAGCCACTCTTTTTCGTTTTATATATTTGTAGAAACTTTTGCTATCTGTCTTTATATTCTGTGCTAGCTTTTTCTCATGTTCTATCTTACTTTTCTTTATAGCTCTTTTTGTGGCTTTCTGTTGACCTTTAAAGTTTTCCCAATCTTCTGGTTTCATGCTGTTTTTGGCCACTTTGTATGCCTTCTCTTTCAATTTGATAGCCTCCCTTATTTCTTTAGACACCCATGGCAGATTACCCCTTTTCTTACAGTCCTTCCTTTTCATTGGAATATACTTTTGCTGAGCACTTTGAAAGATTGCTTTGAAAGTCCTCCACTGCTCGTCAACTGTCCCACCATAAAATCTTTGTATCCAGTCTACTTTAGCCAAGTCCTCCCTCATTCTATTGTAGTTCCCCTTGTTCAAGCACAGGACTCTGGTATTGGATTTTATCTTCACACTCTCCATCTGTATTCTAAATTCAACCATACTGTGATCACTCCTTCCAAGAGGATCCCTAACTATGAGGTCATTAATTATTCCTGTCTCATTACACGGGACCAGATCTAGGATAGCTTGCTCCCTCGTCGGTTCCATTACATACTGTTCAAGAAAACTATCACAGATACACTCAACGAACTCCTCCTCAAGGCTACCCTGACCGAGCTGGTTCGACCAATCTACATGTAGGTTAAAATCCCCCATTAAAATCGCCGTACCATTTTTACAGGCATTAGTTATTTCTTTGTTTCTTGCCCGCCCCAATGTGATGTTATTATTTGCTGGCCTATAGACTACGCCTATCAGTGACTTTTTCCTCTTAGAATTTCTAATTTCCACCCAAATGGATTCAACCTCATTCTCCATAGAACCTATATCATCTCTCAGCACCGCCCTGATGGCGTCCTTGAATATCAAAGCTACACCACCTCCCTTACCTTCCTGTCTGTCCTTCCGAATAGTCTGGTACCCTTGGATATTTAACTCCCAGTCGTGACCATCCTGTAACCATGTCTCCGTAATGGCTACCAAATCATATTCATTCGCGATGATTTGTGCCGCTAACTCATCACCCTTGTTACGAATGCTACGAGCATTCAGGTAAAGTGCCTTTATGCTAGCTTTCTTACCCTCATGATTTCCAACATCTCTAATAATATCTCCCGAGTTATTCTTCCTTTTTGCTTCTTTCATAGTCTGCCTCGAACTTAAACCCTCCTGCACACATGCTAACCTGCTGCTTACCTTTTTATTTACCATCATACTCCCTGTCGTTTTCCCTTTCCCTTTCCCTTCCCCCCCAACTCACTAGTTTAAAGTCCTAGTGACCACCCTATTTATCCTTTTCGCAAGAACACTGGTTCCAGATCGGTTCAGGTGGAGACCGTCCCATCGGTACAGATCCCTCCGGTTCCAAAACTGATGCCAATGCCCCATGAAATGGAACCCCTCTTTCCCACACCACTCCCTTAGCCACGTGTTTACTTCCCTAATTTTCTTATCCCTAAGCCAATTTGCACGTGGCTCGGGCAGTAATCCGGAGATTATGACCCTCGAGGACCTGTTCCTTAATTTTGTTCCTAGTGCTTGATAATCCCCAAACAGGTCCTCCATCCTAGCCTTGCCTATGTTGTTAGTCCCAACGTGGACCACAACAACTGGATCCTCCCCCTCCCGCTCCAATATCCTTTCAAGCCGGTCAGAGATGTCCTGCACCCTGGCACCGGGCAGGCAACACACCATGCGGGACTCCTGATCCGGCTTGCAAAGGATATTATCTATCCCCCTAACTATACAATCCCCTATAACTACCACTTGTCTTTTTGCTCCCCCCTCTTGAATGGCCTTTTGCACCATGGTGCCGCGGTGAGCTGCCCAAATATATTCCCGGCAACCCCCGGTCCTCGCTGTCGCCTCTCCCTCTGCTGCTGAAAAATAAGGCAAAATATTATTCCCAATTGTTATTTACTACATCAAATTATACAACTTGTGGAAAATGACCTTAACCGTTATTCTAGATGACAAATTATGTGATGATCTGTCGCGGGACCAGTAACTTTCTTTTTATTTAAAGTAAATGACATTTGAGATCCTGAGAATTAAAGGAATAAAGCCACAGTTTTAAATAAAAAAATAACATTTCCTGTACAAGGTTAGAAAACTGAAACAAACTTACACAACTTATGCTAGCATCCAAAATTATCCTGAGGTAGAAGTGAGCAAACAAGTAAACTGTGGTTGAACAAGAAATAACAAGATGTGGTTTAAGAACAAAAACAAAGTTGCTGAAAAGCTCAGCAGATCTGGCAGCATCTGTGAAGAAAAAAAACAGTTAATGTTTTGGGTCCGGTGTTCTGCGAAGCAGTCACCCAGTCTACGCTTCGTTTCCCCAATGTAGAGGAGACCGCATTGTGAGCAGCAAATGCAGTGGACTAGATCCTGGGAAGTGCAGGTGAAGTGTGCCATCACACACCACCTATTGTTAGTCACTAACAGTCCCCATTAACAACTACTCACCCTCCCAGCCTGATCGTTAGCAACTCCTTTGTCTATCCAACTGCTCTTCTTTCTCTTTAGGCTCTGTCCTATCATATACTCCCTACCCTATCCCCCCTCCCACTTTTCTGCATATAAACTGACGTTTTCCCAGCCACCATCAGTTCTGAGGAAGGGTCACCAGATCTGAAACGTTAACTCTGTTTTCTTCTTCACAAATGCTGCCAGACCTGCTGAGCTTTTCCAGCAACTTTGTTTTTGTTCCTGATTCACAGCATCCACAGTTCTTTCTGTTTTTATTTAAGATGTGGTTTAAAACAGATACCACAGATCTCTCAACAATTCACCCAGACATTAGTGATACCGTGTGCCAGCAAATTTTATTAGAACTTTATTTCCTTCACAAGGTATTGCAACTCTTGACTTTCAAAGATCTGGCATTGAAACTCTCTCAAAAAACACCTTGCCTGTACTGTCTCAATTAATGCTCACAGCTTGGTAGTTCAATCTCTTATACTGTGCATTCCACTGGATTCCCAAGGATGCAGCATCTACCAACGATACCATTCCATCTCTTGCCCAGACACCTGGCTTCACTAAGCTGACACTGCCCAGGGTTTCTGAGCTCTCATTTTCCCAGTTGCACCATGCAAATAATGGTTACGGGTTTCCTTCATACCCACACTAATAGGTAAAATAAATGTGTTTAAATAGTGCCAAACTAATTTAGCCTAATATAATTTGCAATTAATATTAAAATGAAATCTGGAGTTAAGATTCTGTAGTTGAGATATGAGCAGGTTTATTCTGAAGGGTTGCATTGGTGGTGCAGCCCAATTAAGAACAGCTTAAATTGGATCCTTATTAACTGAGTGAGAGAGACCTTTTGTTTTGGTGTATACAAATTCAACTAACTAATTCAGTTCAGCCTTAGACTGAGTGTTTTCATTTGTTGGGTATGAAAGTATCAAAATCTTTAAAATTTATGAACCTGATTTACATTAATTTGTAGTATACATAAAAGTAAAATCTGCAGTTTAGATTCTGGAGTTGTAAGATTTGTGCAGGTATATTTTCAAGGATTTAATTGGTGGAGTAGCCTATTTAAGAACTTGCTTAAACAGGATCATCATGAACTGATTCAAATAGGCTCTATAAAGTGATGGAGTTGAGCATCTTATGGAGTTCAGCAGAAGAAGAACAACAGATATTTGATTGCTTTTGCCTAAATGAAACATGTAATTGGTAAGTATTTCTAGACTAAGTTAAAAGATCTTCAGTTTGTGTCCTGTTCTCTAGTTCATTTTCTCTTTTCTTACAAATTGCTTGGTAGGTACAAGATTGATAATTTTGTGGGGGGGGGAAAGAATTGTCAAAAGTGGGAGTATGGAAGTGGTTAATAACTTAAAGAAAAATGATAGAGATTACAGATTGGGTAATGTTATAGCTGCAGCTTGAGAGAGTTGGTTAACTACAATGAGCACACTCTAACAAGTGGCAGAGGCAATGATTCACTAATGATTAAAGCTAGAGTTAGATGTCACCTTGAATTCGGTGGATATAATGTGGGGAACATGGTTCATCAAAATAAGGAGAGGCTTGAGTTTAAAATGTACAGCTTCAATTAAAAAATGTCAACACTATCAGAAAGAGTACAGATGAGAATGTGCTGAATCTAGGGAACAACTATATTTGAGATTCTGTAAATTCCACAAGTGGGTTTGTAGTTTTCAATGTCCTTTCTAAAGAAGATTAACCAACCATTAACATTTATATTGTAAAGACTTCAGAAATTTGAGAGCATTCTTGTCTCAGCAGTAATAGCATAAGGTCACCTGGCTGCCCCCGGCCCAGACTCCACCTTTGCTCAAGGTAAAAACCGAAAGAACTGCGGATGCTGTAAATCGGGGACAAAAACAAAGTTACTGGAAAAGCTCAGCTCTGTTCTAAGGAAGGAAGGATCACTGGACCAGAAACATTAACTCTTGTTCTTTTACTTCACAGATGCTACCAGACCTGCTGAGCTTTTCCAGCAACTTTGTTTTTGCTCAAGGTAAATTGTCTCAAATGACATGCAATAAATTCATGGGCATATATTGTGAGTGGCACATTAGATATTGAGGAGAACTGAGGGAAAAGGACAAGACCACTATTGAAATGCAAAGATAGATTTGACAAAGAAACCTTGAGGGATGGTGATTTCATCATTTTCCGGTTCAGAACGATGTGAACATGGGCAAGTGAGGTGTACGCTAGACTGAAATCACAAAGATAATTGGAAGATCTAAGGCTTTTTTAAAATGAATTGGATTTCTTAAAGTATAAAGTGCAGAACTGAAATAGCTAAAACACTAAAACAGAAGTATTCTGGATTACTAGCTATACCTACATGAATATTACATAATAATATTATCTCCAAAATAGACGGAGAGATTCTGATACTGGGAATGTGTCAGGGGTAAGTGCAAGAGGAAAGTTTTGGAATAGGAGTTGAGGGATGGGTAACATCTGAGATTGAGGAGAGCTCATGGTGAGAGAAGGAGATTTGTGAATCAAGGTTCAAATTTAGGGAGTGTCAAGGGTTAGAGGCCAATTCAGCAATGGAAATCAGGGATAGGGAGGAAGAAGCAACTTGGCACCATTCAGGATAAAGCAGCCCACTTGACTGGCACCACATTCACTCCCCTCCACCATTTGATGCTCAGTAGCAGCAGTGTATGTTATCTACAAGATGCACTGCAAAACTTCAAATTTCCTTAGCACCTTCCAAATCCATGACCACTCCCATCTAGAAGGACAAGGGCAGCAGACACATGGTAACACTACCACCTGCAAGTTCCTCTTCAAGTCACTCATTATCCTGTCTTGGAAATACCTAGCTGTTCCTTCATTGTTACTGGGTCAGAAATTGAGAACTCCCTTCCTAATGGCATCATATAATACATCAAATGGGTTGAAGTAGTTCAAGAAGGCAGCTCACCACCACCTTCTCAAGGGTAACTAGGGATGAGCAATAAATATTGGCCCACCCAGCAATACCCACATCCCATGAATGAATTTTTAAAAAAAAATTCTCTCAATCTAATTAACCTCCACTGTAGTATGACCAAAGCATTTTACGTCTTTCCTCGCATCCAGTACTCTGTCATCTCACCAATATTCTGCATGCCCAAGATATAACTTTTTATTCTTCAATAAAAATTCATTTCATGTTAAAGGATAACATCCCATTAGCCATCCTGGTTATGTACTATCTCTGCATTCTAACTCTGATTAATGCACAAGAATATCCAAAATCCCTCTGCGTATCAGAATTCTGCAGTTGTTCTGTGTTTATTTAATATTCTCCCTTACTTATCTTCTGCAATGATCTGTGACATCTCATCCAATGCATTCTGGAAAACCAAGTACAGTACGTCTATTGATTCCTCTTTGTTCACAATGCATGGAACCCCTTTTGAGAATTACACTAAATTGGTTAAATATACAGTTCTTCTTTTCCAAAACCACACTGAATATTTCCAATTATTGTGTGGTTTATCTAATTGTGCAGCTCTAATCTCTTTAATGACTTATTTAAACACTTTTCCCATGACAGACTGGCCTACAGTCTCCTATTTTTTTCGCCTCTCTTCCTCTTGAAAGGAGAATTTTATATTTACTACTTTCGAGTCAGATGGGAACCTTTGCTGAATTGAGAGGATTTTGGAAAATTGACGCTAACATATCACACAGATATGACTTAGAGATAGCAGGAACTGCAGATGCTGGAGAATCTGAGATAACCAGGTGTAGACATGGATGAACACAGCAGGCCAAGCAGCATCAGAGGAGCAGGAAGGCTGACGTTTCGGGCCCAGAA
>NC_063332.1:67581495-67591027 GCF_021869965.1 Rhincodon typus
TGCTCCTTTGATGCTGCTTGGCCTGCTGTGTTCATCCAGCTTTACACAGATATGACTTTATGGGTTATTGACCAAGTGCAAGAAAATAGGATTAGTTTAATTTGGTGTATGTGGTCAGCATCAATGAGATGGGCCAAAGGGGCTGTTTCTATGTTGTATGACTGTATAGATGAAGGCCATTCAACCCATTGTGTCTGCACCAACCCTTCAAAAGAGCATTATTACCTAGCGCCAATCTCCTACTTTTCCACCATATATTTGCACATTATTTATATCTAGATGTCGAAAAAAAACTGTGGATACTGGAAGTCAGAAACATAATCAGAAATTACTAATAAAGCTCAGCAGATAGTGGTAAGGGGGACAGTTCACTAGATGGTGTCCTGTCACCCCTAGGGAACTGTTTGGTGCTCTGAGGGGTGTTGGTTCACTATCTCCATTGCACTAAAGTTTAAACTGAAGCTCACTTATCCAAATCCTTCACAGATGCTGCCAGACCTGCTGGGCTTTTCCAGCAACTTTGTTTTTGTTTACTTATCCAAATGGTGCTTAAGGGAGATGAGGTGACTGCACAAAGCCTTAGTCTGGGAGATGATCCAAAGGTTTCATCAGCCATAATTTGGGAAACACAAACCAAGCAGACATATACACCAAACATACCAGGGGACACTAACCCAGGTGGCATTAGTTGAAGGGCACACAGACCCCAATGTCAGGAGTATACACAGGTTGGAGGTGTAATGTGTGTGACAATTGTATTCCTGGGGGGCTCCTTTTATGGGAATGTACATTGTTTTCCTGTGTAAAGACAAACTGTATAAAGTGTATTTAAGATTTAAATCTAGTATTAGGTATGTTCACTGTGTACTGTATACCTGTATGTTGTGACAAAATCCTGGACTTTTCCAATATCTAAACTACTGAGCAGAATCCTGGACTTAGGATGTAGCAAATATACAACGGAGCCAGCAGAATGGAAATTTCCGTCCAGGGACTATTGCTCAGCCTGGAATTCCATTTTACAACTTCATTCCACTCCTCTAAAAGAACAACCAACCAAGCCTAACAGACTCTAGCCCGAGACAGATTTTGCACCTTGGGCTACCCAGCACAGACAGTATGGAGCCTACAGAGATACTGGACGTTCAACTTCAATCAAAATCCATTCACACGTTCTTAACGATCAGGACACTATTTGACTTCAGAAGAGAACATCAAGTATAACTGCCAGCATGATCTCACCTGGGAGACAGCCTTTTTTTTTTCAACAAGCTTCTGCACAAACCGCTTCCTTATGAGCTTCCAGTCCCAATGAGCAACTTTGGAATCAAGAAACAGAGGCCGAACACAGAATCTGAATTGGGAAGCTAAACCAAGAGCATCATTGGAACAAAGGAGATCTGAGCAGTGGAGGGAGGCCAACCAAGTGGTACCTGAACAACAGCTTCCAGACATGGAACTGTTCTGAACCAAGAGAACCGACGGCAAGAACCTTAGCAACTGGGTGCACTTTAAAACTGCATTTTCCTCAGTGGTGAGGTGAAACGCCAAAGTTCCGACCTAGCTAGCAGGGAGGGGAAAGCAAGTGGTGGCAGTGCTTGGGATCCCAAGGGTAGGAAGCCTGATTTAAAGATTCTGTAATTAATACTGTGTTTAGGTTCTAATAGTGTTTTAATAGGTTGGCACAACATCGTGGGCTGAAGCACAGTACAGGCTCTATGTTCCAATCTAGCTAATAGTGTATTTAATAGGATTACTGTCCTCTGTACAGTTGATTTGTATCAATTTCCCTGCCTGTTGCATTTACCTATATTTCTTATATCATACTTACCTTTTTGTATTTAAATAAACAGAGATTCATTTGCCCTGAAACACCTGTCTACTGCCTTCTTCATTTCACATTCCCTAAATAAATTGTGTCTAGAACGAGGGATCTGGGGGTGATTTAAAACGACTTAAAAATCAGAAAATTACTGATTGCAAGCCAGAACCCTACATTTCAGTACTGGTTGTAGCTAGGGGTGTGTGTGTAATGATAGGTGGAGTTGGAGCCCAGAGGCTGAAAAACAATTGCACAGAGAGATGGGTAAAAATCAGCCTGGGAGAATGTATACCTGCTGCTGGGGACCATTAGTGGCTGACAATGGGTTGTTTGTAGTAGAAATCTATGTGCTGAGAAGGTGTAATGTGGGGGTTGGGGTAAGAATATGGGAGAAGATTCTCAGGCCCTAAAATTTTTAAATTTGATATAGTCCAGAAGACTGCAGAAATCCGGAGTGAAAAATGAGATGCTGTCAGTGAGCCTCATAGGAATGCTGTAGCAAGCCTCAGACAGATGTTGGCCAAGGAACACAGCGGTGTGTTGAAATGGAAGGGGCAGCTGAAAGCTCAGAGATAGTAGGAATTGCCGATGCTGGAGAATCTGAGATGACAAGGTGTAGAGCTGGATGAACACAGCAGGCCAGGCAGCATTAGAGGAGCAGGAAAGCTGACGTTTCGGGTTGAGACCCTTCTTCAGAAATGGGGCAGGGGAAAGGGGATTCTGAAATAAATAGGGAGAGAAGGGGAGGCGGATAGAAGATGGATAAAGGAGAAGATAGGTGGAGAGGAGACAGACAGGTCAAAGAGGCGGGTTTGGAGCCAGTAAAGGTGAATGTAGGTGGGGAGTTAGGGAGGAGATAGATTGGTCCAGGGAGGACGGACAGGTCAAGGAGACGGGATGAGGCTAGTAGGTAGGAGATAGGGGTGGGAGGAGGGGATAGGTGGGAGGACAGGTTAGGGAGGTGGGTACGAGCTGGGCTGGTTTTGGGATGTGGTCGGGGGAGGGGAGATTTTGAAGCTTGTGAAGTCCACATTGATACCATTGGGCTGCAGGGTTCCCAAGTGGAATATGAGATGCTGTTCCTGCAACATTCGGGTGGCATCATTGTGGCACTGCAGGAGGCCCAGGATGGACATGTCGTCCAAGGAGTGGGAGGGGGAGTTGAAATGGTTCGCGACTGGGAGGTGCAGTTGTTTGTTGCGAACCGAGTGTAGGTGTTCCACAAAGCGGTCCCCAAGCCTCCGTTTGCTTTCTCTGACGTAGAGGAGGCCACAATGGGAACAGCGGACACAGTATACCACATTAGTAGATGTGCAGGTGAGCATCTGTTTGATGTGGAAGGTCTTCTTAGGGCTTGTGATGGGGATGAGGGGGGAGATGTAGGGGCAGGTGTAGCACTTCCTGCGGTTGCAGGGAAAAGTGCCAGGGGTGGTGGGGAGTGTAGAGCAGACGAGGGAGTCAGCTCAGAGTCATTTTTGCAGACAGACCGTTCTACCCAACTAGTTTTCCCTCTAAGCACTCATCTCCAATTCTCCAATTGTCAAATGCCTCTTGAATGTCTCAAATGAGCCTGCCTCCACCGTATTTCCAGGCAGTTCTTTCATGTGAATGACTATGCTAGTCAATCTCATCCAAAATTATTGAACACTATTGAAAATGTCTCCTGCAGTCTGTTACTATCTTCACTATTTATTTACAGCATTTCTGATTTCACCAAACTGCAAACATGATGCCCTATTATATCCAATTGCAGGTCAAGCAGAAATCTCAATACTTCAATCTTATCTGTGAAACAACCTTCCAGCATTAGTCTCCGCTGTTTCGTCTCTGGACAATGCGATATGAAATCTAAATAGAGATTTACCAAGCCTGTCAGGGAACTTAGCCAATGCAACTTCGAATCAGCAACCAGAGGCACAGTAACATTCACCAGAGTCCTCACGTGATGAGACAGTCACATGATAATGTTTCCCGGAAAGCAAAACAATACAGAGCTGGCACTCCCCAGACTGGAGAACTCGGTGACTGTGTGAGAGTTATAACAGGGAGAGTTCACCAAGGAGGGGGTTAGTGCGCTGAGGTTGGAGCCGCTCCGCGGGCACAGCAGCCCGGCGGGATGGAGGCGCTGCCTCCCGGCGCTGCACTGACCGGTGTTTTCCTCACTGTGTTGGTTGGGCTCGCTATCCACTTGTTCGCTGACTATGTCCGTAAATGGAACCAGATGAAACGGATCCCCGGGCTCAGCCCGACCTACCCGATCCTGGGGAATGCACTTCTGTTCAAGCCAAGTGGAGAAGGTAGATACACACTGCTATTGAGACAGGCTCTGAACTCCTACTTAACCTACTGAGCGGCTTTGATTTAAGTAACATCAGGGTTAACTTGCCACAACGAGGGCCTGCCTAGTTTATTATCAACTTAGTCAGAAATGAGATCGTGAACCCAGGCCTCCTGTCTTGGAGGCAGGGACACTACCATTGCGCAACAAGAGCCCCCTGGGTATTATCTATAAAATGATTCACAATTTACTGAGTAGGGAACAAAACTAACTTGTTTATGGTTAATTTTGAAATGCTGGGCTCCTAAATTTCAGTGTTTGTGAAGAGTCACTAATTTAAAAAAAAATCATTATAATCCTCTTTAAATAAGCTTATTTAGTAAAGAGCTCTGCTTTGCTTGAGGGAAGGAAATCTGCCATCCTTACCTGGTCTGGCCTATATGTGACTCCAGACCCACTGCAATGTGGTTGACTCTTAACTGTCCTCTGGGCGATTAGGGATGGACAATAAATGCTGGCCTAGCCAGTGATGCCCTCATCCTGTGAATGAATTAAAAAAAAACTTTGTTACTATGGCACACACTTGATCAAACGGGTTCAGTTGTACAAATAAGTGGAAAATAATCTGTGATTTAATTGTGGATTTAAAATAGGTTACATATCTTTTGTTGTATGTTTACAAACAACATGTGATCATTCAAACATTTTAAAATGCAATTTTTGATTTTTTTTTGCCTGCTGTGGGATTTCACTTTCAGTTTGAGGATACTAAATTTCTGTGATCTTGAAGAACGTAAAGCTTTTGGAGTGATGAGAGAGAACCAGAATGACTTAAAAGATGCTAACCATATTAAGAATTGAGAATTAAAGCTCTGGAAGTTTCTAATTCAGTGATTAAAATGACTCCTTTGTATTAATATATTTCACTGATGTGTTTAACGCTTTTTGAGCATTGCTGAAAAAAGACACATTTTGTTGATTTTCATCTTAACAGGACAATTCACCAGAAATACGGGAGATGAGTGTGCTGATTGGTAGAGGCTTTGTCTTGGTTATATGATTGGCAGCTAACTGCCAGATTTGGTTTAAATTTAAACAAATCATGTTGATAATAGTCAAGGTAATGTCTTGAAAAATGAAACAGAGAATGGCTGTCAATTATTTTGTAGAGTTTAGTCAAGTGCAATGTGTCTATATGTTCTTGCCATCCATAAAGGGCAGGGCCATGTATATTACTAATATATGCAGCTCCATTAGCATACGTGTGCCACACTGCAAGTGTGACTGACAATCTAAATTTGATTGTGAGCACAATTCTTAGCACACTTGGTTGTTTAGCAAGTGTTACATAATCATCGACTAACATCTAGACACTATATTTTGTATCTAAGGCTTTGGAGTAGATCTGTAGCTCGGGTTATGGGTGTTGAGGTTGGTTGGCTCGCTGAGCTGTTTTGTTGTTCCACAGACGTTTTGTTACCTTGTTTGGTAACATCCTCAGTGCAGCCTCTGATGAAGTATCGGTGTGTTTTCCCACCTGGTTTTTAAACTCTGGGGTCTGTTGCGATGGATTGCCTCACTTCCGGGTTTCCTCTGTAGTGGAATGTACATGGGGTCGAGTTCAATGTGTTTATTAATAGCCTGCTTCATGGTTTAGGTTGGATTTGCGGAAGGGCAGTCCTTTCCAGTCTTTGCATCGCTGCTTCTGCTATGAGTCCGGAGATAGGCGATCCCAGGAAGCATGGCACTGCACGAAGCAGGCTATTAATAAACACATTGAAATCGACCCCATATACATTCCACTACGGAGGAAACCCGGAAGTGAGGCATCGCAACAGACCCCAGAGTTTAAAAACCAGGCGGGAAAACACACTGACGCTTCTTCAGAGGCTGCACTGAGGATGTTACCCAGCACGGTAATGAAACATCTGCGGAGCAAAAAAATCAGCTCGGCGAGCCAACCAACCTCAATTATATTTTGTATGTTGTCAGCCTGGTTGCTTGATTTTGATTTATTATTGTCACATATACAGAGATATAGTTAAAAGTGCAGTTTTACATGCTATGCAGGCAGATTGTACCATACGAAGTGCATCAGGGTAATAGAACAAAGTGTGGAATACAGCGTTACAGCTGCAGAGGAAGTGCAGAGAGGGAGATAGATTTTAACATTTTGAGAGGTCCGGTCAAAAGCCTGATAAGTGGGGAAGAAGCTGTATTTGACTCTGGTCCGTGTTTTCAAATTTTTATATCTTCTCCTTGACAGAAGAGGATGGGAAAGTATACCCAGGGTGGGAGGTGTCTTTGATTATGTTTGACTCCATCTATACTTGCCATTGCCTCAGGAAGACAACGAATGGAAGGCTGGTTTGCGTGATGTGCTGGGCTGTGTTCACAACTCTCTGTAGTTTCTTGGGAAGAGCAGTTGCCATAACAAGCTGTAATGCATCCAGATAGGATGCTTTCTATGTTGAATCTATAAAAATAGGAGAGAATCTTTATGGATATGCCCAGTTTCCTTTTTCATCCTGTGGAAATAGAGGCACTGTTGTGTTTTCTTGACCACAGTGTTGCTGTGGGTGGACCAGGACAGATTGTTAGTGATATTACTCCTAGGAACTGGATGCTGTTGATCATCTCCACCCCAGCCCCATTGATGCAGACAGGGGTGTGCCCTCCACTCTGCTTCCTAAAGTCAAAAATCGGCTCCTTCCCTTTTCCTAATGGTGAGCGAGAGATTGTTGTCTTTACACCATGCCACTAAGCATTCTGTCTTTCCTGTATTCTGTCTTGTTGTTGTTTTGAGGTCCGGCCTACAACAATGGTGTCATCAGCAAACTTGTAAGTGGAGTTAGTGCAGAATTTGGCCACATAGTCATATATGTATAAGGAGTGTAGTAGGGGGCTGAGTATGCAGCCTTGCGGGGCACCGGTGTTGGTGTTCATGGTAAAGAAGGTATTGTCGCCTATTCTTACCGATTGCGGTCTATGAGTCAGGAAGTCGAGGATCCAGTAACAGAACGGGGAGCAGAGACATAGATCTTTGAGTTTGGAGATGCGTTTATGTGGAATTTAAATGGTTTTGAAAGCCGAGCTGTACTCAATAAGTAGGAGCCTGATGTAGGTATCCTTGTTGCCCAGATGTTCCAGAGGTGACTGTAGGGTCAGGGAGCTGGCATCTGCCGTGGACCTGTTGCGCCAGTAGGCGAATTGCAAAGGATCAAGATGGTCTGGTAGGCTGGAGTTGACGTGAGCCATGACTAACCTCCCGAAGCACTTCATAATTATGGAGGTCAGAGTCACTGGGTGGTAGTCATTGAGGCAAACTGCATGATTTTTCTTTGGCACTGGAATGATGGCGGTCTTCTTGAAGCAGGTGGGAGGTTCAGATCGTAGTAAGGAGAAGTTAAAGATGTCTGCGAATACTCCCGCCAGCTGGTCCACGCAGGATCTGAGTGCATGGCTGGGGGCTCCATCTGGATCAGTCGCTTTCCATGGGCTCGCTCTCAAGAAGGCCAGTCTGACATCTGCCACAGTGACTGAGGGAACAAGTGCACCCGAGGCTGTCAAGGAAGGTGATGTCATTTTGTTTGGGCATACCCAGTAGCTTGCTTATTATGAAGAGCTGAAGGAATATACTCTTTGATACAGTCTGCCAACAATCAACGTAGCTGCCATTACACCAGTACTGAAATTCATATATCATGTTACTCATTTGAATGACAGGCAGGATGTCTTTTTGGCTTGACGACAGAAGCATATTAGTGAGAAACCACTTGTGTTACTTCACGGTCATTTGAATCAGCTAGCTTCCTGTTGCTCCAACAGATAACCAACCCTTGTAGAGTAATCCTGAGGTAGATTGCAGATTTTTTTCAGAATCAAAAGTGAAGACCTTGGTGTCTGTTTATCTGCCAAGAAGCTAAAAAGATGTGCTTCCTATGCCCTGAGAAACCAGAGCCAAACTTCGTGGTTTAAGTTAAAACAAAACCTGTCTGTTAACTGTCAGTCATAATCTAACTGGTACATTCTCCATGGCAACACCTTCAACAAACAACACTTTCTTCTCATTCAGTATATAATTATTGTTTTCTCTTTTGACTGGGTACTCCTTGTTAATTGTCCGCAACTGGAATATTGGGTGCAATTCTGGTCTCCTTGCTATAGGAAGGATGTTGTGAAACTTGCAAGGGTTTAGAAAAGATTTTACAAGGCTGTTGCCAGGGTTGGAGGGTTTGAGCTGTAGGGAGAGGCTGAATAGACTGGGGCTATTTTCCCTGGAGCTTTGGAGGGATGACCTCATGGAGGCTTATAAAATCATGAGGGACATGGATAGGGCCAATAGACAAGGTCTTTTCCCTGGAATGGGGGAATCCAAAACTAGAGGGTACAGGTTTAAGGTGAGAGGGGGAAAGATTTAAAAGGGATCTAAGGGGCTACGTTTTCATGAAGAGGATGGTGTGTTTGTGGAATGAGCTGCCAGAAGAAGTGGTGGACGAAGGCTCTGTTTCCATGCTGTACATCCCTATGACTCTGAGTGTGAAATGAGAAAGCTTTGCCAAAGTCTGTTTTTTTTTCAGCAATACTCAAGGTCTGCACTTTGAAACAATGACTTAATTCACAATTGTTTTTGGGTTCTTTTAGACTTTTTCCTTCAACTGATTGAATTTACCACTGAGTGCAGAGATGAACCACTCATGAAATTATGGTTGGGACCGCTACCCTTTGTTGTGTTGTTTCATGCAGAGAATGTGGAAGTAAGTTATTTTTCTATGTGGTATTTTGGGTTTGTGCTTGGGAAAACTATATATTTAAATGTATTCATTTATGGGATGGCACTGGCAAATCATTTTCCATCCCTACTTCCCCTTAAGATGATGATGGTGAACTGCCTTCTTGGACAGCTGAAGCTAATACTAGTGAAATATTTCCACATTGCTGTTAGGGAAGCCAATCCAGGACTTTGACCAGCAGTGAGGAAGGATCGGTGATACATTTCCAAACCAGGAACAGTGAATAGGTGAGACAACAAGGTGCAGGGCTGGATGAACACAGCAGGCCAAGCAGCATCATAGGAGCAGAGAGGCTTGTGAATAGGTGCTGTTATGGTGACTCTGCTGCCCTTCTTATTATGGTTTGTGTGATGCTGTAGTATGCATATTGCAGCTGCAATGCTCCTAAATGTAAATACTGTTTTTGGAGCTCCTATGTATTTAAGAACATTGAGGATATCTCATCAGATTGACTTATGGTGAGTTATGGTATCCTAGATTCATGAGTTCCGGAAGTTTCAAATCCGACGAAGATATATTCTGTTAATTAACAAACTGGTCTTTGGCAGGTGGTGAGAGAGTAAAACATACCTGACCTCCTCCATGCCAATCTGCCTGATGCAGATGCATCTGTCCATGAAAGTGTTGGTGACCACAGCA
>NC_063332.1:67591527-67596539 GCF_021869965.1 Rhincodon typus
GAAGGTAAATGTGTCAACATTTCATTGAAATGTTTAGGCGGAACATGGAATAGTTGTGACGAGGTTAGATTTATTAGCAATGTTTATCCATACAGGGTAATACTGAGTAGGATTGAAGCAGCTCCTTACAGCAGTCTAGTAAAGTGGAAATTTCATATTTCCTCAGTAATGTTTGTTGTTGCACCCTTTGTGCTCATTCAAACTAAACATGACTCATTGATTTGGGTCATAAAAGCACACTTACTTTAAATTAGATCCTCACAGAAGGCTATTAGTGACAGAGAAATAGTCGCACGCGTTGGCATTCGTCCCATCGAGACAGCTCCACCATTCTTCTTGTTCGTGATCACTCTTATTCTTAAACAGAATTTTTATTGCAACATTGTAATTTCCTCAGATCTTTAACGTCTGGAGATTTTCATTTTGAATATATTTAATTCTTGATCCTCAACAGTTGTGTGCGTGAAGAAATTGCCAAGGGATGTGTTTGGGTGCGATGCTGTGAGGATCGGTGTGGACATGTTGGGCCGAAGGGCATGTTTCCACATTCTACGGATTCTATGATTCTTTTTTCGCTCTTTCAATGAAGAGCTTTCCTCCCATCCCAATGCTAAATGGACTCTCCCTTATTCTGAATCTATGTCACCTGTATGTGGAACCACTAGCCAGGTGAAAGATTCTTTCTGCAATATTTGAGATGTCCATTTTAACTCGAGTACACAGATAGTGTGCCCACGTGAGTAATTGCAGAAAATTGTGATTGGAGCTAAGTTTCTTCAAGTTTTTATTGTCCTCCACTTGTAAGCTTTGGGCAAATCGTAATAACATCGGTCAGTGCATCAATACAAACGTCAACATATGTGCACTCAAACAGTTAATTGAGAATGAATGGAAATGCACTTTCACCTAAATACTGCAAAATCATAAATGAGTCACAGCGGCACATGCAGTCAGGAATTAGATATTCTTTTGGGAAGGAATGATCTGTTCCCACCGTATAAGTGGTAAAATTGGCTGTGTGGAACCAAAAGATGTGGATTGAATTAATTGAGTTTGGACAAAGTAGAGTCTCTGGGTTTGGTGGCCCAGTGGTCATTCCCCACGTTCGAGCCAGGAGGCTTTAGGGCTCATGTCCTCCTCAACAGGTTAACTAGAAAGTATCTGGAGAGGAGCCTGTTGATGCAGACACAGCCGTGGAGACATTGAGAAATGCCGGAAGTACAAGATATGTGACATGTTTTCTGTGTCTGTAATGGCATTGTGGTAATATGACTGGAGTAGGAATTCGTAAAACCCAGGATCAAGATGTGAGGAGATGAGTTTGAAATTTAGGATGGGAGGTGATGCAATTTGAATTCGATAATAAATGTGAAGAAGAGCCTGGTGTGGCTCACATAGCGCAGTGGAAGTGTCCCTACTCCAGTGTCACGTCCAACATGATCCAGAGGAATGCCGTAACATTCCCTGAACAGGTTGATCAGAAAACATCTGAAGAAGAGGCGTTCGATCTTATCCTTCCACCAATCCAATCTCAGTTTTCCCAAAACAGCATCATAGAATTATCTGTCCATCATGAACAAGACATTTCAATACCTCATCACTCACCTTCCTTTCTCACCATCTTTCAGGTTTTCTTGTTATTTGAAGAGGACGACAACAGGGCAGCCAAGTGTGGAATCTGATTTACAAAACGTTGTCTCAGGATATTCGCTGAGACATTGCGGGACACAATCCTGTAAGTAACAAAGATAAGATGTTGATTGAGAGAGTATTTTAGCTGACTTTTCTCCTCCCTAGAAGTGAATTGGAAATGGCAGAACAGTAAATAATCAGGCAGGTTGTCAGTAGAGAGACACAGCCACCTCCGCGATTACGTTCTGGGCTGAAATCTCCATGAATGACTGTCGTAATCTGTCACGAATTAAGCTCATTATCTGTTGATTAACAACCAGTTCAGGGCCTCAGCCCTCACTGCCTGAATGACCTTCCTTCTCTGTTGGTGTGAGTAATGACAGCTACTGCAATTGGAAAATGGGGCGGCCTGCCAGACATTTTGCGGGGTTCCTCCATTTGCCCCCATCTGTGTGAAATTGATGGCACAGCTTTAAGTTCGTGGAATGACTGCTTGAATGCAGGCCCTGGTCTTGCCCTTGAAACCATGTGGTCCCTCAGACTGTGACTCCAACTTCTAGACCGTCCCCAAATCCATCACTGACCTGTCTGTTGGTGACGATCTTCATGGTCTGTGTTTAGGCAGCAGCCTGGGTCTTGAATGTGTCACAGTTGGTAGCCTGATGTGGGACATGATGTCTCAGCCACTTGACCTGGTTAGTCTAGAACCTTACAGTGCAGCCCTCTGATGCCCAATTTACAGTTGATGTGGCAGTTTTCCCATTGGTGGGCACATGAGGAGTTTGCTATTGACTGCATTGATGCCCCCTAAATCTTTGCTCTTGATATTAATTGAACGGCAATGCCATTTCCTTGCAATGTTTTTATTATTTTACTGATATATGTTTGCTTTGATTTGTATTTTAAAGCAAATCCCAAGGTTTTTTTTTACATTGGATATTGCACGGTTGCAGTGTATTTCGGGAGGACAGAAAGCAGGAATATGTGCAGGGCTACCTGCATTAGTTAAGCATGTTGCGAGCTCAACAGATATGAAGCACCTGTGTTCACGAGCCCAGGGTGTGCAAAAGGTTTAGGAAGAATTGGGAAACGTAAAAGACTAGAAATTACTTTTGTGAGTGATGTAGAAGCCGCACAATGCTAAAGATATGGTAGTGTGGAGGACAAAAACAGAAATGTTTGGAGCTTGTTAAAAGGGGTTGGAGATGACCACAGGAGACTTGTACCTACATGTTGGCTGGAAAAGTGAGATGGACAGAGGATATCTTCTTGGGTGGACTGGAGTCAGGGAATACTAGACCTGTTATTGTGCAATGAGTTCGGATTCACTAATGATCTCAAATTGAAGGTAGCAGAGATAGACCCTAGTTTGTAAAAATTGTTTGAATATTACAATCGGTTGAAGGGAGAGAGATACAAGAAAACTGAAATTGATAGAAAAATGCATGAGGTGGGGCAGCATGTGTGGAGAGAAATCAGAGTTCATGTTTTGGGTGCAGTGACCATTCTGGAGCATTTCCAGCTATTTCTGTCATTGTTTCTAATTTCCAGCGTCCGCAGTTTGATCGTTGTTGTGTTGTGGGAAAGAGAGTTGGGTTTGAGATGAGCTGAGTTCTGTAGTGCACGAATCAGAGAAGGTGAATATCCATGTGCCACAAGTACCTAATGAGGCTAAAAGAAAGCTGGCATTTAGCATGAGAGGAATGGAATACAATCATTAGCACGTCATTCCTGAGTGAGAAAGGCAGTGGTGAGAGGACCAGTGTAAGAATGTGTAACATGTAATGATAGGAAGGATGCAAATGGATTGGAAGCAGTTCAGAGAAGGTTTACTTAACAAATACCTGGAATGGGTGGGTTGTCTCATTGTTAATGTTGGACCAGTCAGGCTTGTATGCGATGGAGTTGAGAAGAATACAAGGTGAGTTGTGCAAAGTAACTGTGACATGTTATTGCCTGTGTGACTGAAATCCCGTGAGTTTGTGTCTGTGTGTGAAGAAGAGAAGATCTATGGGAGCCTGAAACAAACAGCATTCTGAGATGGAGTCATCTCATGCACATCATTCAACTGTATAACTGAACCATTGTCCTTTACAGATATTCTGGTTAGCTTGAATACAGCATTCAGATCAGTGTCTTACATTAAACATGCTTTTTAGGAAATGGTGAATGAAAAGACAAAGTTGCCTTGCATCTTTAACTGGCTGTGTGCTCACTCGACCTCAATTTTGAGATGTGATTTACTCGTCTTGTAAATGTTTGAGCCACCATGGAGTGTTAAACGTATGGACAGGTTAGAGCATGGAGGGAGAGTATTCAGCCTGTGTCTGTTTGTTTTGTTTCATGAGGGAATTGATGGACATGCCACAATGTCTGTTTAATTCTCTTGCTACACTCATATCCTCCCATTCATTTTGACATTGACAAATGTGTTTGGTCTCCACTCTGTACCTCTTCATTGTATTTTGTGTTACATTTTGTCTTGTCATTTGACAAACTGATTGATATTGTGAAACTTTTGAGGAAAAGAAACTTTGTGAGCCTAATGGTCTCTGAGGATGCTGCTTTGCTGACGACTCCCCTCCCAGCCCGGACATGAGGTCAAGCCGTACAGACAGGGAGGGAGGACAGAATAATCCGCAAGTGCAGAGCCGATTTCAGTGCCAGTTGAAAAAGCATCATCCCATCATTTAATGACCACAATCAAAAATATCTTACCAATGGGAGGAATGCAGAAAGGAAGCATGAGCATATGGTGTGGTTATATCGGAAGCGAAAACATTGATGATTTTCCTTCATTGTTCTTTTTTTCAGTTTAACCTATATTGAAGTTCTTGCCACTTGCTGTTGACTATAATGAGGAAAATGCCCCTTGATATATCCCAGTAGTTGGAGCATAGAATACAGCGTCTGACTTTTGTTCCGTGGGTCATGTCACTTGTTTTCTGACAAAATATGTGCAAAAATTGTGATTTTAGATCGTCATGTTTCGCTTATGCCTGGAAATCCATGTTTATATCGCATGTTAAACTCAACATTTTGAGAAATGTGGCCCTGGTGCTCTCAGGATAATGAAGCCAATTTGATTGGGGCAGTGAAGCAATATTAAGAACATGTGACTCACATTCAAATAAGCTTTGTAAAAGATCACCTTGTTGATATTTGTTGCTGTTTTGCAGTAATTCATCAATTCTGTTTGGCATCATTTTCAGCCTGTTTTGAAACAGTTCATGATGGTTTGGACTTTCCGGGAAATGACATCCATCAGTCTGTGGTCGAGAATGAAGAGAGTTGTCAAAGAAAATGTACAGAGGAACCTGACTGCCAGTTTTTCACCTTTATAAAAGAAGAATTTCACAATGAACCACAGCGGTTAGTCA
>NC_063332.1:67596639-67601652 GCF_021869965.1 Rhincodon typus
GAAGGTAAATGTGTCAACATTTCATTGAAATGTTTAGGCGGAACATGGAATAGTTGTGACGAGGTTAGATTTATTAGCAATGTTTATCCATACAGGGTAATACTGAGTAGGATTGAAGCAGCTCCTTACAGCAGTCTAGTAAAGTGGAAATTTCATATTTCCTCAGTAATGTTTGTTGTTGCACCCTTTGTGCTCATTCAAACTAAACATGACTCATTGATTTGGGTCATAAAAGCACACTTACTTTAAATTAGATCCTCACAGAAGGCTATTAGTGACAGAGAAATAGTCGCACGCGTTGGCATTCGTCCCATCGAGACAGCTCCACCATTCTTCTTGTTCGTGATCACTCTTATTCTTAAACAGAATTTTTATTGCAACATTGTAATTTCCTCAGATCTTTAACGTCTGGAGATTTTCATTTTGAATATATTTAATTCTTGATCCTCAACAGTTGTGTGCGTGAAGAAATTGCCAAGGGATGTGTTTGGGTGCGATGCTGTGAGGATCGGTGTGGACATGTTGGGCCGAAGGGCATGTTTCCACATTCTACGGATTCTATGATTCTTTTTTCGCTCTTTCAATGAAGAGCTTTCCTCCCATCCCAATGCTAAATGGACTCTCCCTTATTCTGAATCTATGTCACCTGTATGTGGAACCACTAGCCAGGTGAAAGATTCTTTCTGCAATATTTGAGATGTCCATTTTAACTCGAGTACACAGATAGTGTGCCCACGTGAGTAATTGCAGAAAATTGTGATTGGAGCTAAGTTTCTTCAAGTTTTTATTGTCCTCCACTTGTAAGCTTTGGGCAAATCGTAATAACATAGGTCAGTGCATCAATACAAACGTCAACATATGTGCACTCAAACAGTTAATTGAGAATGAATGGAAATGCACTTTCACCTAAATACTGCAAAATCATAAATGAGTCACAGCGGCACATGCAGTCAGGAATTAGATATTCTTTTGGGAAGGAATGATCTGTTCCCACCGTATAAGTGGTAAAATTGGCTGTGTGGAACCAAAAGATGTGGATTGAATTAATTGAGTTTGGACAAAGTAGAGTCTCTGGGTTCTGGTGGCCCAGTGGTCATTCCCCACGTTCGAGCCAGGAGGCTTTAGGGCTCATGTCCTCCTCAACAGGTTAACTAGAAAGTATCTGGAGAGGAGCCTGTTGATGCAGACACAGCCGTGGAGACATTGAGAAATGCCGGAAGTACAAGATATGCGATATGTTTTCTGGGTCTGTAATGGCATAGTGGTAATATGACTGGAGTAGGAATTCGTAAAACCCAGGATCAAGATGTGAGGAGATGAGTTTGAAACTTAGGATGGGAGGTGATGCAATTTGAATTCGATAATAAATGTGAAGAAGAGCCTGGTGTGGCTCACATAGCACAGTGGAAGTGTCCCTACTCCAATGTCACGTCCAACATGATCCAGAGGAATGCCGTAACATTCCCTGAACAGGTTGATCAGAAAACATCTGAAGACGAGGCGTTCGATCTTATCCTTCCACCAATCCAATCTCAGTTTTCCCAAAACAGCATCATAGAATTATCTGTCCATCATGAACAAGACATTTCAATACCTCATCACTCACCTTCCTTTCTCACCATCTTTCAGGTTTTCTTGTTATTTGAAGAGGACGACAACAGGGCAGCCAAGTGTGGAATCTGATTTACAAAACGTTGTCTCAGGATATTCGCTGAGACATTGCGGGACACAATCCTGTAAGTAACAAAGATAAGATGTTGATTGAGAGAGTATTTTAGCTGACTTTTCTCCTCCCTAGAAGTGAATTGGAAATGGCAGAACAGTAAATAATCAGGCAGGTTGTCAGTAGAGAGACACAGCCACCTCCGCGATTACGTTCTGGGCTGAAATCTCCATGAATGACTGTCGTAATCTGTCACGAATTAAGCTCATTATCTGTTGATTAACAACCAGTTCAGGGCCTCAGCCCTCACTGCCTGAATGACCTTCCTTCTCTGTTGGTGTGAGTAATGACAGCTACTGCAATTGGAAAATGGGGCGGCCTGCCAGACATTTTGCGGGGTTCCTCCATTTGCCCCCATCTGTGTGAAATTGATGGCACAGCTTTAAGTTCGTGGAATGACTGCTTGAATGCACCCCCTGGTCTTGCCCTTGAAACCATGTGGTCCCTCAGACTGTGACTCCAACTTCTAGACCGTCCCCAAATCCATCACTGACCTGTCTGTTGGTGACGATCTTCATGGTCTGTGTTTAGGCAGCAGCCTGGGTCTTGAATGTGTCACAGTTGGTAGCCTGATGTGGGACATGATGTCTCAGCCACTTGACCTGGTTAGTCTAGAACCTTACAGTGCAGCCCTCTGATGCCCAATTTACAGTTGATGTGGCAGTTTTCCCATTGGTGGGCACATGAGGAGTTTGCTATTGACTGCATTGATGCCCCCTAAATCTTTGCTCTTGATATTAATTGAACGGCAATGCCATTTCCTTGCAATTTTTTTATTATTTTACTGATATATGTTTGCTTTGATTTGTATTTTAAAGCAAATCCCAAGGTTTTTTTTTACATTGGATATTGCACGGTTGCAGTGTATTTCGGGAGGACAGAAAGCAGGAATATGTGCAGGGCTACCTGCATTAGTTAAGCATGTTGCGAGCTCAACAGATATGAAGCACCTGTGTTCACGAGCCCAGGGTGTGCAAAAGGTTTAGGAAGAATTGGGAAATGTAAAAGACTAGAAATTACTTTTGTGAGTGATGTAGAAGCCGCACAATGCTAAAGATATGGTAGTGTGGAGGACAAAAACAGAAATGTTTGGAGCTTGTTAAAAGGGGTTGGAGATGACCACAGGAGACTTGTACCTACATGTTGGCTGGAAAAGTGAGAGGGACAGAGGATATCTTCTTGGGTGGACTGGAGTCAGGGAATACTAGACCTGTTAGTGTCCAATGAGTTCGGATTCATTAATGATCTCAAATTGAAGGTAGCAGAGATAGACCCTAGTTTGTAAAAATTGTTTGAATATTACAATCGGTTGAAGGGAGAGAGATACAAGAAAACTGAAATTGATAGAAAAATGCATGAGGTGGGGCAGCATGTGTGGAGAGAAATCAGAGTTCACGTTTTGGGTGCAGTGACCATTCTTGAGCATTTCTAGCTATTTCTGTCATTGTTTCTAATTTCCAGCGTCCGCAGTTTGATCGTTGTTGTGTTGTGGGAAAGAGAGTTGGGTTTGAGATGAGCTGAGTTCTGTAGTGCACGAATCAGAGAAGGTGAATATCCATGTGCCACAAGTACCTAATGAGGCTAAAAGAAAGCTGGCATTTAGCATGAGAGGAATGGAATACAATCATTAGCATGTCATTCCTGAGTGAGAAAGGCAGTGGTGAGAGGACAAGTGTAAGAATGTGTAACATGTAATGATAGGAAGGATGCAAATGGATTGGAAGCAGTTCAGAGAAGGTTTACTTAACAAATACCTGGAATGGGTGGGTTGTCTCATTGTTAATGTTGGACCAGTCAGGCTTGTATGCGATGGAGTTGAGAAGAATACAAGGTGAGTTGTGCAAAGTAACTGTGACATGTTATTGCCTGTGTGACTGAAATCCCGTGAGTTTGTGTCTGTGTGTGAAGAAGAGAAGATCTATGGGAGCCTGAAACAAACAGCATTCTGAGATGGAGTCATCTCATGCACATCATTCAACTGTATAACTGAACCATTGTCCTTTACAGATATTCTGGTTAGCTTGAATACAGCATTCAGATCAGTGTCTTACATTAAACATGCTTTTTAGGAAATGGTGAATGAAAAGACAAAGTTGCCTTGCATCTTTAACTGGCTGTGTGCTCACTCGACCTCAATTTTGAGATGTGATTTACTCGTCTTGTAAATGTTTGAGCCACCATGGAGTGTTAAACGTATGGACAGGTTAGAGCATGGAGGGAGAGTATTCAGCCTGTGTCTGTTTGTTTTGTTTCATGAGGGAATTGATGGACATGCCACAATGTCTGTTTAATTCTCTTGCTACACTCATATCCTCCCATTCATTTTGACATTGACAAATGTGTTTGGTCTCCACTCTGTACCTCTTCATTGTATTTTGTGTTACATTTTGTCTTGTCATTTGACAAACTGATTGATATTGTGAAACTTTTGAGGAAAAGAAACTTTGTGAGCCTAATGGTCTCTGAGGATGCTGCTTTGCTGACGACTCCCCTCCCAGCCCGGACATGAGGTCAAGCCGTACAGACAGGGAGGGAGGACAGAATAATCCGCAAGTGCAGAGCCGATTTCAGTGCCAGTTGAAAAAGCATCATCCCATCATTTAATGACCACAATCAAAAATATCTTACCAATGGGAGGAATGCAGAAAGGAAGCATGAGCATATGGTGTGGTTATATCGGAAGCGAAAACATTGATGATTTTCCTTCATTGTTCTTTTTTTCAGTTTAACCTATATTGAAGTTCTTGCCACTTGCTGTTGACTATAATGAGGAAAATGCCCCTTGATATATCCCAGTAGTTGGAGCATAGAGTACAGCGTCTGACTTTTGTTCCGTGGGTCATGTCACTTGTTTTCTGACAAAATATGTGCAAAAATTGTGATTTTAGATCGTCATGTTTCGCTTATGCCTGGAAATCCATGTTTATATCGCATGTTAAACTCAACATTTTGAGAAATGTGGCCCTGGTGCTCTCAGGATAATGAAGCCAATTTGATTGGGGCAGTGAAGCAATATTAAGAACATGTGACTCACATTCAAATAAGCTTTGTAAAAGATCACCTTGTTGATATTTGTTGCTGTTTTGCAGTAATTCATCAATTCTGTTTGGCATCATTTTCAGCCTGTTTTGAAACAGTTTATGATGGTTTGGACTTTCCGGGAAATGACATCCATCAGTCTGTGGTCGAGAATGAAGAGAGTTGTCAAAGAAAATGTACAGAGGAACCTGACTGCCAGTTTTTCACCTTTATAAAAGAAGAATTTCACAATGAACCACAGCGGTTAGTCA
>NC_063332.1:67602152-67610277 GCF_021869965.1 Rhincodon typus
CATTGAACGTATTTAAGACCGAGATAGGTTCTTGATTCGTAAGGGGATCAAGGATTACAGGGACACGACAGGAGAATGGGGTTGAGAAACATGATCAAATGCTGGAGAAGACTCGATGGGCTAAAATGGGCTAATTCTCGTCCTACATTTCATGGTCTCAACTTCCCTATCGGTTTGGGGTATCTTACAGATTTAGAAATGTTTGGTTCTAAAGTCCAAATCAAAGATGTAAATTCTGCACCACAGTAGTCACAAAATGGAACCTCCGTGGGACTTTACTTTCACCTTCTGCCTCTCTGGTCGCCCTTTAATCCCTTCTCTCCTGTCTGGCTGCAAGCAATCCATTCAACTATTTTTCTGACTCCATACGTTCTGACCTGTATTTGTTATACTATTTAGTGGTACCTTACTAAAGATGAGGAGGAATTTCTTCTGAGGGTGGTTTATCCGTGAAACTCTTTAGTTTCAAGGGCGGAGTGAATTTCCTCTGGCTGCATCCTGTTGTGCCCCCTTTAACTTCAGGAAGTTAGTAGAAGGCCCATTTACGTGATTTGTCAAAACTTCGGAAATATCCCAGGAAATTCAGTTCCCCATTTAAGTGTTTACAAACATGAACTAGAAGACTAGTAAGAAATGTTTATTTCCATCCCTAGACAAACCTTAGCCTGGAATAATTAAATTATTCCTATAACTGTAAGCATTTTAATTTAAATGCGTTGAGGAGTCTTATCTCTGTTTTAATTGAACAAAAATTTGCAACGTTACACTGGTCGTCAGTTGACACAAATTAGTAGAAATGTCCTGAGTATGGCTGGTGTGAATGGTTGCTGTGGAGCAAGAGAAGGCATCAGAACTGCAAGTTCTACCAAAACATGAAAAACTGAGAAGAAAATAGTTGAATATTTGCAAATTTTAAACCTTCAATGCATCACCTCTCTGAATCTATTTCATCCTCCTGCATCTGAAATTCTGATTAATACATGTCTCTGACTCTGACTCTGCTTTTCTCAACTTTTCCTAGCTGGCCGACTATTCTTTACTTAAGCTTTAAGTCATCCAAATTTCTGCTGTCCATAGTTTAACAAAATTCTATTCACTAATAACCCCTGTCCTCCCTGAACTTAGTGCTTGGTTCTTCAGTAGAACAGCTGCAAAACTACTGTTCAAGTCTGCATATCTCTGCAAGGTGAGGAAGAAATGTATTGCAAAGGCTGAGGAGCAGGGAGTGCTGGGTAGTTTACTCAAATGGAGTGGAGTTAGACCATAGACAGAGTTCAGTACGAGGACAAAGCTTTTGAAGGTGAATTTGTTCATGCACAGCAGCCAATGGGACATGACAAGGACAGCGGAATGGCGCTGTGGCTCTGTTGATAGCACTGCTGCCTCCCAGCACCAGGGATCCGGGTTCAATTCCACCCTCGGGCAACTATCTGTGTGGAGTTTGCACGTTCTCCCCATCTCTGCGTAGGTTTCCTCCACGTCCTCCGGTTTCCTCCCACGGTCCAAAGATGTGTAGGTTAGGTGGATTGGCCATGCTAAATTGCCCAGTGTCAAGGAATGTGTGGCTTAGCTGGATTAGCCATCGGAAATGCGTGCTTGCAGGGATAGGATGGGTCACAGTGGGATGCTTTTCGGAGGTTCAGTGTGGACTCGATGGGCTGAATGGCATACTTCCACACTGTAGGGATTCTGTGCAAAGTGGTTAGTGAGTAGGATTGGTTGATTCTGTATAAAATAGTGAAAAAGAGTGGTAGTATCTCAAGATCACTTTATAAGTGATATCCATGTGCTGAGTGAAGAATATGCACAGTTTTTCTTTTAAGCTCCATGCCATTGCTTTGTCCTAACCAAATGCTGACTTTAATGATGGAATAGCAAATGTTAGTTTTTCTAATCTTTCCCCAAGGCCAATGTCTGTTGTGTTTAGCAATGTAAATGAACTGTTTTGAAGTTGTGAAACCATACCAGATCAGGACAGTACTGATAAAATGTCTGTTGCTTTGATTTCCTTGGCTGTATTTTATTGTAAGTTGTACTTTAATTAATTAGTTTTATCAACAAACACCAGTGAACTGAAGCTGGTCTAGAGCATAGTGAGGGATATCTAAACCTGGGGGACTTACTGCTTATTATTTGGGCAGGGTTGGGTGTCTGCTGCTTTCGATCATGCTCGGTTTAGTACCTGCCTAATTATTCACTGCCACCGTGTGAATGACGAACATCTCTCTAAAGTGGACAGTTTGATTTAAATGAGGCAATAAATGACGTGTCCTACATTAGACGTGACTCCGAGCATTCCATTGAAGCAAAGTCCTTCCAAACCCTGACAAGAATGATGTCAAAAAGATAGAATTATTATGGACTAGCCCAAACCCCCTCAAAATATATCAACGACATAGCCTATACCCTAACTTTTTAATCTTATTTAAAGACGAGTGTAAAGCACTGTGTTCCAGATGTGATTCGATTTAGTTTTCCGCTGCTAGGCTTTAAGTAAAACTCACTTTATTCCTATGATACAGTTAAAGTACAACCAACAAAAAAAATTGGCATAACTTTAAATCACTTGGATTAATTAACAAAATAATGTATTATTTAATTACTAATCATCAACTGTTCCATTGTAGCAGCATCCCATAAACACACCCTTGGCAAAGGCAAATTCAGGAACACAGATTTTCCCTACATGCTATCTTTCTTCCAGTCCAGGAGAAAGGAACATTGAAAGAAACAATCTTGCAGCAGAGAGAGGACTCAACCCTTGTGCCGTAGCAGAGAGAGAGAGACAGCTGTGTCTATCGGCTTCAATGGCCAACTCCAAACCACAACTGAAAGCAAAACTAAACCCTGACTCCAACCACTTCTGCTTCTTATGTCTAATTTAAAAAAAAAACACACTCTGGGAGCTCAAAGCTGTTTACCCACCACGTCTGAAGCAGATATTCCAGCAAAACCTCTCTCTACAAGAGAAACAGCCCTGAACACACCTCTCTTAAAGGCACAATATTATCAGTTAATGGGAATGAAATTAGCCAACACCAGGAGCACCTATCAAGCTGATTGGCTTTCTATTTTACAGTACACCAGATTTCTTTTCTATTGTAGGATCAGGATGAATTGGAGTGCTGACCTCTCCTTGGAAACTGTTATGCCTCGATAACTTGCCAGTGCACACCACAGAGATAATGGGCAGGAGTCATTTCTGACTTGGCAACATTTGTTAATTTAAGATAATCCAACTGCATTATTAGAGAATATTTGAGTTCAACTGATGATTTGGCTAAAAGTCGTGAATTTAACCATAAGAGCTGCCAAATTGTTTTATCTATGTATTTTTGAAAACCTGGTTTGATACTTGCACTGGACATGATCTTAGGAAGAATTGCTGATGTGTTGCAAAGCTGTGAAATATTGGAAAGTTCTATTGACATGAACTACACTGCCAGAATTGTCATAAACTGTTTGGTGGGTTGTGGTAGTGTGAACCTTTTTGGTTAGCTGGTAGCAACCCCATGTATGTTAGAATGTGCAGGGTTTGAACTGAAGTCCAGCCATTTGCAGTTTTCAATTTAGACCATGGTGGGTGTTTGATGGATGTACGTACTGTTCCTGCTGTTCCGACATTCCACAGGTGTTAATTATTGTTGTATTATTGTCTTTCCAGGAGGCTTTAATGTACCAAAAGGAGTCAATGCTATGATCATTCCTTATGCCCTGCACAGAGATCCCAAACATTTCCCAGACCCCGAAGAATTTAGGCCAGAGCGATTTTTACAAGAAAATTCAAGAAAAATTAATCCATATGCATTTATTCCATTTTCTGCTGGAGTTCGAAACTGCGTTGGTAAGTCTGCTTTGCTGAATGAGCAACTTCCTGCTCGGAGGCAGTATATCTGATGTGCTTTGGAATCCTGGTGTCTATGCGCGGATTAAAATCCGCTAGGTTTTAACATCATCGTATTGCTTCCATGAATCTTTTAAAGGCAAATGGTTAGAGTTGCTGCTTTGGCTGTGATTGGGAAACTGGACGCAAATTATACTTCAAATTATGCTCTATTTCCAATGTATCATTATGGTTTAGGTTTCCAGCAACTTTGTTTGCATAATTGCACGTCTTAAAATCTCCCATGACCCAGCACAACAATCAGCTAATATACAACTTTTTCACTTCCTTTTTGCATTAGAAATGTTAGTTGAATTAAGGAGTGATAACTTGATGAAGTTTATTAATAATGATTTGAAAAATGGGTTAGAGGTGGGGTGAGTGTGACAGCCCTTGACTTTAATGCCATACTTGGTCACATTGAATATTGAAGCTCTGGCAAGAGTAGAGTCAGTCAGAGTCAGGGGACATTCCTCTCCTGGATGGAGTCATACCTGGCACAAAGGAAGATGGTTTTGGTTGTTGGAAGTCATCTCTGTAGGGGTTCCTTGGGGTTGTGATAGACGGTATTTGTGTCTCCTCAGATACTGAAGTAGTTCATGCCTAAATGCAGCAAGACTTGGACAATGTCCAGGCTTGGGCTGCCAAGTGTCAGGCAATAACCATGTCCAGCAAGAGAGAATCTAACCAACGCCTCTTGACGTTCAATGGCATTAGCATTATTGAAGCCCCCACTATCAACATCCTGGGGGTTCCTATTGATCAGAAACTGAACTGATCTAGCCATGTACAGTGGCAACAAGCGTGGGTCATAGGCTAGGAATATCGCTGTAAATAACTCATCGTTGACTCCCCAAAGTCTGTTTTACCGTCGACAAGCACAAGTGGGGAGTATTCCATCACACTCCTGACTTGTTTGGATGGGCGCAGCTCCAACAACACTTGAACACCCAGGACCAAGCAGATCATTTGGTTTGCACCACATCCACACATCTATTCCCTGCACCGTAGACACTCAGTAGCAGCAGTATGTATTATTTACAAGATGGACTGCAGAAATTCCCCAAGGTTTCCTAGACAGTCCCTTACAAACCCATGACAACTTCCATCTCGAAGGACAAGGGCAGCAGATACATGGGAACACCACCACCCGCAAGTTCCTCTCCAAGCCACTCACCGTCCTCACTTAGAAATATGTTGCTGTTCCTTCAGTGGGTTGCTGAGTCAAAATCCTAACAACATTGTGGGTTAGCCTACTCAAAATAGACTGCAACTGTTCAAGAAGGCAACCTTGAGCAATTGGTAGTGGGCAATAAATGCTGGCCAGCCAGAAAGATCCACATTCTGTGAATGAATTGATTAAAATAACCAAAAAAAGTGTTCACCAGAGGTCCAAATTCCTAACAGACATTCTGTGACTTTAGATCAATGAAAATGACTATTCAGAATAATTTATTTAATTCCATTGGTGTACACTAGTCAGCTTCTTTGTAAGTAAAGTTATATTTTATATGTAGAATTTTGTTTTGTTTAAATTTGATGACTAAAGTGGGAAAAAGAAAAGTTATATCAATTTTGTAAGTCTCATTTGAGCAGTTGCATAAAAGGGCCCATCAGACAGTCTCAAATGGGCGTAATGAGCAGAAATAAATTCTCATCTCTGCCTCAAGGGAAAACCTTTCTTCAACAGGATGGATGCTGTAGGAATGTTTCCACTTACGCCCCCTAGTTACAGGCTCTCCCATGATTTGCAGGAAGGCAGTGACACAGTGGTAATGTCATTGGGCTAGTAATCCATAACTCCAGGTTAATGTTCTAGGGATGTGAGTTCGAATCCCACCACTCCAGTTGGTGAAATTTGAATTTTTAAAAAAAAATCTGAAACGGAAATAAACTAGCCTCATTGTAACTATTATTGATTGTCATAAAATGCCATCTGGTTCATTGTCCTTTAGGGAAGGAAATCTGCTGTCCTTGACTTGTCTGACCGACATGTCTGGCAGCATCTGTGAGGAGAAAGCAGAGTTAATGTTTCAAGTCCAGTGACTTTTCTTCAGTTCTCCAGCAGTTTTTTTTGTTTTGTTTTGGTTTTTTTTCTTTTGAGTTTCTTCCCCCCCCCCCCCACCCCCCAAGTAGTTTGCTTATTTTGAAACATTTGAGATTTCTAAATACTTCCTAATTCTTTGATTTTTAAACCACACACCCCCTCCAATCTTTCACAGGTTGTTGGCTTTCTAGCCTGGCCAGTGATTATTCTCCTCCCTAACTGCCTTCAAGAAGGTGATGGTGAACTACCTTCTTGAGCTGTGGCAGCCCTTGGCATATATAGACACTGACAATACTGTTAGGAAGGGAGTCTCTGAATTTTAATGCTGTGATATTGAGGGAACAGCATATAACTCCAGGTCAGGATGGTGAGTAGCTTGCATGTGGCGATGTTTGAATGGATCTGTTGCCCTTGTCCTTTCAGATGGTGGAGGTTGGGGAATGCAAGGTGCTGTTGAAGGAGCCTAGGTGAGTTGCAGCACCTCATCTTATAAGATGTTACAGGCTACTGCCACTCATTGTGGATTGACGGTGGAGACAGTGGCGTTTAAATTGGATTTATTGTCGATATTGGCTGAGAGCCTGGCGGGAGGGGGATGCTGTGAGGGGTGAAGGGGGGTTACGGCGAGGGGGCCTGTACTAATCCGTTAAACTAGGTCAATGTAAGACTTTGCTGATTTGCCTTTCTATCGGCCTGCCTACAAATCCGCTTTGTTCTGTGGTTAAAAAGGTAGCAGATCCAACTGCAGGCTGTTTATCTTACACCCCCCACCCACTCCCAGGGTGCTAGTGTGCTGAGCAGCAGGCCAGACCGTGTCATCGGGAAGTCTCCCAAATTTTGTTCCTGTCTCAAAGCTGAAAATCCAGCCTACTGTAGTAATGTAGTTCACGTTGATATTTTGTAATTTTATATCTAATGTTTTAAACATGAAGGACAAAGATTTGCACTCATGGAGGAGAAGGTGATGTTGTCCTCGATTCTTCGGCGATTCCATGTAGAAGCAAAACAAAGCCGTGAGGAACTCCACATTGTGGGTGAATTGATTCTGCGCCCACAAAGTGGCATCTGGATAGAGCTTCGCCACAGAGCAGAATAAATGGCATCAGGAGCAGCGTGATCAATGAGAATATCAGTAAAAAATTCATTTTGTAATATTCTTTCACATACTGAGGGATAATCATTTTATGAATTGAAACTTTTTAAACTCTTTTGCCTTTCGATTATTCTCAAACTGCAATGCACTAGTAGCCTTGCAGCATGTAATACTATTTATCTATGTCATTGTAAGCCTGGATTCTAATGCACTTTTAATTTGCAGTTTGTATAGAATAGAAAGCAGAACCTATACAGGGATATTGCTGTTAATTTCTAATAAGTCATTCTCCTGTAAAGCATTGTTACCATCTAGCATCTTTCAAAGATAGAAAGAGAGCTTTAATCATGGATATCCAGTTCCTTCGCCTACGTTTTATCTGTTCAGATGATGCCACCTTCCAAAACAGTGCTGCTGACATGGCTTCTTTCTTCCATACCCGTGGCTTCCCACCCACTGCGGTTGACAAGGCTCTCAATTGCATCCAACCTATCACCCGTGCTTCCACCCTTGCCCCTTCCTATCAACACAACAGCGTGATCGAGTCCCCCTTGTCCTCACTTTTCATCCCACCAGCCTCCGCATTCAAAGGATAATCCTTTGTCATTTCGGATAACTCCAGCAGAATGCCACCACCAAACACATCTTCCCCTCACTCCCCTGTCTGCATTTCACAAGGACCGTTCCCTCTGGGTCACCCTAGTCCATTTCTCGCCCACTAACACCGTTCCCCCCTTCCCGTGTAACTGCAGAAGGTGCAACACCTGCCCCTTTGTTCTTCCTTGCTCACCTTCCAAGGGCCTCAACAGTCTTTCCAGGTGAAGCAGCATTTCACCTGTACTTCCTCCAATCTGATCTATTGCATTCGCTGTACCCAGTGTGGCCTGCTCTACATTGGAGAAACTAAACACAGACTGGGTGATCACTTTGCAGAACACCTCCGGTCTGTGCACAAGCATGACCCTGACCTTCTCTGAAACCAGAGATAGTAGGAACTGCAGATGCTGGAGAATCTGAGATAACAAGGTGTAGAGCTGGATGAACACAGCAGGCCAAGCAGCATCAGAGGAGCAGGAAGGCTGACGTTTCGGGCCTAGAATGA
>NC_063332.1:67610677-67622279 GCF_021869965.1 Rhincodon typus
TGTTCATCCAGCTCTACACCTTCACTGTAACCGGTCATTTTAACACAGCATCCTCCTCGTGTGTCTGGCCTCAGCATGCTGCAGTGTGCAAACTGGAGGAACAACATCTCATCTTCATACTAGGCACTTTCTAACCTTCTGGACTTAATATTGAGTTAACACCTTCAGATTGTGAACACCCTCCCATCTCATCCCTTTCTTTTATCTTTACTTGTTACATCCTTTGTCTCCATCTCCTCTCTCTCCTCCCCCCACCCTAGTGGGACTGCTCTTTCCAGTCTGACAGTTAGACACACCATTTGTTCTGCCATTTTCACATTCCGATCACTTAATCTGCTCTGTCACATCCTTTCTGTGCCAGCACTTCTCTCCCCACCCCCATGCGCACCCCGCACGCACAATGGCATAAATGCTGTCCCCTTCATACCCCGTGTCAGCTGTGATGAATCATCTAGACTCAAAATGTCACTTTGCTCTCTCTCCGTGCATGCTGCCGTGATTTCCAGCATTTTTTGTGTTTTTGATACCATCGCTATAACAGTTTGACCTTTTGTTCCCCCAACACTTAGTTTTATTTGTATGGCAAAACAGCAGTTCCATAATCAATCTGGTCCCTGAAAGAAACAAGTTAGTACTTTTGTTTAAAAAGGTATAAAATTACCTTGAGTGATATTGAATCTTCCAGTCTATCAACTATCTTTTCTGTTGAAATTAATGGCAATTAAAATTGGGTGCAGTGTAAGTTGGTCAGCCAATTTGTGAGCGCCTGAAGTGAATTTATATTCTTGAGTGCCTGATAAGATGGTTGATTTTAACTTGGATTTTTATATAGTTGCAATTCAGAGTTGGGGGGGAAATGGATACTTGCAATTAAGTCAAGCATACAAACTGAGCAATTTAACTTGTTGGTATCTCAGAGCTGATGTATTGAAATGAGTATTCTTCCTGTTAATGGCATTCATAGGATGGCTGAACAATTCAGAATAAGCACAAATTATGAAAAAATGCAGAAACATCAGTTTCAATGTACTGATTTTAAATATTGAATGTTTTCAACTCAATCAACTTATGTTTAGATTGACTTTGTCCACCAACTTGTTTTCCATAAAGTTACAATGTAGTGATCAAACCCAGCTTTTGTGCTAACTAACTGGGTATTTTTTAAAATAAAAATACCAAATGCTGCAATAACTCAATGGCATTTCTTTGTCGATTTTTATATTGAGAAAACAACAGGAATATAAAATCATCAAGATTTACAAATTCGCTGAAACTTCGGCCAGTTGAAAGTGCATTAAGAACAGTTGTGTGTGCCAGGATGGATTTTTCTTTATCCCAAGTAATATATGAAAATTGGTTTTGTGAAGCTGTCTAACTGCATCATTATCAAATGATTCTCAGTGTTGTGTGCCACACTTGATTTTCGTATATTTAAAAAAAAGAGGCTCCATCTATAGGGCAGTCAAACGTGCTAGACACAACACCAGTCCGGGGTGGGGGGGGAAGAAAAATCAGAATATTCAAGTGCTATTTATCCCCTGATGAGTTGAGCATTTGTGCAAGGAGTGCCCACAGCCTAAATACTTTGGTTGGATAACAAATGGGCTACATTCCCGGGGACACTGATTCAAATCATGCGCAAGATATTACATTTCTTCTGGGCCCTGTTTGCAGACACAAAGGACACCTACATGCACTGCTTCAGTTTTAATGCAACTAACAGGAGGAGAAGTTCCACAAGTATCCCCGTCCTCAGTGATGGGTGAACCCAATACGCTGCAAAAAATGTGCTGAAGTGTTTGCATCCGTCTTCAGCTACAGAACTTGCCACACTCCTAACCAAGTTGTTCCATAACAGCTACAACACTAGGCCATGTGGAAAATTGCCCAGGTATGTTCTGTCCAGAAAAAGCAGGACGAATCCACTAACCCATTAATCTATTGTCGATGGTCAACAAAGTGATGGAAGGAGTAGTTACAGTGTTAGGATGCGGTACTTGCTCAACAATAAACTGCTAATCAACTCATCACAGTTTTTGCCCAACCTTTGACAAAAGAGCGGATCTACAGAAACAAATTAAGAGTGACTTCACTTAACATCAAGGTAGCATTTGACTGAGCATGCAATGAAGGAGACCAAACAAACTAAAATAGGAATTAAGGACTAAACTCTCCATTTATTAGAAACATACTTGGCGCAAAGGTTAATTGTTGTGATTGTTGGAGGTCAGTTATCTCAGTCCCAGGACATCTCTGCATGAGTTCCCTCAATGGTGTCCTAGGCCCAATCTCATACTTGCAGATAAAACTGTAAGATCAGTAGGAGACATTTCAGGTGCAAAAAAGCGAGAGCACAGGGCAAATACATTCTGATAAAAACAAAGGGTGGGATGACTGGAGAACTCTAGATATCTAGGGACATAACATTTCTTTCCTAATCCTAATCTTTAAGTTTATGGCAAGCACCGAGGACTCAATATGGTAGTATCCCTAGGAAAATATACAAAAAATGGAGGGGAAATTTAAAAAGGAAATTAGGAAAACTAAGTAACTGCATCAGAAAGCAACGTCCCGTATAACAAAAGAAAATTCAAAGGGTTCCTGTAAATAATTAGGAAAAAGAGTAGGGACCATTAGGGGCGTAGAGGTAATCTATTTGTGAACCTGGAAGGTGTGAGCTCCGTTCTCAACGAATCCTGGAATTTCCTCCCTAGAGGTCTATACTACAGCACATGGATTGCAGCGGTTCAAGAAGCAAGCTCACCACCACCTTCACAAGGACAACTGAGGATGGGCAAGAAATGCTGCCCAGCCAGTGACATCCATGTCCCACGAGAGAATTTAAAAAATAAACTTTCTATTGGTCTTCACAATGGAAAAGGACAATGCAGGTATAGATATCAGGCTTGAGGCCTCTGAAATATTAGAATAAATTAACGCAGGAAGAGAGGAAATACTCATGCATGTAGTCGCCTTAAAGGTAGATGAATCTGCAGTCCTGGATGAGATGCATCCCAGGCTGTTGAGGGAGACAAAAGAGGAGATACAAGGGTAACTGGCAGTAATTTTCAAATCCCTTCTGGCCACAGATGAGGCGCAGAGGACTGGTAACATTGTCCCATTGCCCAAGGGAGGAAGAGATAGGACCAGGAAATTATCAGTCAATCAGTTTAACTTTGAGAGGGTGGAAGTTAATAGAAAAATTCCTGTTGGACAGATTATACCTACACATGGAGTGACACAGATTAATCAGAAATTGTTAGCACGGATTTGTAAAGAGAAGGTTGTGTTTAACAAATTTAATCAAATCTTTTGAGAGGGTAACTAGGAGTATATTAAGAGCAAAAGAGCAATTAGAAAAAAGAATAAGGCTCCTTAAAGAGCAACGAGATTGCCTATGTGTTGAACGTCAGTTGATGGAAGAAATACTAAAAGAATATTTTGCTTCAGATTTTACTGTGGAGAATGAAATGGGGGCTAGAGAACTTGGGGAAAGAAATATTGATATTTTGAAAACCATTCACTTTACAGGAGAGGAAGTGCTGGAGGTCTTAGAAAACACGAAGATGGATAAATCTCCAGGACCTGATCAAGCACATCCTCGGATGTTGTGGGAAGTTAGGGAAGAAATTTCAGGGTCTGTAGCAGAAATATTTGTATCAGCAATAACACAGGTGAGGTGCTGGAGGACTGGACGGTGGTCAATGTTGTGCCTTTATTTAAGAAAGGCTGTAAGGAGAAGCTTGGGTACTATAGACCTGTGAGTCTGACATCAATAGTGGGTAAATCATGTTGGACATGATCCTGAAAGATAGAATTTACATGCATTTGGAGAGGCAAAGACTGATTAGGGATATTCGGCATGGCTTTGTGTGAGGGAAATCGTGCTTCTCAAACTTGACTGAGATTTTGAGGATGTAACTAAAAAAGATTGATGAGGGCAGAGTGGTAGACGTTAGTTTACATGGACTTTAGTAAAGCCTTTGATAAGATTCTACATGGTAGACTAATTAGTCAAGTTAGGTCATTAGATAGAGCTTTCTAATTGGATACAAAATTGGTTTGACAGGAGTTGACAGAGGGGTCGGTGGAGGGTTGTTTTTCGGCCTGGAGGCCTGTAATCAGTGGTGTCCGATAGGATCGGTACTGGGTCCATTTTTGTTTGTCATTTATATAAATGATAACATGAATGAGAATATAGGAGTCATTGTTAGTAAGTTTGTGGATGACATCAAAATGTATAGTGGACAGTGAAGAAGGTTATCAAAGATTACAAAGAGACCTTGATCAATTGGGCCAATGGGCTGAGGAGTGGCAGATGGAATTTAATTTGGACAAATGCAAGGTATTGCATTTTGGAAAAACAAGTGCAGGACTTGTACAATTAATGGTTGGGCCCTGGGCTGTGTTGTAGAACGGAGAGACCTAGGGGTTCAGGTACATATTCTTTGAAATTTGCGTAACAGGCAGTCAGGATGGTTAAGAAAGCATTTAGCATGCTTGTCTTCGTTGTTCAGACCTTTGATTATAGGAGTTGGGAGCCATGTCGAGGTTGTACAGGACGTTGGTGAGGCCTGTTCATAGTACCATGTGCAGTTGCGGTCACTGTACCATAGGAAGGGTATTATTAAATTGGAGAGGGTTCAGAAAAGATTTACCAGGATGTTGGGGGGAATGGAGGGTTTAAGTTATAAAAATAGGCTGGATAGTCTGGGACATTTTTCACTAGTTGCAGCGTTCTTATAAAATCATGAGGGGCATTGATAAAGCTAATAGTAGGGGTCTTTTCCTTTGGGGGAGTTCAAAACCAGAGGGCATATTTTTAAAGTGTGAGGAGAAAGTTTCAAAAAGGACATGGGGGCTACTTTTTTACACAGCGATTATTTCATGTATGGAATGAACTACCAGAGCAAGTGATGGATGCAGGTGTAGTTACAATTCAAGTATTTGGCTAAGTACTTGAATAGGAGAGGTTTGGAGGGATATAGGGCAAATGCAGGCAAGTGGGACTAGTTTAGTTTGAGAACATGGTCGGCATGGACTAGTTGGACTGAAGGGTCTGTTTCGATGCTCTAAGACTCTATGATTCTATGAGTACAGGTGAGGGTAATAAGGGCAGCATGGTGGTTCAGTGGTTAGCACTGCTGCCTCCCAGCGCCAAGGGCCTGGGTTTGATTCCATCACTGGGTGACTGTCTGTTTGCACTTTCTCCCCGTGTCTATGTGGGTTTCCTTTGTGTGCTCTGGTTTCCCCCTATAGTCCAATGATGTGCAGGTTAGATGGATTGGCCTTGCTAAATTGCTTACAGTATCCAGGGATGTGCAGGCTAGATGGATTATCCATCGGAAAAGCAGGGTTACGGGGATGGGGTGGGGGGGTGGTGAGTCTGAATATGCTGCTCCTCGGAGGGTTGGATGGGTTGAATGGCCTGCTTCCACACTGTAGGGATTCTATGATCTAACGCATTTGATGTGGACTACATGGACTTTAGAAAAGCTTTTGATAAGGTCCCTCCTGGCTGACTGGTCAAGCAAGTAAGAGTTCATGGCATCTTAGACAAGTGACATGTTGGATCTAAAATTGGCTGAGAGGCAGGAAGCAGAAGGATGTTTCTGTGACTGGATATCTGTTTACAAAAGGCTATCACAGTTTGTGGATGACGCAGAAATTGGCGGGGTGTTAAATAGTGAGGACAATAGCCAGAAGTTGCAGGAGACCTGGTCAGAGGGCAAATGGAATTCAACCTGGAAAGTCTGAGTTGATGCATTTGGAGAGGGCTGACAAGGCAAGTGATTACACAATGGGTGGTAGGACACTGGAAAGCACTGGGGATTAGAGGGACTTGGCACATCTGCATACTCCTGAAAATAGCAAGGTAGATTGATAAGATGGTTAAGAAGGTAAATGATATGCTTTCCTTTATTATCGAGGCAGCGAATACAACAGCAAGGACATTATACTGGAACAATATGAAACATTAGTTGGACCACAGCTAGAGTATTGTGCGCAGTTCCGGTCACCATATTATAGGAAGGGTGTAATTGCACTAGACAGGATGCAGATGAGATTTTCTAGGATGCTGCTTAGGCTGGAGGTATGAGCTATAAGGAAAGATTCGATAGGTTGGGGCTGTTTACCTTGGAGAAGCAAAGTTTGAGAGGGAACCCAATCAGGTGTGTAAAATTATGAGGGAAGTAGGTGGATAGAAAGGCATTTATTCTATTTGTAGAGGGGTAAATAACAAGAGGGCATAGATTGAAGGTAAGAGGTAGAAGACCAAGAGGGGATTTGAGAAGAAATGCTTTCACCCAGAGGGTGGTGGGAATCTGGAACTCATTAACTGAAAGGGTGGTTGAGCCAGAAACTCTTGAATAATTAATGCCGTTTTTAGATACTCACTTGCATTGCCATTGTCTCCAAGGTTCTGGCCAGAAATGGAAAATGGGATTTTGGTAATTGGTGTGGACACATTGGGCCAAATGGCCTCCTCCTGTGCTGTAAATATCTATGAGTCTTTGGGGTAATATTCGTCTTATTACAGCAGAGAATGTTACAGTGAGACTTAATAGCAAGTTTAAATATTACATGAAAAGTTTTGATAGAATAAGAAGAAACTGTCTCCAGTGACAAGAGGACCCACATGATATCGATTTAACAATATTGGCAGATAAACCACTGATCTGACCAGAAAATGATTTTAACAGAAAATCTTGTTAACTGAAATTCATTGCCTGAAAAAGTGATGAAATCATTTGTATAATAGCTTACAAAGATGAATTAAATATGTTCTTGAGAAGAGAAAAAAACATACAGGGCTGTGGGAAAAGAGCAAGGAAATAAGACTAGTTTATAAAAGCAAAATACTGCACATCCTGGAAATTTCAAATGAAATTTGAATGTTCAAAAAACTCAGCAGGTTTGGCAGCACCTGAGAGAAACCAAGTTAATGTTTTGAGTATGGTGTGACTCTTCTGTTCAGAACTGACTAATTTATAGTAGTTTCAAAGAACAGGCACAGACACAGGTTGATTGGTCACATTCTGTGTTGTAAGATTCCAAGCTGCCAGATTGATTAAAATCCCCTCACAGTTTGTTTTGGTCCTATAATCATTGAATCCCTACAGTGTGGAAGCAGGCCCTTTGGCCCATTGAGTCCATACTGACCCTCCAAAGAGCATCCCACCTACATCCACCCTGTCCCTGTAACCTGCAATCCCCATGGCTGATCCACCTAACATACACATTCCTGGACACTATGGGGCAATTGAGCATGGCCAATCCACCTAACCTGCACATCTTTGGACTGTGGGAGGAAACTGGAGCACCCGGAGGAAACACACACAGACATGGGGAGAATGTGCAAACTCCACACAGACAGGTGCCCAAGGATGGAATCAAACCCGGGTCCCTGGTGCTGTGAGGCAGCAGTGCTAACCACTGATCCACAGTGCAACCCTGTCAGCTCAGGTTCTGTTTGCAAAGAGAAATGGACAAATTAGTCAAATTTTCATTTAAAAAGATCATTGTCACCTTTTGCGTTAATTACAACAGCCTGAGCTCTTCTTTACTGTCTAATTTGCACGAAGATTCATTTTCCCTCATTTTATACCTTTGCCCTGAATGTTTTCCCCTCCTTCTGTGAAAGCATAAGCTCAAGTTGAGGTATAGGATTTTGCCAATTTGACTTTCATCCACACATAGTTTTCAAAATGATTATTGGTCATATCACAACATAGATTGTAAGTAACATCAAGTTTCTTAGTTGTAGAGAGCATCAAAGTTTATCAAAGTTGCCTGCCACTTCAATGCACCACCTTGCTCCCTGGCCAACATCTCTGTCTCTGGCTTGCTACAGTGTTCCAGTGAAGCCCAACGCAAGCTGGAGGAACAACACCTCATCTTCCGCTTGGGGACCCCACAGCCCTCCAGACTCAATATTGAGTTCAATAATTTTAGGGCCTAAACTCTCCCATGTCCCAGCCCCCCAGCCCACACACCAGGCCTTGTTACCACATAGCCTGCCACTGCACACCCTCTGTTGTTAGTCACTAACAGTCCCCATTAACAACTATTCACCCTCCCAGGCTGATCGTTAGCAACTCCTTTGTCTGTCCAACTGACTTTCTCTCTCTTTGGGCTCTATCCTATCATTTACTCCCTACCCCACCCACCTCCCTATTTTCTGATATAAACTGACGTTTTCCCAGCCACCATCAGTTCTGAGGAAGGGTCACCGGACCCGAAACGTTAACTCTGTTTTCTCCTTCACTGATGCTGCCAGACCTGCTGAGCTTTTCCAGCAACTTTGTTCTTGATTTACAGCATCTGCAGTTCTTTTGGTTTTTATCAAAGTTTATCTGTTCATGTTCTCGCTTGATATGTAGAAAATGCATTTCCAAGCGGCATCCATGGATGTGGCAGCCAGCTTGAATGTTATGCCAACCAGATACGAAATAATTCAGATTTAATCGACCTCCATCTAAAAGTTTTACATTGTTAAGCAACTATGTAGTGGAATTAATTTCAAGCATTCAGGGCTTTTCTAAATATAAATATTTCATAAGAAGTGGTGGTTAAAGGTTAGTACTGTTGCATGCATCTCACTGGCTAGTCAAATATTAACATTTTGCACAAAGATTCTGTTTGCCAACTTACAAAAAAAATCACTCTGTAAGTGTATTCTGAAAATATTGCTGGAGAAAATAAACCTTCCACGAACATCTGAAAGAGAACTTGCATGAAGCAAACTCAGGTAATTATGTTTTAGATAGTAACATTTTTGTACAGTTAGCACACAATTCTTGATTAATTAATTACAAAACTTTCCCAAATGCTTATTTGGGAAGACTGTAAACTATTTTAACATATAGCCCTGACCAAAGCTTGTCTTGTGTCAAGTCCTGTACGTATTCAGCCCAGAAATCTGTGTAATATAGACAAAATTGACTATATTAACACAAAGGATTGCAGAATTGAATGTTTAATTGAGTTAAACTGATAAACACTTGCACTGCGGTTTCTACGATATTTTATGTTCGTTCAAAAATTAATATGTTCATCTTCGTTTCCTTTGGAAGTTTATCTTGTACTGATTCACTATTAAGAATGTACATTGCATATACACTTTTGTGCTTCTTTGTATGTTCCATAATGTTTTCATTTGCCCTGTGTTATATCAACTAATAATATCATTGGAACATATTTTGTTTAAGCTAATTTTCACATGTTGCTTAGCAAGGACTGAATACCCAAGTGCAAATTTGTTGACTGTTTCTTAACACAATGATAAAGTAATAAATCATAAAATATATCATTGTATTCCATACAAACTCTGTAATTAACTGAAAATGTATTTATTTTCATTGTAATTGAACAAAGGGATTAATCAGCATCAAACAACTGAAGGATGAAGACAATTTTGTATCTTATTTATTTTGTGGTGCACATACCTGAATCTTTTTCACAAAATATTGCAGGTAAAGCTTTTTATTCGCTTTTTGCCTTGTACATGAAGATTGAATATATAGAACAAATGAGTTGATTTAATTAAATATTGATCATTTTGGACAATGGAAAGGTTATCCATGAAATTTCATGATGACCAAACTTCGGGAGGTGATTATCTCACTGCACTATATGGTGATCATAATTATATAAACTACATCAAGAATAAATAACATAGAAACAGACCGTTCCAGGGAACCAAGCTATATTTATTCTTTTCCTGTGTCTGAACAGCTGTTCTACTCCCCAGTGTTTCTCCTTGTTCCATATCTACTTATTACCATTTCCTTCAACCAGTTACCTAACTTCAATCTGCTTCAGTCATGAACTCTGATGGTTCATCAAAATCTTCTTCATTAAAAAAAAATGTTGTTTCAGTTCTCTGTCTTAAATTTCTTACATTTAACCTTAACTGCCAAATACCGAACTTTGGTCGAGAAATTTCCTGTTATGGGAGTAGGATAATCCTTTTGGACAGCCTGTGCTCTGAGCTAAACTTCTTCATTAATGCTTGGCTAAAAATACAGATTCCTATAAAAGGTTTTACTTAGTTGAAACAGCTGGAGAGAAAGGAATAACTCAATTATTTTGAGATAGTAAGAACTGCCGATGCTGGAGTCTGAGATAACATAGTGTGGAGCTGGAGGAACACAGCAGGCCAGGCAGCATCAGAGAAGCAGGAAAGCTGACGTTTCGGGTCGGGACCCTTCTTCAGAAATGGGAGAGGGGAAGAGGGCTCTGAAATAAATTAAGAGTGGAGGAGTGGATAGGTGGAGAGAAGACGGACAGGTCAAGGAGGCGGGGATGAAGCTAGTATAGGTGAGTGTAGGTAGGCAGTGGTGGGGATTGGTCAGTGAGGTGGGAGGAGCTGTTCCTCCAGTTTCCAGGTGGCATCGTTGTGACACTGGAGGAGGCTTAGGATGGACAAGTCAGTTCATCAGTGATGAACAACAGTTCATCAACTTTACTAACACCTTCCACCCCAACTTCAATTTCACCTGGACCATCTCTGATACTTCTCTCTCCTTCCTGGACCACTCTGTTTCCATCTCTGGTGACCACCTTGAAACTAATATCTATTTCAAGCCCACCGACTCCCACAGCTACATGGACTACACCTCCTCTCACCCACCTTCCTGCAAGAATGCGATCCCCTACTCACAATTTCTTTGCCTCCACCGCATCTGCTCCCAAGATGAGGCGTTCCACTCCCGAACATCCCAGATGTCCTCGTATTTCAAGGACCGCAACTTCTCTCCCTCAGTGGTCGAAAACGCCCTCGATCGGATCTCTTGTGTTTCCCGCACCTCAACCCTCAGACCCGCTCCCCGCAATAAAAACAAAGACAAAATTCCCCTTGTCCTCACCTATCACCCCATTAACCTCTGGATTCAATGCATCGTTTTCCGCCACTTCCGCCACCTGCAATCTGACCCCACTATGAAGGATATATTTCCCTCCCCACCCTTATCTGCCTTCCGGAGGGACCGCTCTCTCCGATACTCCCTTGTCCGCACCACACTCCCCACTAGCCCCACCACCCCCGGCACCTTTCCCTGCAACCGCAGGAAGTGCTACCCCTGCCCCTACACCTCCCCCCTCACCTCCATCCCAGGCCCCAAAGAAACCTTCCACATCAAACAGATGTTCACATGCACATCCGCTAATGTGGTCTATTGTATCCGTGGTTCCCAATGCGGCCTCCTCTACATCGGGGAGACCAAGCGGAGGCTCAGAGACCACTTTGTAGAGCACCTGTGCTTGGTTTGCAATAAACAACAACACCTCCCAGTCATGAACCACTTCTACTCCCCCTCCCACTCCCTGGGCGACATGTCCATCCTGGGCGACATGTCCATCGTGGGCATTCTCCAGTGTCACAATGACGCCACCTGGAAACTGGAGGAACAGCACCTCATATTCTTCCTTGGAAGCCTACAACCCAATGGTCTCAATGTGGACTTTACAAGCTTCAAAATCTCCCCACCCCCAACCTCATCCCAAGACCAGCCCCCCTCTCATCCCTGCCTCATTGACCTGTCTGTCTTCTCTCCCACCTATCCGCTCCTCCCACCTCACTGACCAATCCTCACCACCA
>NC_063332.1:67622379-67626672 GCF_021869965.1 Rhincodon typus
TATCCGCCCCTCCACTCACAATTTATTTCAGAGCCCTCTTCCCCTCTCCCATTTCTGAAGAAGGTTCCCGACCCGAAACATCAGCTTTCCTGCTCCTCTGATGCTGCCTGGCCTGCTGTGTTCCTCCAGCTCCACACTGTGTTATCTCAATTATTTTGAGTTAATTAAAGAAGCTTGATGGATATTACTTTTACTCTTTCAAGAACAGCTTCTTTCCCATTGTTATCGGACTTTTGAATGGACTTTTTTAGTGTTAATGTTGATCTGTCTCTGCACCTTCTTGGCAGCTGTAACACTGTATCCTTCACTAATCCCTGTGTAATTGAAGAATAACCTCCCTACTTTTGTATTCACTGCTCCTTGCAATAGATGACAACATTCTATTAGGTTTCCTAATTATTTGTTGTACTTGCAGATGAACTTTTTGCAACTCAGGTTCTAAGACACCCATGCCCCTCTCTATCTCAGTGCACTGCAATTTCTCATCATTTATATAATATGCTTCTTTACTATTCTTCTGCCAAAGTTGACATTTCGACATTTTCTTATATGAAACTCCACTTGCCAAATCTCAACTGCTCAGTTAATCTATCTTCTCTCCCTTAATACTCTCCTTATGTTCCCTACACAACTTTATCTGTCTTTGTGTATTCACCAAATTTAGTTACCATAATCAATTCATTCATGCAAATCATTCATACAAATTGTAAAATAATTGGAGCACCGACCCCTGTGGCACACCTTTCATTACATTTTTCCAATCAGAAAATGATGCGATTGTGCCTATACGCTGGTTCCTGTCACCTCACCCATCTTCTTTCTATGCCCATAAGATCATAAGACACAGGAGCACAGGTAAGCTATTCAACCCATCGAGTCTGCTTTGCATTCAATATGTCATGAGGGATCTGATAATCCTCACCTCCTCATTTCTTCCTTTTCTCTATAACCTTGACTCCCTTGCTGATTAAAATCTGTCTATCCAGAGATTCACAACCTTCTGAGAGAAGAAATTCTTCCTCATCTCTGTCTTAAAAGGACACCTTACTCTGAGATTATGCCCTCTGGTGCTAGACTCAAGGGTAAGCAACATTTCCACATCTAACATATCAAGTCCCCTGAGAATCTTATAAGCTTAAAGAAGGTTGCATCTTGCTCTTCTAAGCTCCAATGAATACAAGCCCAACAGACTCAACTTCTCCTCATATTAAAACCCATTCATACACAGAACCAGTTGAATGAACTTGCGCTGGATTATCTGCAATGCCAGTATATCTTTCCACACATAAGAGGCCCAAAACTGTTTGCAGCATTCCAGCTGTGTCTTACTAGTTTCTTGTAGTTTTAACAAAGCTTCCCTACCATAAAATAAGCAGCACTATCACAAAATAAAGCAGAAGAGCTATTCCTTATGCCATGGCCAATAGTTATCCATCTGCCAAGGTTACCAAAACAAATTCCATTGCCATTAAAACTTTGCTTAATGTCCACTATTTCCTTCATTACAACAGTGACCTACTTCAAAGTGGCTTATCAGCTGTGATGTACTTTGAAACATTTAAAGATCTGATTATGTGCTTTTGTCATGGCCAACATTCTATTTGCCTTCCCTATTACCCTTGCGAACTTGGATGCTAGATTTTTGTGATTCATTGATGAGGACTTGTGGGGAGGTGATAGCATAGTGGTATTATCGCTGGGATGTTAATCCAAAGACCCAGGTAATGTTCTGGGTTTGAATCCCACCATGGCAGATGGTGGAATTTGAATTCAATAAATGTCTAGAATTAAGAATCTAATGATGTCCATGAATTGAATGTCAGAAAAACCCATCTGGTTCTCTACTGTCCTTTAGGGAAGGAAACTGCCATCCTTACCTGGACTGGCCTACATGTGACTCCAATCCCATAGCAATGTGGTTGACTTTTAGCTGCCCTCTGGGCAATTAGGGATAGGCAATAAATGCTGTCTAGCCAGCAGCGCCCTCATCCTGTGAATAAGTTTTAAAAAACTCTCAAGTCCCTCGATTTCATAGCTTTCTGCAATCTTTCTGCATTTAAATAATATTCCTCTTTTTATCTTGCAAAAGTACGTAACCTTATATTTTTCACATTATTTTTCCATTTACCCATTTTTTCACCAATTGGTTAAGCTATCTGTACATCTCGGTGAACTCTTTGTGGCATTGTAATCATTTGACTTCCCATTTATTTTTATGTCATCTACAAGTTTGGCCATACTACATTCACTTTCCTCATCCAAGTTATTAATATACATTGTAAATAATTGTGGCCCCAGCATTGACCACTGTTGCACTACAGTAGTTACATCCAGGAAATATTCCCCTTATCCCAACTCACTATCTTCTATTAATTAGCCAATCTTCTGTCCATGCTAATATACTTCTACCAACACCATGGGCTCTTATTAAATAGCCGAATGTGTGGTACCTTATCCAACACCATCTGAAAATCCAACTATATTTAATCTATTGCTTTCCCTTTGTCTATCCTGCTTGTTACCCCATCTGTATCAGAGCTGTGGAATGCATTCAGGTAGGAAATATGAAGAGAACAGGGCCAACATGTTCCAAAAAAGATGAAGGGTGGTACCAACAAATCCAGCAAATCCTGGATATCATGGATGTACGGGATTGGAAAAAGAGAAAATGGGAAGCTCATGGCAAATACCAAGGCCTCACAATAGCAGAAACACTAGAGGAGAACAGAATGTGCAAGGGGAAATTTTAAAAGGAAATTAGGAGAATGAACAGGAGGTATGAATGAACAATCACAGGTAAAATAAAGAGGAAATCCTAAGTCATATTACTAGTATACTAAGGATGAAAGGATAACGAGGGAAAGAGTAGAGTCCATTAAGAACCTCGGTGATAATTTGCATGTGGGGCCACATGATAAAAGTAAGGTTCTAAATGACAGTATTCATTAGTGAGAGGGATGATGTGAGTATAGAAATCAAGTAGACGGACTGTGATGCAATTAAAGAAAATAGTATAGATTCAGGGAGGTTCTGAGTGTCTGGCAGGCTTAAAAGTAGATAAAAAACCAGGTCCAGATTAAATGCATCTCAGGATGTTGAGTGAGTCAAGAGAGGAAATAGCAGGAGTGCTGCCAATAATTTTCAATTCTTCTTTGGCCACTGGAGAGGTGCAAGAGTACTGGAGGATAGGCAATATAGTTCTGTTATTCAAGAAGGAAATATGGGATAAATCAGGAAATTATAAACCAGTCAATCTAACCTTAATGGTGGATAATCTATGGGAAGCAATTCTGAGAGACAGAATTAACTTGCACTTGGAAAGTCAGAGATTAATCAAGTGGAATTAAAACACACAGTTTATAAATATAAGGGGTCACCTATTAAAGATAGAATTCAGAAGTTATTTTTTACAGAAGGTTGGGAGACCTTAGAACTCAATTCCTGAAAAGGGAATAAAAACAGAGTCCTTCAACATTTTAAAGGCAATAGTAGATAAATTCTTGATCAGCAACAGATTGAAAGGTTATTGGGCCTCGGGAAATGTGTGGATTATTCAGATCAGCCATGATTTTATTGAATGATGAAGGAAGCTTGAAAAACGAAAGATCCTAGTTCTGCTCCTGTTCCTAAATTCGATGTTTGTTTGTTTATCATTTGAAAAGGGAAAATAGGGAAGGTAATTGAAACCTTCACACCTGATTACCGCAGCATATGCATTGGTTATGCCTATTTTAAACCATGGTTTATTTCCTGCAAGGATGTGGGGAGGGAGTTAATGATGATGATTCCAGGGCCAGAAAGGTAAATTACCAGAGGAATCAGATATGAGGTAATTCACAAACAAAGAAGAGGAGACATTAGGGAAAAAAAAACATGAAGTAAGATGTTGTGACCAGGATTGTACTGCCTGGGACCATGATGGAAACAAATCAAAGAATAACCCGCAAAAGTGAACTGGGTCAATGCACGTTAAGGAAGGAAATTGCAGTGCACTGGAGTATGGACTGGATGAGGGTCTGCTTAAAAACTTTCACAATTTCATATACATTTCTAATAAACAGCATATTAACACAAAACAATTTTATCACAGAATGTGTACGTGATTTGCTGTCTGATGTAGATTTTCCTGGAAATGACATTGAATCAGTCCATGCACCAGACGTCCACTACTGTCAAAAAGTGTGCACTGAGGACAGCAGGTGTCAATTTTTCACCTTTTTAACAAGAGATTGGAACATTGACCATCGAAGGTAAATGTGTCAACATTTCATTGAAATGTTTAGGCGGAACATG
>NC_063332.1:67626682-67678219 GCF_021869965.1 Rhincodon typus
CACCTTTATAAAAGAAGAATTTCACAATGAACCACAGCGGTTAGTCAATTGTTCAAATAAGCGTGTTTCCACCAGAAATTATATAAAACTTGTGTTTCAAATTGTTGTCTGCACCATCCCATCCATTGTTGGAATAATTTTTCTGCCAAATTTTTCTGTCAAATTTTTCAACATAAAGAGATACTTGTTGAGAAGAAATGTGTTCCCTTAGTTCCATGACAAACTGAGAGAATTAAATTCAATGTATATCAGCAACAAAGGAAATAGGCGTGATCCGGATATGGTAAATAATTATTTTTCAAACCCCATAATTTGCCTGTAATGTTTCTGTGTTTCTTGTAGTTATCTTTGCTACCGCAAGAAAAGTGTAAGGGGAACTCCACCAAGAATAAGTATTCTTCAGAATGTCATCTCTGGATTTTCTTTCAGGGGATGTGCAGTCAATAACTCAGGTAATCCTAACATACATTTTTCAGTTTGATTCTGAAAATAGTGGTGTAGAAAGTAAGGTTTTGTCACTATACTTCATCCATCTTTATGTTTCTGGTAACAAACCCAAGTTATTCCAAGAACTGAGCGACTTGACAATAGAAACTCCATTTTGTAAGGTGGGCTAAAGCAAGGAGGCAGATCCTCCATGAGCTACCACTCTTAGTGTGGGGATTTAACTTGCACTAACAGTGTCATTCTGTCACACAGTCTCGCCAGCTGGCAAACCAAGCTAACCAACCCCAAATGAAACGCACTGTTGAACGTATTCATTGATTGATGTCCATAATTTTTAACAACGGAAGGTACTTTCTGATACTAGTTGGGAGAGCCTGTACCCTTAAAGTTGCGCATTAGGACCTCTCACATGTCTGTCGTACTGACTATGTGGTAATTATTCTTGAAACTGTCTTCCACTCTAACCTATTTGGGACTTGGTATGTTTATGATCCTAAGTACTTGGCTTAATAGTTAGCCACACAAAAAAAAATTAAAGACCGTAAAAGCCACTCTAACTCCTGAATTCCACCCCCAGTGTGCCCACCTGGCAATCCATGTCTTTACCTTCCTGCCACCATACCATCTCACACAATGGGCACCCAAACCTCTTTCACACATTTTTTGCCCCTCACACTCATTTTGCATCCTAATCTCTCTCCTGCTCACCCGCAGCTCTACTCCTTATCCATCTACTTCTCAAAGTACCTCCTCAGCTGCCTGGCACTATTGCCCTTTACCCACTTGTCACTTTACCCCATTACTCACTTGCTACTATGCCCACTTACTCACCCATCTACAACCCTACTGTTGCTTCCACTTACCTTCTTACCAATTGGTTTCTCTCAGGAGCTGGCAAAGTGCCTTTGGGGCCTTTAAAACGCTTTGTTTAATGGAATACAGCAGCTAATGGCTTTAAAAGGGGTCGTGTTATGGTCTCTAATGCTGATCCTGTGCCGAGTGGATTCTTAGCCAATTTCCCACATTGCAGACATCCAAAACAGGCCAAATGTGGAAACCTGGCCATAAAAACCTCTGACAGATGAACAGGCAATCTTAATAAGACTAGGTTGGATCTGTTCCATTTGTAATTTGGAAGAATTACTGCAATTTATCATGTGAATATTTCAAGGAAGAAATTATTCCATGCGATAAATCCTAACCTTATATAGCTTAGCCAGTGGCAGGGTTGAAAGTTGTTTATTGCAGATATTTGAGAAGATTCTGATGGGATATGACAAAGTTGATATTTGGGCAATGTTTTAGTTAGCTGGAAAGGGAGAACATGAGGTCACAATCTCAGTTTGAGGAGTGAAGCATTTTACGTCAACAAGACGTGAAACTTCTTCACTCAGACGATTGTGATTCTTCAGAACGTATCTCACAGAGTTGTTGGTGTGTCAGCATTGAGTACATTTCAGGTTGAGAGTGATACATTGTCTCTTAGAGGCAAAATGTAAGACTAAGAAGAGTCACACTGGACTCAATGTTAACTCCGTTTCTCTCTCCACAGATGCTGCCAGACCTGCTGAGTTTCTCCAGTGTCCTCTATGTTTATTTTAAATTTCCAGCATCCACTATATTTTGCCTTTATTAGAGTGTACTGGTGTAATGTGGTTTTGATATGATTGGATTTGGATTTATATCGGAGATGAGCACAATACTGATTGTTGAGGAATAGAGGTTTTATAGCATTAAAACAAGCCCTTTGGCCCATTGTAGCTGCGCTGGTCATTAAAAATCCATCAACTCTAATCCCATGTTTCATCCCTTGTCCCATAGCATAGTATGCAATGGCGTTTCAAGTGCTCATCCAAATAGTTCTTTAGAGTCTTGAGGGTCCCTGCCTTTACCACCCTTTTAGACAGTGAATTCCGGATATCTAAACCCGTCTGGGTGAAAGAATACTTTCTCAAATCCCTCTAAAGTGGGTTTTCCTTACTTTGGTCATCCTGTTGGTCTGAAATCTGGCACCAGTAGTTTTCATGACGTTTCTATGCTGACTCAGATTACTGCATACTGTCTTTTTGCATCACTGTGTGTGTTCATATATAAAATCCATCTTCTCGTTATATTGTCTTATTTGCTTTTTTATTTTCAGACAGTTCCTTCCCCTCCCCAACACCCCACCCTCATAGACCATGTTCTCCAACAACTCCACACCCTGACAGCGCCTGTCCCCACCCTTCCCGACACTCTCAGTCCCTGTTCCCTGCCTGAACGCCCACCCTCGCAGCTTGTTCTATCCCACCTCGTGTACACAAGCTTAAGCTCATACCCGCTGCATCCTCACCACATTCCAGAATCCCACCCTTCCGGTGAACCACACCTACACAGCTCCACACCCTCAGCTCCTGCTCTCCCAATATCCCACCGTGGCTCACCCAGCTCAGAGATCCTGCCCCTCACTGTCTGCCTTCTCATCTCCTGCTCCATCCCAACCTCTATTTTCTATTCCTTTCTGATTGCAGTATGAAACTAAAATGAAAACACATCTGAACCACTCATTCATTGGTGTGTTTTTCATTTTATTACAGAGTGAAGATTTGATAAATTATTGGCAACGCACATTTTCACCGGTGGACAAGTTAACAGCCAATCACATTGTGCTATATTTGTATCTGCTTAGAAATTACCATGAAGATTAAACTCACCAACAATTTTCTCTCCCTAATGAGGGAGCAGAACTATGGTCTTTGGGGACTATAGCAACTTTATTTTAACATTTGTATACAATTGATTCTGATGTGCATTTGTTTGATGCTTTCTTTGCCAGGTTCAATTATAAAGCAATAAAGACATTATGTTAAGGATAGTCGGTGCAATGTTTCCATTTTATCAAAGAGGTACTCAGTGAATTATGCCACCTATTAAGGTAATCTTGAGCCTCAGAAAATCACAAAATCTCACATTTTGCCTGGTTTTAAATATTTCAAGAACATTTCCTTCTTGTGCACTACCTGAAAAAAATATTTTGAGACATTTATTATCTCAAGTTAATTTACCTGCTAATCCCTTGGCCTAGCAGTCATAGGCACTAAACATGACAGAAGAAATCAGATTGTTTGTGGTAATATCGCACTGGGGTAGTGTACTGGAAAACAAAACTCACTATTGCTGGAGATGTTACAAAGCATATACGTTTTATAAAAATACATAAAATTCTCTAGAAAGCACAGACCACTTATTGTATTTAAGAAGAATTACTATTTATTACAAACAAACAGATTCTAGTTAAAGTTACAAAATTATGAACAACACTATGAACTACCAGTTAAAACCCTAACCACCTCATAAACTTCCCCGAACATGCATTTAGATATCCACAATGAGACATATTAATGTTGGTGTTATGCATGCAGAGTAGTTCAATGGTCTCTGTTCATATGGTTTACTAAAATAATCTTTTAGTCTTGCCAGGACTGGCTGCTTATCAATCTCTTTCTTTCCTCAAGTATTTTGCATCTCGTTGCAGGAGGCACAGAGCAACCAACTCACAAATTATAAAGTCTCAGTCTTGTTGGTTAAAAGCAACAGCTTACAGCAACTGATGACGGGAATAAACTGACATTTGAGGCTACAGGGATTTTAGTAAGGAGAAGAGGACAGATCTTTCTTTTCAGGAAGCGTGATGACTTCTGAGCTGAGATGACTGACCTCCAACAACCACAATCATCTTCCTATGTGTCAGGTATCAGTCTAACCAATGGACAGTTTTCCCTGATACCCATTGATTCCAGTATTGCTTGGGCTTCTTGATGCCATACATGTGGCCTTGATGTCACAAGCTGTCACTCTCATCTCACCTCTGCAATTCAGTTTTTTTGTCCATGTTTGAACCAAGGCTGTAATGAGGTCAGGAGCTGAGCGGCCCTGGCGGAACCCAAACTGGGCGTCACTGAGCAGGGTATTTCTGAGCAGGTGCTGCTCGATAGCACTGTTGACGACACCTTCCATCACTTTACTGATGATCGAGGGTAGACTGATGGGGCGGTAATTGGCCAGGTTGGATTTGTCCTGCTTCTTATGTACTGGACATACCTGGGCAATTTTCCACATTGTTAGTTTTATACCAGTGTTGTAGCCATACTGGAACAGCTTGGCTAGGGGAGCGGCAAGTTCTGGGGCACAAGTCTTCAGTACGATTGCCGGAATGTTGTCAGGGCAGTATCCAGTGTCTCCATCTGTTTCTTCATATCACATGAAGTAAATGGAATTGACTGAAGACTGGTATCTGTGATGCTGGGGATCACTGGAGGAGCCGAGATGGATCATCCACTTGGCACTTCTGCCTGAGGATTTTTGGGAATGCTTCAGCTTTATCTTTTGCACTGATGTGTGGGATCATTGAGGATGGGGATATTTGTGGAGCTTCCTCCTCCAGTGAGTTGTCTAATTGTCCACCACAATTCATGACTGGATGTGGCAGGTCTGCAGAGCTCAAATCTAATCTGTTAGTTGTGGGATTGTTTAGTTCTGTCAATCAGTTATGCTGAGCGATCCCAGAAAAATAGAGAAAAATGAAAAGATATATTCTTTACAATGATGAAGATGGAGCTTAAATTCCCCAATCGAATTAGGTTTCTGTGGATGGTTATACCCCTCTGAGTACAGATTTGCTTTTTTTATTTAACTGATCCCCAGCCTCTGCAGCTCAGTCCTCTGAACGTTTACTTGTACAATTTTAAAACTGTCAAATTAAATCTGAGGTGTAGCCTTTTAAGAGTTGGTAATGTCTTGGATTATTAACCCATTCACTGAGGCAAGCTCAACTCTATGAGCTGTGTTTTTACCCTCATTGTAACAGCACCTCGCAGGTAGACAGGGTGGTGAAGCAGAAGTTTGGTACAATTGCCTTCATTAGTCAGAACATTGAGTATAGGAATTGGGAAGCCATGCTGCAGCTTTACAGGATGTTGGCGAAGCTACTTTTAGAATACTACGTTCAATTCTGATTGCCCTTCTATAGGAAGGATGTTGTTAAACTTGAGAAGAGGTAGAAAAGATTTGTAAAGATGTTGCCTGGAGCTTGAGTTATAGAGAGAGGTTGAATAGGCTAGGTCTTTTCTCCCTGGATCTCTGGAGCTGGGGAGCGACCTTGTAGAGGTTTATAAAATCGTGAGGGGCATTGATAAGGTGAATAGCCAAGGTTTTTTTCTGGGGTGGGGTATTCCAAAACTGGAGGGCATTGTTTTAAGGGAAAGGGGAAAGAGTTAAAAAGGATGTGCCATTACACACCAACTATTGTTAGTCATTAACAGTCCCCATTAACAACTATTCACCCTCCCAACCAGATCATTATCAACTCCTCTGCCTGTCCAACTGTCCTTCTCTGTCTTTAGGCTCTATCCAACGTTTACTCCCTACCCCAACCCCCTCCCTATTTTCTGCATATAAACCGATGTTTTCCCAGCCACCATCAGTTCTGAGGAAGGGTCACGGGACCCAAAACGTTAACTCTGATTTTCTTTTTCTTCACAGATGCTGCCAGACCTGCTGAGCTTTTCCAATAATCTCAGGGTCATCCAGCCGGATCTGAAGAATTACCTAGGAGGCGCTATTGTTCAGGAGGGCACGGGAAAAGCTGGAGGGAGACCCATTTCCAAGCCAAAGTAAAAGTGAAGGGAACATTCTCCAAAACAAATACCACCAGTGGAGACCACAAGGGCTATACTTGTGAAGCTCATGTGGAGTTATTTGCTGCTAAATCAAATGAACAGAATCACATTTTCACTGAAAACACTTCCAGCAGATTAAGTGTTAAATTGCTCCAAGATGAGAAACAGGATGTAGGCCCAGATTGTACCAGAGTTAAAAATTTAATCACAATCCATTATTTCAGGAAAATCACATTTGCAACAATGACTTGTCTTGAACTGTTCCATTCATGGATCATACAGGTGGATAGTGAAGTGTTAAAACGAAATGAAAGCAGTTTAGAGATAGTAAGAACTGCTGATGCTGGAGTCAGAGATAACACAGTGTGGAGCTGGAGGAACACGGCAGGCCAGGCAGCATCAGACGAGCAGGTAAGTTGATGCCTTAGACCGGGACCTCTTTTCAGAAAAGCAGCTCAGTTTGGTAGTCTGAAAACTGTCTATAATCAGAGCAGTTCTGCTGAGCAGCCAGGAGGTGGAGCCAACGGGAGCTGCAGAATCTCCCTTACCCTGTGGGTGATAAACTGGTTATAAATTGCAATGTGGAATCCCAAAAATTTAGGTTCCTAGCTTTTACTGTTAGGAAATGTCCAAAGGAACCCTTAGATAACACATAATTAAGATTTAAAATTGTCATTAATTTTGGAAATCAATATTATTCTGTATGTTGGACATTAAAAATAATGAGTTTTATTTTTTCTTGTTCTTTCATGGGGTTTAGGGACTTTAGCAAGGCCAACATTTGTTGCCCCGCATTAATGTGCCTTAATCTGAATGGCCAGACTGGGTAAGGATGTCAGATTACTTTCCCAAAAAGAGATTTAAAAAAAAAATGATGACAGTTTCATGGTCACCAATATTGAGACCAGCTTTACACTATGGATTTGTATCAACCACCCTGCCTCAAAAAAAGCCACAGCATATAAATACAGTCCAAGTATAAATATTTGAACGTGTGGATTTTGTTTTCATATCTGTCACCCTGTAGTGAAATGTTCCAAAAGTCCTTGTGCTGTGGAAGGGTTGCGAAAATGTGCTGTGGTAAATGTGAAGTTTTGAATTTCATTTGCTAGACTCACAATTTGCACTTTTTAAAAATGGCTGTTTCACACCAAAAGTCATAGGAACAGAACTGCACCCATTTGGCCCATCCATGGCTGATCTGATAATCCACAAACTCATTTTCTGTCATTTCCCAAAAATGTTTGATTCCTATACTGATTAAACATCTGTCCACCTCCGTCTCGAATATACGTAATGATCCAACCTGAAGAGCTGTGAAAAATATCCATAGGTTCCCTAAACCTTGAGAGAAGAAATTCCTCCTCATCTATGTCTTAAATGTGCTACCCCTTACTGTGAGATTATTCCCCCTGATCCTCGACACCCACTCAAGGGGAAACAATATCTCAACATGTATCCTGTTAAGCCTCCTAAGAACCTTATATGTTTCAATAAGGTTGCCTGTCATAATTCTAATCAGAAATTAACCATGAGGTGATGTTGCCAGCCAATTATAATGTTGAGATAAATTGCCTATCAAAACTGAGATACTTAAGTGATGGGACAGATTTGCCATCATTTGAGCAGAGGCATCAAGTACCTTGTGAGTAACAGCATGGTGATTTGTGTGTACTGTGAGGCTGCTGGCCCTCTAAGGTCCTGTCTACTCCAATCTTCAGATTTCTGATCCTGGTTTGAAAACCAGGCTCTGACATTTGCCTGCCTCATGGTAATAAATAAAGTAGATGTGGAGGGGCCACAATTCAACTTTATGATTTTGGGTATGCATTTCCCACCATGCTTTGCCTGTGAAACAGTTGTAATTATACTGTTCTGGAACACCTCTCCATTTTTGTTGTTGTTTTGATGTTTTTTTTAAAAGGGAACAGATTAATATCAGTTGCATTTAATGCACCCTAGCCTATATAAATATGGAGATCCTAGATTGTGAGATTTATTATAGCCCTTTCCTTGGCAACAGGTACCAATGCAAAGACTGTGGTGTACAAATTTGCACTGGATTGCAAAATGAGTGCTCCACCCTTTTTTAGGTTGTCTTTTAAAGCATATTTAATGAAATCTGATTGAACATATAATGGGGACAGTGACACTTCAGTGCTCCAGGATGCTGCAATTGAAGTTATTATTCAGGACAATCATAGATGTAGATGAAAATTGGTTGGAAATTGCAAATTAAGTCCTTTGTGCTGTGGAAAATTACTGATTATTATATAAAATTGTTTAAATCTAATTTTCGACTTTTGAATTTGAAATGCGTTTGATTGTGTGGCAGTCTAAGATTTGCATCATATTCTATGTTCCAGATGCAGTTTATTTAATGAAACAATTTAGCTTAAAAGGTAATTTTGTTCTCAAAAGGTTTTATATTTGAATTCTGTGTCAGCCTCTATGTGTCATTAAAAATGTCAAAAATAACAATTGCTCAGATTACACTGTAATGAGGAAAATTGAGCTTACGTGTTAAGTTTTCAGTCTGAACCAGAGGTAAGAAAACAGTATAAACAAATTTGAGACATACTGCTTCAATCAGGGGGACCACAGTGTGCATGCGCACTGGTCCCTTAAGGTATTGGGACAGATTGATAAAGTGGGATGCTTGCTTTTATTAGCTGAGCCACAGAGCTTAAGAGCGGGGAGGTTATGCTGGAATTATATAAAACACATTAGTTAGGCCACAACTAGACCATGGTGTGCAATTCTTAGAAAGGATGTGATTGTACTGGAGAGGGTCAGAGGAGATGTACTAGGATGTTGCCTTGACTAGAGAGTTTCAGTTACGAAGAGAGATTGGACAGACTGAAGTTGTTTTCCTTAGAGCAGAGGAGATTGAGAGAGAAATGACTGAGATACACAAAATTATGAGGGGCATAGGTAGGTTAGACAGAAAGGAACTTTTCTCCTTGATGGGGAGAGTCACTGACCAGGGGTATAGATTAAAGGTAAAAGGCAGAAGGTTTAGAGATGTGAGGAAAAACCTTTCCACCCAGAGGGTGATGGGAATCTGGAACTCATAGCCTGTAAGGGTGGTAGAGGCAGAAACCCTCATTAACAATTAAGAAGCATTTAGATGTGCACTTGTGATGCCAAAGCATACCAAGCTATGGGCCAAGTGGTGGAAAATAGGATTAGAATAGTCAGGTGGTTGTTTAAACTGGTGTGGATGCGATGGGTTGAAGGGTCTTTAGACAAAACACTTGTCTCATGATGGCCTTGATTAAGAATTGGCTGTGTTGTAGCCATGCGTGACCTCAGTTAGGAGATTGTGTATTTGAGTCATCAGCCAATGGTTGCAGAGATCAGCCATATTCTCCCAGTAACCATCCTTTAAAGGCATCCAGTCTTTGAGGTTTTGGCATGCTCTTTCTTATAGTGGGACATGGAGGATTCTGATAAGGAGCAGCCATGGAATGCCTCTACATGAACATTTGACATAGGGATCTTATTCCAATGAATATAGCACATGCAATGTTTATCAAATAATGCACTTGATTGTAAGTGCAATATGATTACTGATACCTTGTTCGTCAACAACAAGCCCCCATGCCCAACACATAAACCACCTAAAAGAGGCAGCATTGCATAGAAGAGCATGTTAGCAAATTACATACAGTTTAAGGCGAGAGGAAATCGGTTCCATGCCTTTGTGCAGCCTGAGGCACTGAATTGTCTTTATGAACTGTGGCCTGCAGGTTTCACTTCTAAGGTCATCTGTGATATTTCTACCTCACAGAGATGACTAACTTCAATCTGCAGTGACTACTGATCTGGTCAAGTGTTTTTGTGACCAGAATTTTGAATGTTACACTGTTGGACATTGCGTTTCACATACAGATGCTATGATTACAAATGTCTTCAAGTTTTTCTGTATAACTACCTGATCAATAGAATTACCCCTGAAGAGCCTTACAGTGCTCACAAGTATAGCCGACGTGTTCAGATAGAAAAAAACACTTATTTCACGCTCACTGACTGTCACAGTCACATTCTATTTTCAGTGCCCATATATGATTGACATGAGAATGGAAAACAGCACAGGCCATAGTTGGCATAGTGTGTTGCAAGCTGAACCCAGTAAACACTCCAAGAATCTATATTCCTTTCTTCCTGCCACTCCCCATCCAGTGCATCAACACTGAGCTTGCAAAGGTTCCACTTTGAATTAAGACTTAATATCTCAGTGTTTTACTGAGTGTCTGCCCTACATGGTGGTCATGTCAATCATCGCGCTGCATGTGGCACTGAGGGCAAGTGTTAACCGTTGATGACCCATACACTTATGGATTCCCATGTCCTTTTGTCTCTCCTTTATATGTGACGATTTCCCCCTTCACAATCATTGTCCTCAAGCATTCCAGTATCCTGGCACCAATCTCCAGAATTGAATTCCCTAGCATCCCTCTTGCAGCACTGACTCCTGATACCTTGACACTTGACTTGGTGGACAATCTGACAGGACTGATCATGGCCTACTGCCTTGACTATTTTAGACTGGTAGCCCCAACTAATATGACCAGACCCCTGACAGACCTGTGTGCAACTCCATGTCTGACTTACTATGACGCCCTGGACTGGTTGCACTGGATCTACAGGTTTGACTGTGACCCAAAGTAAACTTCAGAGGTAAGGACCATGTGTTCCTGACTGCCCCAGCTGGCAGATAGACTGTGCCCAAGACCTTTGACTGAAATTGGATACTGCCCTTGACATCCTGTGCCACAGCTCACTGATTGTGGGATAACTGCATTGATTAGACTGATGACTTCTCCCTTAAGACGCTGAAGTGTGAACAACTGGCGGAAGCACATGCAGTGTATTTGCTGCTGGCACATGTGTGGGTGTGAGATTGATGCAGCATGGCTCCATCCAGCAACGTATCCACCCCCTTGTTTGAGAATTGCTGACAACCATTGCAAGTTGCCCGACATTATGTCTGCACTAAAAGGCAAGGCAAGACTGAGTGCTGCGAAGAGAAGGACATGCCGATAGCCCCCTTTTGTTTGGGCAGGAGTCCCATACAATTCGCTAGCACGTTGCTGAGTGTTTCCTCAAAAGGTGTCACAGGAGTCATAGGTGAAGATCTTCTTGCAAGTTGGTTTTTTTCCACCATCTAACAGGACATGGCAGATTCTGCAGAACCTCAGTAAATCCCGTGGAGCTGTGGTCAGAAAAAATGTTGGCCTATGCAGCCTTGGAATTTGCATGACAAGTCATCAGAATTTTTTGAACTAGCCACAATGTTTTGCTATGATGTTGCAGACGAGCCACTACCTGTGGGACCACTGTTCATTTCTCATTTCCAGGCCTTTGTCAAGGGTCTCCCTTTCCTCATCATTTTTAATACAGTTCCATTCAGACTGTGTCAGCCTCAGCTACAATGTGAACAGTCTGAGTGAGTGTTTGTAAAAGAGGAGTCAGCCTGTTTGGCTGCTATCAAGGGAGCTCTTCTTCTTAAAAACCGAAAGAACTGCGGACGCTGTAAATCAGGAACAAGAACAGAAGTTGCTGGAAAAGCTCAGCAGGCCTGGCAGCATCTGTGAAGAAAAAAATCACAGTTAACATTTCGGGTCTGGTGACGTTTCCTCTTTACTTATTACCGCCTCAGGGTGTTCTAGACCACTGAGCAAAGTTTCAGATAACGAGACCAGAGGGTCCTCTGTTTACGCTGCCACCCGAGCTGATATTTGACCCTGCATGACCAGGCACTTGCTCGTGCAGCTGTTTGATCTCCCTGAACTCAGTAAGGCTTGTCAGAGATCACTGAGGGTGTTATTACCTTTGATCCAGCCAGATCATTGCAGGGGAGCATGAAAGTCCTGTCCACAGACAGAGTGGGGACGAATCCCACAGTCACCAGTCCAAACACAATGTCACACTTCAGATGCACCCAGTAAAGGGCATGTCGCCTCCTCCAATCCCTTTCACCAGCACTTTGGCTCTTTCTGCACTCTCTGGAAGGAAGGCCATGCCTTTTCACAGAAGTAGAATTTGGCTGTCTTATTATCCTTCAGTATCACTGTAGGCTTGCTCACCCTCACTCTGGGGAAATGATACCGCCCTTCCTTTAGGGACAAAATCACAGTAACTCCCAGGGATTTGTTTAAGCTCATCAATACTCTCAGGAGTGCCTTTACAAGGATGTAGAGCTGCATTCAGAGCCATAGCCTCTAAGGAGTTGAAAGGACTGATTGGACCATAGATTGGGTGACACAGTGGCTCAGTGGTCAGCACTGCTCCTCACAGCTCCAGGGACCCAGGTTCGATTCCATCCTTGGCAACTGTATATTAGGGGAGTTTACACATTCTCCTTGTGCCTGCGTGGGTTTCCATCAGGTGCTCTGGTTTCCTCACACAGTCCACAGGTTAGGTAGATTGGCCATGCTAAATTGCCCCATAGTGTCCAGGGATGTGTAAGTTAGGTTGACCAGCCATGGGAAATGCAGGGTTACAGCAACAGGGTGGGATGCTGTTTGGAGAGTCAGTGTGGTTTTATTGGGCCGAATGGCCTGTTTCCCATTGTAGGGATTCTATGACCAGCTTTAAATTTGATGACTAAGTCTGAGGAAGACAAAAGATGTGCTCTACTGGCTAACCATGAGCAATGAAATCAAGCACCATGTCAATCAGTGCAGTGTTTGTTAAGAGCACCAAGCTAAGGAAGTTAGAGAGCCACTGGTGACACAAGCCATGGATGTCTATTCTGAGTATCGCAATCAGCTGATACCAACAACTATTAATGATATTTGAAAATGCCCAAAAGCACACTTTGATTATTTTGATATCCGACACATTGTGATGAGAGGCAATGGCCTCAATATAAGAGTGAAGAATTCAGCTGCTTCATAAAGTATTGGGAAATTCAATGACATAAATCACCTCCACCCTATTGCCCTTCAAATGAAAAGGCTGAGGCAGCAATTAAAATTGCCAAAGGAATCATAAAGAAATCAAGCATATCACTGAGTGGAGAATCACAGCAAGTGTAGAGCGGTGGAAAACTTGGAAAGTAATTCAATACAAAGGGTAATGCCATGCTGCACCTGAGTCTTCAAAAGCAAAATAAAACACTGAAATCTGAGGTGTCACGGGCACGACTGACAAACTCAAAGTGAAATGGTAGGAAGCCAAATTTTGTTTGGAGAAATCTTCCAAATTATTGCTAGAATCGGAAAGCCAGTAAGGGTGCTGCCAAAGTGAGTCTGCCCAAGTGGCATGTTTGAACCTATGTGGTGCAGTCATCACCTACACCATCTGCAGTGGAAGTAAAAGGCTAGATATATGCATAACTGGAGAAGTAGTTCCTTCACAGCAGGCTGTTGACCAAGAAGATGTGAACTCACCAGCTACACAGGATACAGATCCGCTATTACACCCAGAGCTCCGCAGAACCTCAGCAATAGAAATGGAGCAATAATAATTACTATCGCAACAAGTGACACAGGAATGACAATCCCCACAGAAGGAGCATCACCCAGATGAACAACCAAAAAGAATGTACACACGTACCGTTAATAAACTGCCATGTTTTAAAGACTGTATGTGCAAAGCATGTGCAGGGATTGATGAAAACAGCAAATGCATGAAGACAGATGATTCCAAAGGGAAACCTGGGTAACTCATAGTCTAAATTATAATACATGCACTTTTTTGGGTTTTTTGATGAAAATGGGAATGATTAGGATATAAATGCAATGCTGTACCAATGTACTTTCTGGTTCGCTGTAATCATGTGTCCTCTAACATTCACTGTCTGCCTGACAGCCAATTCAATGAAGTCACAGTAGAAGTAAAACTTGTCCTGCAAAATCAGAACATAGTTGGAGCTAAGCCTTTCAGCAGTGAATATCAAAAATGCGAGTTGATTCAAAAAGTGGTAGAATCTGGAACTCCTTCTTCCAAAAGACTATATTGCTGGATCAATTAATACTTTAATTTTTTTTTTCTTTATTCATTCACGGGATGAGAGCGTCACTGGCTAGGCAGCACTCATTGCCCATCCCTAATTGCCCAGAGAGCAGTTAAGAGTCAACCACATTGCTATGGGTCTGGAGTCACATGGAGGCCAGACCAGGTAAGGATGGCAGTTCCTTCCCTAAAGGGCATTAGTGAATCAGGTGGGTTTTTCCCCTGACAATTGGCAACATATTCACAATCATCATTAGATGATTAATTCAAAATATTTATTGAATTCAAACTCCACCATGGCAGGATTTGAACCTGGGTCCCCAGAACATTATGTGGGTCTCTGGATTAACAGACTAGCAATAATACCACTAGGCCATCACCTCCCTGTGATTTTATTGGGTAAAGTTTTCTGGGATGTAAATCAAAGGCATGAACTAATTTGAAGGACTGAATGGCCCACTTCAGTTTCCCTGTTCAGTGTTACCCTTTATATTGCATGCTATTTAATTTGGAACTGACATCAAATAGGGCAATTATTATATTGTGTTATCAGACAATGCTCAACTAATATTTGACTGAGAGGCAATGAAAATAACAAGCACAAGTCCCTGTAATTTCACAAAAGACAAACCAAAGACATGGAGCACAATGGATCATGAATATGACGTATCCACTATTAATTTGATGTACAAAGATTGTGATGAGATGGGTAGGGTGAATACTACTTTCTGTGAGATTTAACTTCACCATGACTTGATTCACAATACTATTTTGGAACATCAGTTCAAGCCTGGCTGATGTAGTGAAGGTTTACAATTTCATTATTTCTATATGCAAAGTGAGTTTGAAGAATTTCAATCTAATTCCTACAGGGTGTAATATCACCAAACAAATTGGATCATAATTTCTTTTGACTTCACTTAAAAGTCACTTTCACTGGAAAGACCACAAGATGGCTTCATATGAGTCAAGATCAGGTTGAGATTGTCACTGATTTTCTCAGAGGTTCTAGGTCATTTGCTGAGATTATGGTGACAAGTTGATACCTAGACCACAATCTTCAAGCTTTGCTTCTACCCATTCAACATAGACTTTGGCAACAAAGTGTGGAAAAAATCCCAGCTCAAAGTTTGGTGAATGTTAAGTTAAAAAGTTCTTCATGTTTCTGGAGGCTTAGTGAGTCTTTGGCATGGACCACAGATATAGAACTCAACATGCAAATATGAAAAAGACCAGAAAATCATTTGCAGAAGAAATTAAGCACAAGATATCCCTGAGCCTTTTGTACATTTTAACAATTTTGTTTAGAGACATTTTTCACCTTTAATTTGATTAAAGAACATAGCCTGTCATTTACGTAAATAGCTGCATCCTCAACAGGGCCCAGAAGGGTGGTAATTTTTTCAAATTAATTGCAATAAGTAATTTGGTCATCTACTGAAAAAATTTCCAAAGTTTTTTTTATTACTTTTAACTTTCATTGTTAAATATTAAAATTGGTTTGCGCTGGAAGCTAATAATTTAGCATTGTACATTAAAACTAATTTGTCACATACCGTAGAAGTAACATTCGTCCCCACACCGCTGCCAAATTTTCCACTGAATATTCCATCTTGGCATCATCACAATGTGTCAGCCTGTATTATCCAACCGTATGTAACAATTAGAAAATAATATCCCTCAATGGCGATTCTTAAAGTTTTTCTTCTCAATGACTGAGAGAAAACAGCCCTATTCTCATAATTATTAAACTTTACATCTTTTCTATGCCCTTGGTTTCAAGATGACTCAATTGACTCAATCTTGGAAACTTTCCAAGAAACAATTTTATTGACTTCTGAGAGCTCTCTGCTTTAAACCAGTGGTTGCAAATTGTAACCCTGTTACAAACAGCCATGGTTGGTGGTGGGCAATTAAATAACAAACAGGAACTGACAAATATCACCATACTTAATGATGAGGGAGCCCAGAACATCAATGTAAAACACATGGCTGACACATTTGCATCTACCTTCATTCAGAAGTGCGGAGTGGATGAATCATTTCAGCCTCCTTTTGAGGTTCCCAACATTGCAGAAGTCAGTCTACAACCATTTCAACTAACTCCACATGACATCAAAATATGGTCTGGAAAGGCCAAGGGCCTTTCTTTTAATTCATTTTGTGGGATGTGGGTGTCGCTGGCTTTCCAGCATTTATTGCCGTCTCTAATTGCCCTTGAGAAGGTGATGGGGAGTTGCCTTCTTGAACTGCTGTAGACTAGCTGCTGGGGGTGACCCACAATGCCTTTAGGGAGGGAATTCCAGGATTTTTATCCAGTGACAATGAAGGAACAGTGATATATTTCCAAGTCAGAATGGTGAGCGGATGGCAGGGGAGCTTGTGGGTGGTGGTGTTCCATTGTATCTGTTGCCCTCGTCCTTCTAGACAGAAGTGATTGTGAGTTGGGAAGGAGCTCTCTGAGGATCTTCGGTGATCTTCTGCAGTCCATCTTGAAGATAGTACAGACTGCTACGACTGAGCGTCAATGGTGGAGGGAGTGGATGTTGGTGGATGTAGTGCCAGTCAAGCAGTCTGCTTTTTCCTGGATGGTGTCAAGCTTCTTGAGTGTGTTGGAGCTGCACTCATCCAAGCAACTGGGGAGTATTCCATCACATTCTTGACTTGTGCCTTTTAGATGATGAACAGGCTTTGGGGAGTCAGGACATGAGGTACTCACCACAATTTGCATAGCCTCTGTCCTGCTTTTGTAGCCACTGTGTTTATGTGGTGAGTCCAGTTGAGTTTCTGGTCAATGGTGACCCCCCGGATGTTGATAGTGGGGGATTCAGTGATGGTAACACCATTGAATGTCAAGGAGCGGTGTTTAGATTGTCTGTTATTGGTGATGGTCATAGCCTCGCATTTGTGTGGCACAAATGCTATTTACCATTTATCAGTCCTGGCCTAGATATTGTCCAGATCTTGTTGCATTTGAACACAGACTGCTTCAGTATCTGAGGAGGAATGAATGGTGTTGAACTTTGTACAATCATCAGTGAATATCCCCACTTCTGACCTTATGCTGAGGGAAGGTCATTGATGAAGGAGCTGAAGATGGTTGGTCCTAGGACACTACCCTGAGGAACTACTGCAGAGATGCCCTGGAGCTGAGATGACTGACCTCCAACAACCATCTTCCTATGTTCAAGGTATGACTCCAACCAGAGGAGAGTTTGCCCACTGTTACAAATTGATTACAGTTTTGCTAGGGCTCCTTGATGCCATACTCGGTCAAATGCAGCCTTGATATCAAGGGCTGTCACTCTCACCTCACCTCTGGAATTCAGCTCTTTTGTCCACGTTTGAACGAAGGCTGTAATGAGGTCAGGAGCTGAGTGGCCCTGGTGGAACCCAAACTGGGCATTACTGAGTAGGTTATTGCTGAGCAGATGCTGCTTGATGACACCTGCTAGCACTTTACTGATGATCGAGAGTAGACTGATGAGGTGCTAATTGGCTAGGTTGGATTCGTCCTGCTTCTTACCTGGACAACTTTCCACATTGTTGGGTAGATGCCAGTGTTGTAACTGCCAGAACAGCTTGGCTAGGGGAGCAGCAGGTTCTGGGGACCACTGGAGGAGTCCAACATGAATCATCCACTTGGCACTTCTGGCTGAAGTTTGCTGTGAATGCTTCAGCCTTATCTTTTGCACTGATGTGCTGGGCTCCTCCATCATTGAGGATGGGAATATTTTGTGGAGCTTCCTCTTCCAGTGAGTTGTTTAATTGTCCACCACCATTCATAACTGGATGTGGCAGGACTGGAGATTTTAGATCTGATCCATTGCTTGTGTGATTGCCTAGCTCCATCTATCACTTGCTGCTCATGCAGTTTGGCACGCAAATAGTCCTGCTTGATACCTTCACTGGCTTTACAGCTCATTTTCAGGTAGGCCTGCTGCTGCTCCTGGCATGCCCCCCTGCCCGGTTCATTGAACCAGGATTGATCCCCTGGCTTTATGGTAATGGTTGAGTGGGGGATATGCCGGGCCATGAATTTACAGATTGTGCTGGAGTACAATTCTGCTGCTGTTGATGGCCCACAGTGCCTCATGGATGCCCAGTGTTGAGTTGCTAGATGCTTGACACCATTCCAGAAATACTGTTGAAGACTTGTAATCCAGAACCAACTGTACCTTAGCTAACTCTTCCAATGCAACTACAACACTATCATTTACCTGCCCAGGAATATGTTGTCCAGGAAAAGGAGGTCAAATCTAACTGGTTCAATTACTGCCCTATCAGTTCAGTCTTGATCATCAGCAAAATAACAGAGGGTTGTTGACAGTGCTATCAAGTGGTATTTGGTCATGGAAAAGCTTTCTTAGTGATGTTCAGTTTGGGCTCCACAAGGATCACTCAGCTCCTGACCTCACTACAGCCTTGGACCATATGTGAAGAAATGCTATGAACTCTACAGGTGAGATGAGAATGACTGCCCTGATATCAAAGGAGCATGTGACCGTTATGCCATCAAGACACCCTTGCAAAAACTTGAGTCTATGGAAATCAAGAGGAGCCTCTCTTGAATGGAATCATACCCTCTGTCAACATCCTGGGGTTACCATTAACTAGAAACTGAACTGTCAAATCAACACGGGATTATTTCAGAGATTAAGATTTAAATCGCAAATAATTCATCTCCTGTCTCTCCAGCGCTTGTCCACCATCTACAAGGCACAAGCGATGTGGTGGAATCTTCTACACGATTTCTTTAATTTATTCGTGAGATGTGGTCATCGCTGGCTGGTCAAGCCTTAATTGTCTGGCCCCATTTGTCCTTGAGAAAGTGGTGGTAAGCTGTCTTCTGCAGTCCATTTGCCTCCAGTGACATTCAACAAGCTCAACACCATTCAGGAAAAGCTAACCTGCTTGATTAAAACTTCCATCCCTATTCAATATTCACTCCCTTCACTGCAGCAGTGTATACAAGATGCACTAAATTAACCCAACAAGGCTTCTCTGACTGCAACTCTCAAACCTCTGAACTCCATCACCTAGAAGGAAAAGAGCAGCAGATGCATGGGAACTCCACTAGGTGCAAATTCAACTCCCAGTCATACATTACTCGGGGGGCAGAGATGATGGCCTAGTGCTACTATCACTGGACTGTTAATCCAGAGACCCAGATAATGTTCTGGGGACCCGGGTTCAAATCCCACCATAGCAGATGGTGGAATTTGAATTCAATAAGGATCTAATGATGACCGCGAATATGTTGCTGATTGTTGGAAAAACCCACCTGATTCACTAATGCCCTTTAGGGAAGGAAACTGCCATCCTTACCTGGTCTGGCCTACATGTGACTCCAGACCCCACAGCAATGTGGTTGGCTCTTAACTGCCCTCTGGGCAACTGGGTTGGGCAATAAATGCTGCCTGGCCAGCGACACCCTCATGTCATGAATGAATAAAGAAAAAAAAAATTAGTCTGACTTGGAAATATATCACTGTTTCTCAGTCTCGTTGGCTCAAAATCCTGGAGCCCCCCTCCCATCACTAGGATGTAACTACACAACATAGCATGCAGCAGCTCAGGAAGACAGTTCATCGCCACTTTCTGAAGGACAATTAGGAATGGACGATAAACACTACCCCAGCCAGTGACATCCACATTTCATGAATGAATAAAGAAAATAGATGACCATGAATTGAAGGTTTCTTCTATCAAATGTACAATTCAGAAACAGGCCAATCAGCCTTGCTGTATTCGTATTTTATCCCATGAGTGGACTAGACTAATTGCCCTCCCCTACTTCTTTGTCTTGCCCTTTAATGGTCCTATTTTTTGAACAGTTTCTTAACTGTTTTCTGAAACTCTGTCTCAAACACAGTTCATGGTAACAAATTCCACATTCTAACTATCCTCTGTGTAACCATTAACATTTTGTTAAGCAGGCAGTTTGGAAACTTGTTTTTCTCTTTCTACTTAATCCTCTCACACAATCGTACAGACATCATGACAACCTATTGCTGCATTGTGCTGGCACTCATCTGGTACTGCTTATCCTCACCATGAATTGCTAATCTTTCTGCTAGTTCATGCCTCTCCCCTGGGCATGGCAGTGACGATAGCAACTGTGAAAAATAGCCAAACAGAACTGCTTCAAATGTTCTAACAAAAAAAAATTAATTACACCTTTAAAAACACCTAGTTATGTGTCCTGCAAATAATCTCGGGCCCTTTTTGTATTTTGAATGCATCATTTCAAATGGTCTGTTGCCAACACAAAAGTAACATATTCAAATTAGTTTTTTGAAGCAGTGTATGCCCTCAAACTCACCTTTACCTCTTTGTTCCAGAATTTTTACATTTTTGTGTTAAATAAAATATTTAGGTAGCACTTTGCAAATACAAAATTTATTTCCAAAACCTTTCTAATGTCAGAAATTTACCTCATAAATGTGATCCTGAATTATGTAGCAAGAAATAATTTTCTACAAATGCACATTAAAAATGTCCTGATTAAAAACAATTATTCGTGTCAGTAAATCAGTTGCTGTGCACATCTGAACTTCATACTATATTGTGGTGGATGAAACCTCTTATCAACAGGTCGTTCCTTCAAGTCATCCCTATACTTCCATAGATACTGGCCCAGATCTTCAAGTTAGTGTTGGTGCTATGTGCGTTGCTGCTTTCTGTTACATTACTGCATTCCATTATAAAGCATTATTTCAATTGGCGTGTCTGATCCCAGCTCCAGCACCAATTGGTCAGTGCAACCATCCTTGCAGAAGAATGATGAGTGCACATGACCATAGAACCATAAGACAAGGATCAGAAGTAGACTATTGAGCCCATTGCGTCTGCTCCATTGTTCAAGAAGATCATGGCTGATTTGATAATCCTTAGCTCCTCTTTCCTGACTTTTCTCCATAATCCTTGATTCCCTTATTGATTAAAAATCTGACAACCACAGCCTTGAATATATTGATCCAGCTTCAACAATTCTCCGTGACAAAGAATTCCACAGATTCACTACCCTATGAGGGGTGAAATTTATCCACATCACTGTATTAAATGTGTGACCCTTTTCGAAGCTGAGATTATCCCCTCTGGACCTATACTTTTCACAAGAGGAAACAACCTTTCCTCATCCACCCTGTCAAATCCTCTATCAATCTTTTATGCGTTAATAATGTCATCTCTCATTCTTCTAAATTCTGATGAGTAGAGGCCCAACCCACTCAACCTCTCCATATAAAACACTCCCTCCCAAACCTAGTGAACCTTCTCTGAACTGCGTCCAATACCAGTAAGATAAGGGACCTAAAATTATCCACAGCACTCCAGCTGTAGTCTGACTTGTGTTTTGCATCACTTTGCAACACGTCTACTTTTATACACCATTCCCTTAGAAAAAAAGGCCAGCATTCCATTTGCCTTCTGAACGTGGGGGCTAGCTTTCTGTGATTCATGCACGATAACCCAAACCTCTTTGTTTTGTAGCTTTCTGCAATCTTTCTCCATTTCAATCATGTTCACCTCCTCTATTCTTCCTGTCAAAGTACATAACTTCACATGTTCCCACATTGCAATCCATCTGCCATATTTTTGCCCACTTGCTTAACCTGTCCAGATCCCTCTGCAGACTCTATCTCTCATCCTCATCATTTGCCTTCTGTCAGTTTTGGTATCCTCCTCAAACGTAACCAGAGTACATTCACTTCCCTCATCTGAGTCATAAATATATATTATAAATAATTATGGCCCCAGCACTGATTCCTGTGGCACTCCACTAATTAAAAACCAGCAAAGAGAAGACTCAGCCCCTTTTATGCCATTAGCTTTTCAAAAATTGGGTGGGGGAGTTAGAATGTGTCGATGTGTGTAAGATTGCATGACTGAGTGTGTAGTGTGGTTTAGTTTGTGGGTGAGAGAGTAGATGGGGGTGTGTGGTTGTGTGGCGTGTGAGTGGGTGTGTGGGTAGTTGGGTGGATTGGAGCATGTGTGAGTGGGTAAGTAGGGGGTGAGGTTAAATCAGTGATTGAATGGATGAGAGACTGCTTGGTTAGTGAGAGGATGAGTGGGTGAATGGATGGGTAAGTGGGTGAGTAGTTGGATTAGGTTTGGAGAAGGCAATTGGAGAGAGTGTCAGAAATAACACAGTCTGGAGATGAAGGAACACAGCAGGCCAGGCAGAGGAGCAGGAAAGCTGACGTTTCAGGTTGGAACCCTTCTGAAGAAGGGTCCCAACCCAAAACATCAGCTTTCCTGCTCCTCTGATGCTGCCTGGCCTGCTGTGTTCCTCCAGCTCCACACTTTGTTATCTCAGACTCCAGCATCAGCTGTTCTTACTACCTCTGGGAGAGATCGTCAGGTCAGTTTGGCTCGAGGAGCTTGCTGGTGGGACAGAGAGGCAAATCAGGTCTAGGAGGATAGTTGATTTGGTGGAACATGAGGTTGAGACCCATTGGAAAGGCAATTGAGTTAGGTCAGGAGGGACAATTAGGGGATCTGTTGTGGTGTTCAGTTCAGTTACATTGGCTAATGTCGAGCTGGATGAGATATTATACCAGCATAAATATTCCTAGGTAAGCACTGGGGTGAGACCCATGTATTCGTTGTAAGACTCTGATGCTGATCTTGGTATTGGAAACAATTATATATGTTCCAATGCAGTGAAAATTAGCCCATTGAAGAGGTAAACATGCATGCATAGCAGGAGTTTTGCACAGTCCTGACATGCAATTCCCAAATTAATTTCTAATTTCAATGACATGAGCCAGAAAATGTGGACCACTAATTACAATATTAAGATGGCCACTGGCTTCAATTTCATTTTCCAAATATGTAACTTTTCTATGTGAGATGTTTGTTAAATGATTTCAAGCTACTATTTAATAACTAAGACTTGTTTACTTAAATGTTTTACATGCTAATAAATTATTACCTTGTTTAATTAAAGTGAACCATTTTCTTGCAAAATGATAACATGAGCTAAAGCAACATTGCAAAATAACACGCTGTTGTCTGGTGTGTTGATTTCCATTTTGAAAGCAGTGCTGTGATATATAACAAAAAACAGCATTTTCTTTCATCTACAAATAATCCCAAAGAGATATGTATGTGGATATAGCATCTGTATAAAATTAATTCAAAGAAAGTTTAAGGAAAACTACTGTCAAAAATGTTGATCTAATGCACATTCGTATGAAATTGCGTGTCAAAACTACATTTTCGCAGAATGAATATGAATTAGATTTATTGGGTCTAGCGCAGAACGGTGAGAATAACAAATCTGTTTGTACCTATTTTATCATTTTGAACTGGATAATCTAGCTAATAATATTTTAGACTTAATCTACTTTTCTGAAGAAAATAGTTGGCAACGAGCAGCACAATACAATGGGCAAATGTTCCCTGCTGTCATCTCAATGATGCTGACCCTGAGAAAATATTTAGCGTAAAGGTCCAAAACTGTGAATCAGATTAGTTTGAACTAGTTTAAGGAATGATACTGTTTCATGATTCACTAATTCTTTAGCTCCCTAATTAAATGATTTTGTTGTAGAAATCCTTTTTTACTTTATTTATTTCCATGACAGTCAACTTTAATGCAGGTCTTCTTACTATTGTTGAATATGTGTTCATGTTGTGTTTGATTGTAGTCCAGGCAAAACTTTTGATTCATCTCTCAGAATGGATTATTCACTTGGTTGAATTAATGGATGAACTCTTTGATGTGAAACATAACTTATTGGAGTGCTTCCCGTATAGAAAAGTTCACAAAAGAAAATTTCTACGTCTTTCCTTGAGTTTAATATTTCAGTTATTAATATGAACTGTAATATCATGCATACCTATGATAACCAGTATTGTTCATGTTCACAGGAAATAATCTCCCATACCAATTAGATCCTACAGGATATCTGAAATTTAAAAAAAAGATTTAAAATGTTGTGTCATATCTCACCTTGTCAGTATGCCTTTAATAGACGTACTCATTATATCATCACCGCATCATTGTGTGTGACCTGAGGGTATAAAGATCATATACTCCATCTTACCCTAAGGATCACTGGAAGAAAGCATGTTGTTCTGCTGTAACTTATTACCTTAATATTATCCCAGACACTTCTGTGTCTGGGGGAATGTAATGTTTGCACGTAGTCGTTTAATCTAAAAATGGCTTGTTGGATTTTTCAGTACTACAAAATTCATACACAGTTTCTTATGTTATAAGAGATAACCTAAGCCTTGTTAAATCAGATAAAACACCCCATTGGCGATAAACTCACACTATAAATTTCCAAGGATTCTCAATCTAGCAATTCATTCTAAGTTCAATAAATTAGTCAAATGATCAATTTCATACATGAAAAATAATATTTGCATCACATTTAAAATCCAAGCAATCTCAAACAAATATAGTTCAAGAAGTTATATTCACCTTACCATACTTCACCTTGGCATTTTATACAAAACAAGATTTTCTTGAAATGGAGAATAACCAATGGAATCATGATAGACCTTCCGCTACTTTGTGTCAATGCAGGATCTCCAAAAGATTAATGCACTCAATACCAATTCCTGCTCTTTCCTCACATCCTTCTTAAAACTTTGATTTTCTCAAATATTTATCCACTCTCATTTTAAAAGCTATTGAAGATTTTGCTTCCATCACTATTTCTCATAACTTCTTACATGTTAATAATCTTTGGACAAAAGAAAGCTACCATGATTATCACTCTTGTTACCAACTCAAGTGGAAATAGTTCTTTCCTCTATCTGCCTTTTCAAACATTCATAATTTTTAGATATAAGAAAAGCATTCCAGTTTCTTCAGTCTCACTTCATAACTGGCATTTAGATTTCAGTCAGTTTTCACATGAGTCCACATTGATACACATTTTCTATCTAAAGGATGCATAGTAGCAGATCCCCAATATTTCTTGAGTAAAAACTTTCATGTCTGTGACCTCTACCATCTGAAAAGCCAAGATTTTACATAGTTTGGAACATCAACACTTTCACATTCCTTTCCAAACACAAGGCATCGTGACTTGAACATCTTTACTTTCCACCACTATAACTGGGCAGAAACCTGGAACAACCCTTCTTAGCAGTAGAATATTAAATTGTTCAATGTTGATTGTGTGTGTACCTGTTAATTTCTCTCTTAGTCACGGTGTGGTTACATCCTGGAAGGTAGAAGATGCGAGCATGGAAGCAGCACAGATGAATATAGTTCCTGTTTAAACATAGAAACTGCTGTCATCTCTGCATATCTCAAAGCATGAACACACAAAGCAGCATTGTGAAAATACAGTCACCAAATAGACTTCCGTGGTATAAGATGAAGGCCCACCACCTTCTCATGGACAACAATGAATGAGTAATAAATGCTGGTAATGTCTACATGCCGAGAATACAGCATGACCCATTGTGGTATAACACATCGAGCAGCACAATATTTCTGCTTTAATGGCATTGATCATACAGAAAATGTGGAATGTTTCCCTGTGCTGCATTCCCAGGAAATCCCAAGAAATTCTGAAGTTCAACATTTAATATTACAGACAGCTGCTGAGATATTAAGGACTAATATCTCACCAGGAGCAGCTATGCCTAGGTGGTCAGTTATCTCAGCTCCAGGCATCCCTGCAGGAGTTCCTCTGGATAGTGTTAACTCCCAATAACATGAGCTACTTCATCAATGATCTTCCCTCCATTATAAGGTCAGAAATGTGATGTTTACTGATATTCAGCACTCTTCACAGGTCCTCAGTTACTGAAGCAATCCATGGACAATTGAAGCAAGACCTAGACAATATCCAGGTTTGGGCTAACAAGTAGTCAGCAACGTTTGTACTGCAAAAGTGCCAGGCACTAATTACCTCCAATAGGAGAGAATCTAACCATTGCCACTTGACATTCAATAGCATTACTTTTGCTGAATATCCTGATGTCAAATCTTTGGCGTTATCATTTACCAGAAACTGAAGTGGACCATGTAAATACTTTGGCTACAAGAACAGGTCAGAGGCTAGAATGCTGCAGTAAGTAACTCACACCCTAAGTCTCCAAACACTTGCCACCATCTACAATGTGCAAGATGATGGCAAATGATGGAATTTGAATTTACTAAAAATCTGGAATTAAGAATCTAACGATGCCCATGAATCCATTGTTAATTGTCAGGAAAAACCCATCTGGTTCAATAATGTCCTTTAGGGAAGAACCTGCCATGTTTATGTAGCCTGACCTACATGGAATTCCAGAGTCACAGTAATGTGGTTGACTCTGAATTGCCTTTTGGACAATTATGGATGGGCAATAAACACTGGCCTGGCCAGTGATGCCCGCATCCTGTCAATAAATTGAAAAACCCTTATTTCCTTTTAGTTTTTTCTTAGTATTTTATTTTACTTTGACATGATTTAATTGTGCCTCTTTTGCTAATGCCCTTTCCTGAAATCAAAGTTATAGAACAATGAACAGTACAGCACAGGAACGGACCCTTTGGCCTATGATGTTGTGCCGAATACGACACCGAATTAAACTAAGCCTCTCTGCCTTCCCTTGGTCCATATCCCTCCATTCCTTGTACATTCATGTACTTATCTAAAAATCCCTTAAATACCTCTATCGTATCTGCCTTCACCACCATACATGGCAACGTGTTCCAGACTCCTAATACTCTCTGTGTAAAAACTTCCCACACCCCCACCATCTCCTTTGAACTTTCCTCTTCTCACCTCAAATACATGCTAACCTAGTACTAGACATTGCAACTCTGGGAAAAAGATTTTGACTGTCAAACCTATCTCTGCATCTTATAATTTTATAGACTTCTATCAAGTGTCTTCTCAGCCTCCGCTGCTCCAGAGAAAACAGTCTGAATCTTTCTAGCCTCTCCTTATACCTCATACCCTCTAATTCAGGCACCATCCTGGTAAACCTTTTCTGCACTCTCTCCAAAACCTCCACATCCTTCCCGTAATGAGGCAACTAGAATTGAACACTATACTCTACGTGCAGCCTAACCAAATTTTTATAAAGCTGCAACATGACATCCTGACTGTTGTACTCAATTTCCTGACCAATAAAAGCAAGCATGCCATACACCTTCTTTACTACCCTATCTACATAGTTGGCCATTTTCAGGGAGCTATGGACTTGAATCCCAAGATCCCTTTGTACGTCAATACTGTTCACGGTCTTGCCATTAACTGTGTACTTTTCCTCAACATTTGATCTCCCAAAGTGCAGCACCTCACACTTGCCTGGATTAAACTCCATCTGCCATTTCTCTTCACATATTAAAAACTGATCTATAGCCTGCTGGATCCTTTGACAATCTTCTACACTGTACACAACTCCACCGATCTTTGTATCGTCTGCAATCTTACTAATCCACCCATCTACATTCTCATCTAAGTCATTTATATATATCACAAACAACAGAGGACCCAGGATGGATCCCTGTGGAACATCACAAGTCACAGACCTCCTGCCTGAAAAACACCCTTCTACCACTACCCTTTGCCTTCTATTGGCAAGCCGATTCTGAATCCACATGGCCAAGCAATCTCCTCTCTTGCCTCTCTCCATAACCTGGATTAGATACCATCAGGCCCTGGGGACTTATCCATCTTAATGCTCTTCAAGAGACCACAAAATCTTCTTTCTTGATCTCAAAATACCTTAGCATATTAGCATGCTCCACACTAAAATTTGCCACCTCTTCTTTTTAGTTTTAAGCTATTTAGACTCAATCCCTAACAGCAGCTTTTCACCAACAAATAAACTTACAGATTTCCTGTAAGACATCACTTTTGGCTTTATTTTTCAGCTTCTCTTGGTGCTGTGTTCAGAACATAGTCACTCCGGGCTCTCCACACTCTTTTCAAACTTGCTGCCTTCTCTCTCAGTGCTGTGTCCATACTGCAGCTGCTCCCACACTCCACACTCTTCCGTTAATACTTAAGACTATGGGAGAGGAATTAAGCACCATCACCATCACTAAAGAAGTTGTATTAGATAAACAAATGGGGCTAAAGATAGATATGTTCCCTGGACCTGATGTCTTGCATCCTTGGATCCTAAAAGAGGTAGCTACAGACACAATGAATGTGTTGGTTGTAATTTTCCAAAAATCATTGGATTCTGGAAAGGTACCAGGGGATTGGAGAACTGTTAATGTGACACCCCTATTCAAAAAGAGAGGGAGGAAAAAGCGGTAACTATAGGCCAAATATCCCAACATCTATCGTTGGAAAAGTTTTGGAATCAATTATTAAGGAACTAATAGCAAAACATTTGGAAAATCATAATCTAATCAAGCAGAGTCAGCATGACTTATGAAAGCGAAATCATGTCTGACCAATGTATTAGAGTTATTTGAAGAAGTGTCAAGCAGTGTAGATAGAAGGGAGGTAGATGTGATGAAGTTGGACTTCCAGATGGCATTCACTGAGGTACCTTACAAAAGATTAAGTCATACGATAAAGGCTTACGGTGTTGCAGTAGTGTATTGTCATGGATAGAGAATTGGCTCATGGGCAGGAAACATGTAGACAGTGGCTCAGGTTGGTGCCATGTAACCAGTGAGGCTACACAGGAATCAGTGGTAGTACTGTGTTTTTTGCAATATATGTTAAAGATTTGGAGGAAGGAAGTGGACATACTGTAGGCAAATTTACAGACAACACAAAAATAGGTGAGAGGGATACAAACAGTTTACAGAGAAATATTAATAGGTTAAATAAGTGGACAAAACATTGGCAAATGGAGTATAATGTGTGAAAATGCAATGTTCTTCATATTGGAAGGGAGAATAAATGAACAGGTTATTATTTCAATGGAGAGAAACTGCAGAAAACTGCAACACAAAGGGACTTGGTGGTACCCGTGCATGAAACACAGAAAGCTGGCATATAGCTACAGCAGGTAATCAGGAAGGCTAATGGAATGTTAGGCCCTTATTTCAAGGGGGTTGGAGTATAAGAGTGGGGAAGTCTTAATCCAACTGTACAAGGTGCTGGTGAGATTATATCTGGAATACTGAGGGCAGTTTTGGTTCCCTTATTTAAAGAAAGATATTTCCTTTGTGGCAGTTCAGAAAAGGTTCACTGGGATGATTCTGGTAGGGAGGAACTGTCTTATATGCAAAGGGTAAACAAGTTAGGACTCTACTTTCTATTGAAGAGAAGATGAGAGGTGATCTTTTTGAGACACAGCGAATTCTGAAGAGGCTTGACAGAGTAAATGTTGGGAGGATGTTTCCTCTCATGGGAGAGTCTAGAACCAAAGGGCATAGTCTCAGAATAAAGGATGCTAATTAAACACTGAGATGAGGAGGAATTTCTTCTCTCAGAGGGTTCTGAATCTTTGAAAAACTTTACCACAGAGAGCAGTGGTGGGCCAGAATTCCTGTGTATATTTAAGGCTGAGATGGATTCTTGATCAAGAGGGGAATCAAGGCTTATAGGGAAAGGGTAGGAAAGTGGACATGAAGAATGTCAGATCAGCCACAAATTCTGGAGCAGGTTTCAGGGGTCAAATGGCCTATGTCTGTTCCAATTTCTTATGGTCATATGGTCCTAAACTTGCTGCCCCCTCTCTCAATGCTGTGTTCAGATCGAAAAAGACCCCATATCCACAACATGCAGAACCAACATAGTTTACAAAATACCATGCAACGACTGCCACAAACATTACAATGTACAGACAGGAAGGAAACTAGCCATCAGAATACACAAACATCAGATAGCAGCAAAACAACACAACGAGCTTTCCTTAATATCGGTACATTCAGACAATGAAGGCCATCAGTTTAACTGGGACAAGGTAACCATAGTAGCCCAATTCAAACATAGACACACACAGGAATTCATTGAGGCTCCACCCATAACGCAATCAACAAACATATAGAATTGGACCTCATATACAAACCCATACAGATCAAAACCGGAAATGGCACAACTCACCCTAACGGACCGGACAGGATAAATTTCAAGTGGAGGAGAATAACATCGCTTTATCGGAGGCCTCACTGATGATGTCATCTAGCACGTTGACAAAACATCTGAATGAAAACAAGCCAGCTCGGTGAGCAAGTCAACAACCACATTGTATTTAATTGGCCACTGCAGGTAAAATTTAATCTTACCTACCTCCACTTCATCAAAACCCCCATGCCCTCATCCCCTAGGTTCCCACCGTCCACCCCAGTGGGATCAAGATTTGCTTTCAGGTGCAGTGATAGGACTTCACACTTGCTTGTAAGTTTTCAGCCAATATTTCTTAATTTGCTGTTTCATGATGACACAGTAGAAAATTAAGGTGCCACTGATCTAAGTTGCATTCCATCACAAAATACTATTTTCCTATCTTTCCCATAAGTGTTTGACAACTCCTCACTATCCGTTTCATTTCATTAGACCATACAATTCAGCAAAGTAGTGGTAATCCATGCTTGATTAAAGACCATGTTTCAGTTTAACGTAATACTTGAACTAATAGGTGTCAAAAGTGCAACAAATCGAATTCAGCCAATACCTTGGTGAGGAGACATTTGCAGTTTATTACCATGTAAGACAGTAACTGTTCTGAAGTGAATTATCCAGACGATGGTGCCAGAGGGCAGTATTACAGCAGTGTTTGATCAAAAATAAAATAATCTGACAGTAGGATCTTTCAGATTACATTGCATAGTCAGACATTATTGTCAGACATTATTGTCACAATATTTTTGCTCTGTGTGAGGGTGAAGAAGTGAAGGGAATGGGGTTGGGTAATATTGTAAAAAAATCTTCTCAACCTCTTTTTTCCTACAGTGCCCTTCAATTTTATAAAATATTCAACAAACTGTAAACATAACACAAGTATTTTCATAGTTATGCAATTAAACATTCGTTTTATGATCATTATACACTTACCTGCTTAATGTGAAACCTCAATGGTCAAATTACAGTGGGTCAATTGGTCTATTTCATCTGTAGTAACCATCAGCTTGAAGAAAGAGCCAAGAACAATACTTAGTTAAGAGCAAATCAGGCTAGTCAACTTGTGGTATTGATTCCATAATATTGAATAGAAGGGCTGTAGAACAATGTTGATACATAATGACCAGGACATTTTTGAATTTGTGCTGGGACAGGAATGTGTTTAGAAGAACTTGCCCAGATTTCATCAGAAAATTATAATTAAAATATCCCAATAAGAACTGCATAATTCTAAGTTTTACAGAGCTTGACATAATGGAGATGCCTTTAAAGTATTGACATTAACTGTCAATTTCTTTAAGTTAGGAAAGTGTATCAAAACTTTCAAAGGGGTTCGCTAACTTTTAATTTCTGGAAACAACGGTTGATATATTATGCAAGAGATTCAGATGAAGTCTGAAAAAAAACAAGATTGACTGCAGCTCTGCCTTCAGCACCATAATTCCAAACAAACCCATCCTCTGAACTCTGAGACCTAGGAGTTGCTTCCCTCCTCTGTAACTGGATCCTTGATTTCCTGACTCATACAGCACAATCAGTAACGATAGGTGACAACATCTCCACCACCATAATCCTCAAATCGGTGCCCCGCAAGGCTGCATACTCAGCCTGTTACTATGCTCCTTATACACTCATGACTGTGTGGCCAAATTCTGCTACAATTCCATTTACAAGTTTGTTGATGACACTACTGTTGTAGGTCAGATCTTGAACAACGATGAGGCAGAACACAGGAAAGAGATTGAGTGCTTAGCAGCATGGAATAAAGACAACAATCTCTTCATCAATATCAGCAAAATGAAAGAGCTGGTCATTGACTTCAGGAAGCAGAGTGGAGGGCACACCACTATCTGCATCAATAGTGGTCAGGTGGAGATAGTTGAGAGCATCAAGTTCCTGGGAGTGAGGATCTACCCATGCCACTGCAACAATCAAGAAAGCACATCAAGGATCTACTTCCTCAGGAAGTTAAGGAAATTCAGCATGTCTGCAAGGACTCTTATCAATTTCTATAGATGCACCATAGAAAACATAGAAACATAGAAGATAGGAGCAGGAGGAGGCCATTTGGCCCTTCGAGACTGTTCCACCATTCTTCATGATCATGGCTGATCATCCAATTTAATAGCCTAATCTTGCTTTTTCCCCATAACTTTTGATCACATTCGACCCAAGTGCTATATCGGTCGCCTCTTGAATTCATTCAATGTTTTGGCGTCAACTACTCCTTGTGACAATGAATTCCACAGGCTCACCACTCTTTGGGTGAAGAAATATCTCCTCATCTCTTGTCCTAAATAGTTTACCCTGACTCCTCATACTCTGACCCCTGGCTCTGGACACACCCACAATCAGGAACATCCTCTCTGCATCTACCCTGTCCAGACCTGTTAGAATTTTATAAGTCTTTATGAGATGCCCCCCTCATTTGCCTGAACTCAAGTGAAAACAATCTTAACTTAGTCAATCTCTCCTCATATGTCAGTCCCGGCATCCCTGGGATCAGCCTGGTAAACCTTCGCTGCACTCCCTTGAGAGCTTGAGCATCCTTCCTCAGAAAAGGAGACCAAAACTTCACACAATATTCTTGATGCGGCCTTACCAAGACCCTGTATAACTGCAAAAACACATCCCTGCTCCTGTACTCGAAACCTCTCACAATGAAGGCCAACATACCATTTGCCTTCTTTACCGCTTGCTGCACCTGCACGCTTACCTACAGTGACTGGTGCACAAGGACACTCAGGTCCCACTGCACACTTCCCTCTCCCAAGTTCAATTCTTTCAGGTAGTAATCTGCCTTCTTGTTTTTGCTTCCGAAGTGAATAACCTCATATTTATCTAAATTATACTGCGTCTGCCATTGATTTGCCCACTCACCCAACCTGTCGAGATCATGCTGAAGGGTCTCTGCATCCTCATCACAGTTCACCATCCCACCCAACTTGGTATCATCTGCAAACTTGGAGATGTTATTTTTTGTTCCCTCATCCAAATCATTAATATAAATTGCTTGGGTAATGAAAGCTATCAATTTAACTGGGACAGCATCACCATCTTAGCTCAAGCCAACCACAGACTTGCATGGGAATTCCTAGAGGCCTGGTTTTCAACCCATAACACAACCAACACCATGTGGAATTAGACCCCATATACAAATGTATGCAAAAAAGAACTGGAACTGACACAACCTAACTTAACAGATCGGATCATATAAATTCCAAGTGGAGTAGACCAACATCGCTTCAGTGGAGACCACACTGATAATGTCACCTAACATGGCGAGGACAAGTCTGTACAATAACCAGCTAGCTCGATGAACAAGCCAACAACCTCATCTGCAACCCAAGCTACAAATCTTTGCGAGAACCTTAATTTACACATTTTTGGAAGTTTTACATAACGGAATGGAAGTCACATGTAAATTATCAAGCTTGAAAAGAAATAAAGCTCGACCCAAGAATTCACAAATGAACTGTATTTCAGGCAGCTGCTTTTGGGCAAAGCAGACAGAAAACATATCAATCCATAACAACAGAAATGGAATGTTTTCTCTTTACCTCCCTGCATTTCTATTCAGGGCCTCAGAAGACAATGTTTAGTGAATAGCAAATCAGAAATTATACATTCATTAGAAACTCAGAAATATCTGCAAAGTTTGCTACTGCTGGGGATTCAAGTCATCGATTAAACAACTGTGGTCCTCGGTTAGATCGCCTAACCAAGCAGCTCCAGTACAATTACAACACTAGCATCTATCTGACAATGTGGAAAATTGCCCATGTATGTCTTATACATAAAAAGCAGAGCAAACCACATTATCCTCTGTCAATCTAAATGTAAAATTCAATCATATTATGATCATTGCCACCTCAGGGTACCTTTACTACAAGGATATTAATTAAAGGTACTCCATTATGCAATGTCAAGTATAGTATAGGCTGTTCCCTGTTTGTCTCTAGAATGTGGTATTCTGAAAAACTATCCTGAGAACATTTTATGAACTCCTAATCTAAGCTACCTTTGCCCATTTGGTTTTTAGAGTTTAGATGTAGACGAAAATATTTGTGATTTTCACCACACCTTTTGACGAGCTCCCATTAGTTCTTCCTCTATTTTTCTTGCAACTGCTCTTTTCTTTCTAAAAATCTTCACAATTGTGTTTGTATATGTATTTGCTGTACTGTTGGTTTTTTTTATATAGGGCTAGAAAGACATAAAATTCATCTTTTGTTTACTAAAGAAAGGCTTGCAATTTTCTCTTTCCTTTTTGAACTAGCGAACTATATTTTAATTGTAGTGCTTTACAGCTGTGTGCTAAAAAGAACTAAACCCTTCAGTATTGCCAACCGAGGGGGTTAGAAAGACAAGAACCAACCACTCCACAGCTGGTCATAACAGATGGCAGCCAGCATTGCAGTAGGAAAACATACACAGCTTTTACTTCTTTCACATAAAGTCATGTGTTAGGATTCATTTGACTTACTTTCTAATCAGTATTATTTTGGAGTCCGATGTTGTTAATAAAGCAGAAGCAATAATGGCACACAACACATTGCACTATGCCAAGTTGCCTGACACTGATTCTTGCCTCTATCACTGTTACTAGTTTTCAGGAGTTGATTGAATCTCACATGTGCCATGTGCCATTAGGTATTGGCAACACGGATTCAACATTTTTGTTAGCTTTGTCCCTTGATGTGTACTTCATGTTCTTTCATATTTCTATGTGTTTGGCCCTCAATGTCAGTTCATGCCTGCAACAGGTTTTAAATTGCTTGCACCAAGTTCCTGTTAACCTCTGTCTGCGTGAAAGGTCCCAACCACTCATGCAAGTACATAGATCTGTTTTGGAGCGCAGTGGATAATCTGGGTTCTGTTGGTGTGTGAGTGAGCTACATTGCAACTGGTTGCAATACTCACCATGAAACTATAAGATATAGGAGCATATAGCCATTCAGCCCATCAAGGCTGCTTAGCCATTTGATCATGGCTGATAGGTTTCTCAAACATATTCTCCTGCCTTCTCCCCAAAATCCCTGATCTTCTTACCGAATAGGGGAGAGGATGGCCTTAGTGGTATTATCGCTGGACCGTTAATGCAGAGACCCAGATAATGTTCTGGGGATCCAGGTTCGAATCCTGCCATGGCAGATGGTGGAAATTGAATTCAATAAATTTCTGGAATTAAGTATCTAATGATACCCATGAATCCATTGTCGATTGTTGGAAAAACCCATCTGGTTCACTACTGTCCTTTAGGGAAGGAAACTGCCATCCTTACCTGGTCTGGTTTACATATGACTCCAGACCCACAGCAATGTGGTTGACACTTAGCTGCCCTCTGGGCAATTAGGGATGGGCAATAAATGCTGCCTAGCCAGCAATGCCCTCATCCCATAAATAAAATAAAAATTGAGAAGTTTCTCTATCTTAAACATAGAATCCATACAGAGTTGAAATAGGCCTTTCAGCCCAACAGGTCCACATCAACCCACAGAGCATTTCACCCAGACCCATCCCCCTAATAACCCACCTAATCTCCACATCCCTGAACACTAGGGGCAATTTAGCATGGCCAATCCACCTCGCCTGCACATCTTTGGACTGTGGGAGGAAACCAGAGCACACCAACACAGACATGGGGAGAATGTGCAAACTACACACAGAAAGGCGCCCAAGGGTCGAATCGAGCCTGGGTCCCTGGCCCTGTGAGGCAGTAGTGCTAACCACTGAGCCACTGCGCCGCCCGTGAATTATTATCGCCCCGGCAGGGAATTGAACCCCAGTCTCCTGCATGACAGGTGGGGATACTAAACACTATACTATTGGGAATTTCACGTATTCAATGACTTGGCCTCCACAGCCTTTTGTGGCAATGAGTTCCACAGATTTACCACTCTCTGCTTGAAGAAATTCCTCCTCATCACAGATCTATAGGGTCATTCCTTCACTCTAAGGCTGTGCCCTCGGGTCCTAGTCTCTCCTATTAGTGGAAACATCTTCTCCAGGTCCACTCTATCTAGGCCTTTCAGTTTTTTGTAAGTTTCAATCAGATTCTTCCTCATCCTTCTAACTCCGTCAAATACAGTCCAGAGTCCTCACCCTCCTCATATTATTGGTATCATTCTTGTAAGCATCCTCTGAACAGCCTTCAATGCCAGCAAATCCTTCTTTAGACATGGAACCCAAAACTGCTCACAATATTCCAAATGTGGTCTGACCAGAGCCTTATACAGCCCACTCTTGTATTCAAGCCCTTTTGAAATATATGCAGCATTGCTTTTGCCTTCCTAACTGCCATCTAAACCTGCATGTTAACCTAAAGAGAGTCCTGAAAAGGACTCCTAAGTTCCTTTGTGCTTTAGATTTCTGAAGCCTTTCCTCATTTAGAAAATAGTCTATGTTTCTATTCTTCCTATTAAAGTGCATAACCTCACACTTTCCCACATTGTATTCCAACAGTTGCTTCTTTGCCCACTCTCCTAGTCAGTCCAAATGCTTCTGCAGCCTCCCACTTCCTTAACATTATCTATCCCTCCACCTTAGTGATATCTGCAAACTTATCATCAATTCTCAGATTGTTAATGCACAACATGAATAGTTGTGCTCCCAACACTGACCCTTGCGAAACACCACCAGTCACTGGCTGCCATTTTGTAAAAGACCCCCTTTATCCCTACACGCTGCCTTTTGCAGTCAGCCAATTCTCCATCCATGCCTAGTATCTTGCCTTTAACACCACAGGTTCTTATCTTATTTAGCAGTCTCCTGTGCAACATCATGTCCACTGGCTCTCCTTTGTCTAATTTGCTCATTACCACCTCAAAAAATTCGGACCAATTTGTCGGGCATGACCTCCCTGTGATGAAGCCGTGCTGACTCAAACCTATTTTACCACGAACTTCCAAGTGCTCCGCAATCTCATTCTTAATAACGGAATCTAAAATCATACCAGCAACTGAAGTCAGGCTAACCAATGTCAACTCTTGCCTACCTTTTAGATAGCTACAAAAAAACTCTTGCAATCTTTGTTTAAATTACTCACTAGCATACTTTCATATTTCATCTTCTGCCTCCTCTTTGATTCTTTAGTTACCTTCTGCTGATTTTTAAAGGCTTCCCAATCCTTCAGCTTCCCACTAATCCTCACCACATCGTATGTTCAAGTGGCAGGCAACCGAAAGCTCAGGGTCATTTTGCAGACAGAATGTAGGTGTTCTGAGAAGTGGTCGCTCAACCTATGCTTCATCTCCCCTATGTGGAGGAGACTGTACTGTGAGCAGTGAATAGAATTAGAATTAACTTTATTGTCTCACGTGCTCACATGAGTATAGTGAAAAGGTTACAATTTGCCAATTGTGGCATCATCATGGTCCAAAGGTACCTCGGTACAGATTCTTAAATACAATTTCTTAGCAAAAAAAATTAGAAAAATAAAGAAATAAAAAGTCCAGTATTAGACATCTTTGCGTAAAATACAGTAGACTTGATCGAGTGAAGTGCTGCTTCACCAGGAAGTCATGGAAGAGGCCTTGGAATGAGGAGGGAGAAAGTAAATAGGCAGGTGTTACTCCTTCTGCGATTGCATGGGAAGGTGCCGTGAGGGTGTGGGGATATTTTGGGAATGGAGGAGGAGTGTCCTGGAGGGAACAGTTTCTGTGGAAGGCTGACGAAGGAGGGAAAGGAGAATGTGTCTGGTGGTGGCATAACGCTGGAAGTGGCAGAAAAAACAAGATCAAAAATCACATGACAAGAGGTTATAGTCCAATAGGTTTATTTGAAAACACTAGATTTCAGAGCTCTGCACTTTCCTTAGGTATAGTGTGGAAGAGGAGGTATACCAACACAGAATTTATAAGCAGAAAGGTAACAACCCTAAAACCCTTGAGATATAAGCAGAGGCTGGATAGGCTGGGACTTTTTTCTTGAATCTGAGGGGTGACTTTAATCAAGTTTATAAAATCATGAGGGGCATGAATAGGGTAAATAGCCAAGGTCTTTTTCCCATGGTGGGGGAATCTGAAACTAGAGATTATAGGTTGAAGGTGAGAGGGGAAAGATTTAAAAAGGACCTGAGAGGCAACTTTTTCACACATGGTGCGTATATTGAACAAGCTGCCAGAGGAAGTGGTAGAGATAAGTATAATTACAAAATTTAAAAGACATTTGGACAGGTACATGAATGGGAAAGGTTTAGAGGGATATGGGCCAAATGCAGGCAAATGGCACTAATTCAATTTAGGAAACCTGGTTGGCATGGACGAGTTGGGCCAAAGGGACTCTTTCCAAGCTGCATGACTTTATGACTCTATGATGTAAGGCTAATGGCTCTGTAGCTCCCTGTTTTCTTTTGTACTCATTTTTTTAAATATTGGAGTTTCATCTGCATTCTTCCAATCTGCAGAAATCATTCTAGGATTTATGGAATTTTGAAAGACGATCATGAATGCACTTGACCTCCAAAAATGTATCACCTCACACTTGTCCGGGTTAAACTCCATCTGCCATTTCTTCACTCAACTTTCCAACTGATCAATATCTCGCTGCTTTCTTTGATATCCTTCCTCGCTAACTACAACTCCATGAATGCTCGTGTTATCTGCAAATGTATTAATTAGACCACATATTATTTTTCATCCAAATTACTATAATCAGACAAAAACAACAGTGGTCCCAGCACTGATCCTTGTTGAACACTACTGCAGTCAGAAAAACACCCTCCACACCCCTCTGTCTTCTATGACTAAGCCAATTTTGTGACCAACATATCAACTCACAGTGGATCCCATGTGTCTTAATTTTCTGGACCAGCCTACCATGTGGGACTTTGTCAACTACTTAGTAAAGTCCATGTGGACAACATCCATTGTCTTACCCTCATCAATCATCTTCTTCACTTCCTCAAAAAGCTCAACCAAACTTGTGAGAAAATCACCCCCCCAACACAAAGTATGCTGATTATCCTAAATAAGTCCATTCTTTTCCAAATGCAAGTAAATCCTGTCTGTACCTATATTCACTAATAATTTCCCTCCCACTGATGTAAGGTTCATCTGCCTAAAATTACCCCTGTTGCCCTTATTAAACAAAGGAACAAAGTGGTTATTTTCCTATCTTCTTGGACCTCACCTGAGGCTATAGAGGATATAAATAACTCTGTCAAAGCCCCAGCTCCTCCCTTGCCTCCATAGTTTCCTGGGATAGATGCCATCAGAACCTGGGAACTTACCTAGCTTAATCTTTTTCAAGACACCTAACAAATCCTGCCCCATCAAATCCCCTGGCACAATGGGAGTCCCAGTCAATACTGGGGAAGTTAAAACCACCCACCAGAGCAACCCTGTTGGTTTTACATCTTTCCATGATTTGCCTACAAATCTGTTCCTCTAATTCCTGCTGGCTATTGGAAGGCCTGTAGTATAACCCCATCATAATGACTGTTCATTTCTTATTCCAAATTTTTACCTGTATTGTTGGATGAATGCTTCAAGATGTTCTCAATGCAGCTGTGACGTCTCCTTAATTAGTAATGCAACTCACTCACCTCTTTTACCTCTCTTTCTATCATGCCTGAAACATCTAGACCCAGAACATTGATCTGCCAGTCCTACCCTTCTCTCAAACATGTTTCTGTAATGGCTACCACTTTGTAGTGCCATGTACTAATTCAGGCTCTAAGCTCACCTGCCTTATCTGTTATTTTTCTTGCATTAAAGTAAATTGTTAATGTTCATTAACCTGGCCCTAATGTTCTTCCCATTAGACTTACTTGACTTAACTTCTACCTTCTCCTTAATTGCTCTGTATGCTGACCTACTGCTCTGGTTCCCACTGCCCTACCACACCAGCTTAAACCCTCCCGAGTGGCACGAACAAAGCTTCCTGCCAGGATATTGGTGTCCCTCCAGTTTCGGTCCAATCTATTCTTCTTGTACAGTTCTCTCCCACCCTGGAAGAAATCTCAAGAATGCAGACATCTGAATGCCTCTCACCTACTTCAGCTCTTTAGCCATGCATTCAGATGTATTATTGTCCTATTTCTGGCCTATACGTGGCACAGAAAGTAATCACGAGATTATAACCCTAGAGGTCCTGATTTTCAACTTTCTACCTAATTCTCTAAATTCCCTTTGCAGGACTTTATCTCTCTTCCAGCCTGTGCCATTAGCACCAATAAGGGAACATGAACTCTGGCTCATCAGCCTCCCCCAACTTCCACTCAGAGAATTTAGTGTCACATATATTATGGTTTAGGCTTTAAGCATCAGACATTTCATCATGAGAATAACGTTGGGTAATGAAGTACAAATGGGAATTTGTGTTCTTGAAGATCATACTCAGTGGAAGGATATGACAATTTGCAGTGGCTTCTTTCTGTAAACAGTCACCTAGCTGTCTTCCAGGTGACCCATGTGAAGTTTGCATACTAAATGTTAATGGGGCAAGTGTCAATGCGAGTTAAATTGAAAGTTTATTTTAAGAAAATAATTTTATACTTCAATTCAATATTTGGTAGGGGTGATACTGCTCATCAAACCTCCCATGCTCAGGTGGTCTCCAATTTCTTGAGATGAATCCTCAGCTGGTGCTGCTAACTGATGGCATATTGAACATAAACATTCACATTCAGTAAGTACCCCAGATTCCAAAGGATTTTCAAACAGGCTTGTTGATAAATCTTCTGTCTGAAATAATAGTTTAAAAAAAAATTCCACGTGAAGGTGAATAAAGATAGAACAGGTTACTCAAAAGTTACAACTGTAAGGGAATATTTCGAGAGGTTGAAATATTTACATGATTATAAAATGGATATGGCACTTACAAGTGATTAAAAATATTCTTCCACATTTTGAACTGTGAATAAAATATGCTTGAGTGTGACTTTTTAAAATGATCCTAAATGATTATGTATTTCGAAAAGTAACCTATTAGATCACAAAAAGAAAATATCTACTGCATTTTTATTACAGTACTGTAATGGAATTATACTGACTGCAAAGCTAATTGTGAATTCTTTATAACTTTTGATCTTTAAACAGTCAGAAATGTTCTATTTAATTGGATCCATTTGTCTCCATTATTCAAATGCACCTCCAAAACACTAGGGCAAGAAGAAAATAGCCTTTCCAGCAAGCGGGATGTTTGAATATTAGAGCTAAACTGAGCGTGAAGAATTGTTTACCTTTTAAATAAGATCAAATTATCGTACCACTCCACAGAAGGAAGTGTGGGGCAAAGATTTCACAAAAGCAAAGCTGATCAAGACTCAAGGTGTCTTTCAAGATCTAGACAGGTAATTTTCTGGTTTCCCCTTGAATAATGACCGAGGCAAGTATCATATAGATTCAGGCTAATGAGAATAAAGAGGACCAGTTGTCAGCAATTATCTGCTATGAAAGACCTAGGAGAAAAGACATCAAACTACTTGAAACACATAGAAATGATTATTTAATATGCTCTGTCAGATACATTCATTTTTTGGAAATTGAAGTATTTGTGAAAAAGGAAAAGAGTTGTGGTCAAGGTGAAAGCTCCTTTTGCACACTTGGAAATTGCGAATAAAGTTCTAGCAGAAAATGTAGCTGAAAATAATTCATAGATTTGCGCAGTAGTTTGCAGAAACTGCTTGATTCACTGCATCTGGTTTCCTTGGAGCCTTCTTCATTGCTAGATGAGCTCTATACTTCTGCTCATCTCTTTCAATGCTATTGAAATAGCCAGTGATCATGGCCATCACTGACTGTCTCCTACTTATGGAAATAACTGCAATTGTCACATCTCACTTGCAAATCTCCTTGTAGCTGAGACACCCTAGAGTTCATGACCCAATGGCCATCTCACTGTACAGAAAGTCTTTGAATCTGCAGTCATCAACCATGCAACTGTGTTGCTAGGTAGACAAGTCCTGGAATTTTCTTCCTACTGGAATAGTGGGTCTATCTACATCGAATGAACTACAGCAGTTCAAGAAAGAAGCTCACCAATTCCTTCTCAAGGGCAACTGAGGATGGGTAATTCGACATCTCCAGGTAGGGACGCTGACTTAATGAAAATAAGAACGTGGCTGAGTCAGCACACAGCCCACTGGTTGATGGATTCAGCATACTCCAGGACTGCGAAAACAATGATCTTGTGTTGCCGAGACGCCAAAGATATGTTTGAAACAACATAGGTGGAAACTGCTCAGATTTTTCTCCTGCCTAGTATTTGTTGCCTATGTCTCACTACTGTAAAGTAGTGTACTGAGGGCACAGGCTTGGTAGATTCACGGCTTGGGGTTTTCAATGAAATCATTGTTGCTTCACATATTCTTTGTCCATGGATGTAATAGCATTGTGACAGATTGCTGGTGATTGTGAAGCCTCGGTATGTAAATCTCTCAACAACCTCCAGAACCATATTGTCAGCATTGATAGATGGAAGAATGGCAACATCATGGACCATGACATTTGTCTTCCTGATGCCAATGGTCAAACTGAATGCTTTACAGGCATGAAAGGAAAAAAAAACAAATATCATTTGAAGAGAATCTAGAATGGTACAATATGCAAAAAAAAATTGAAAGGCCTTTCATAAATTGATAACCCTTGCATTTCATTTCATAATGTGCAGTACCTGGTGGCATCAGTGGCATCTTCATTGGCGAGGTCCAGCGAGGACTCATACTGGCGAGGGTGTTGGTGGAGGTGAGATGTCGCCGAAGAGTGGTGACTTTTGTTCCAGCAGCGGTGGTGTAGTGAAAGGGACTCACAGCTGGCCACCAGGCCCCTTGCCCGTGACGGAGCACTTAATAAGAAGGACTGACGATAGAGTATGATGATAGAATATTTTCGTATAAACCATATTGAAAAGCTCTTATTAAGGGACACAGAGTCCATGGTTAAGAAAGAAATGTAAAAGAGATAATTTCATAAAACTAAAACTATTTTCCTTATTAATATGTTTTATTTATTTGGAAAGGTCTCCAACAATAAATAAATTCTGAAGAAATGATGATTCATGTTTAAAGAAGTTAAGATGTGGAGGTGCCAGTGTTGGACTGGGGTGGACAAGGTCAGAAATCACACAACACCAGGTTATAGTCCAACAGGTTTATTTGAAAAGGCAGACTTCGGGATACATAACAATGCAGAGATACATAACAATACCGAGCAGAGGCTGATAGCCAAGTTCAGTACCCATGAGGAAGGCCTCAACCGGGATCTTGGGTTCACGGTCACGCTACAGGTGATCCCACCGCACTATACACCCTCACACACGCACACATACACACACACACTCACTCACACATACACCCCAACACATGCACACATACACACACACACTCACTCACACATGCACACACACACACACACACACATACACACACACACTCACTCACACATACACCCTCACACACGCACACATACACACACACACTCACTCACACATGCACACACACACACACTCACTCACACATACACCCTCACACGCGCACACATACACACACACACTCACTCACACATACACCCTCACACACGCACACACACACAGACACACTCACACATGCACACATACACACGCACACATACACACACACACTCACTCACACATACATCCTCACACACGCACACATACACACACACTCACACACACGCACACACACATACACACACACACTCACTCACACATGCACACACACACACGCACACATACACCCTCACACACGCACACATACACACACACACGCACACATACACACACACTCACACACATACACACACACACATACACACACACACTCACTCACTCACACATACACACACACACACACACACATACACACACACACACTCACTCACACATACACACACACACACGCACACATACACAAACACACTCTCTTTCTCTTCCACCCTCACACACGCACACACACTCTTTACCCCAAACACACACACACACACACACACACACACAATCACACACACACACACACCAGTATGAGTCCTCACTGGACCTTGCCAATGAAGATGCCACTGATGCCACCAGGTACTGCACCAGCCCAAACGCGACTCTGCTGTCACTTCAGACCCACTTTACTGATGCAGCCACTGCCAGTGCCACCAGAGGTCATACCGAGCCCAAACTTGCCTCCGCCTTCATGAACCTGCAACAGATGAAGACGCCCCTGGGACCCCAAACTCGCCCCTGACACAGCCGCCATGAGTCCATGGTGGGCCCACTCAAGTCTGCACTGGCCTCACCCGCCGACAACCAAAAGTCCCAATATTGACAGAATTAAATAATTATACAAACATGGACATCCAACAACACTTATGCGGAAATGTGGGACAGTAAGTAGCAAAAGAACTTTTGGCAATTGCTTTAGACCACATGAGCAAAGAGAAGAAATTAATGCCATTCTATTTCAAGAAACGTCTATGGAGACAATGCCTTTAATGACCTGGAATGTGGCGATCAGTCGTTTTTGAAGAGAACAGTCTTTCTTTGTGGCAGAAATTAGCAGAATTTCCTCTCTGTATATTAAATACAGGTAAATTCTGATTTAATCTGCAAAATCTTGTCTGGAATTCACATACTGAAATGTTCCAATGATCTTCTTGGTCCAAGGGATGAATGCAACATGTTATATTGCTACCACAATTATGTTGTTGTTCTCCTAATTAGAAATTCCAGGTACAACATAAAAATGAGGACCACTTCCTGAGGAAGCTTCCCAAGGTCGCGTTTGATGAGGCAGTTTGACTAAAATGTTGTATTTAATGTGCACTAATTTTACACTGCTGGAGAACTCATACTTTAACATCTGTTTCCAGGGGGGAAACAAAACCGTAAAAATGATTGCAGCTGGTCACTATCGAAACTGTGTATTTGGGAGGTGCCTGTGCAAAAATAATCTTGAATCACAACAAAATCTTAGCATGAATTTTTAGGTCTTAATATCTAACTTTATATCTGAGTGAGGCCACTTCTTAAAAAGTTACTTTTATTTTTCTTTATTCAATGATTACCTTGCTTAACAAAGTGCATTGCCATTAAAAAGGTGAACCTTTGCAATCTTGCTGCGATAAGATGAAATTCATGGGAGCTGTTCTCAACAGTGAATGCCACTGAGGCAGAGTGCGTTTATTTCATTAATGTGTTGCACATATTTCAATCTACAAAATGACTGGGAAGGTGATAGTATTTTATGTTTTTATTCATTCTTGTTTTTCAAGGGAAGAACAACAGCTTTGGCTAACAAAAAAAAAATGTTTGAACAATTGCTTACAATGGAAGCTAAAGAATATTGAGCATTATGAGACAAAATGCAAGGGTTATCAATTTATTAAAGGAAGGCCTCAACCGGGATCTTGGGTTCATGCCGCACTACAGGTGATCCCACCACACCTTACACTCTCTCTCTCACACACACACACACACACACACGCGCACACACACAAACACACACACACACACACACTCTCTCTCTCTCTTCCACCCTCACACACGCACACACACTCTCTCTCCCACCCATAACACACACACACTCTCTTTACCCCTCACATACACAGACACACACGCACACACACACACACACACTCTCTCTTTCTCTCTCTCCCCTCCTCACATACACACTTTATCTCTCCACCCCCTCATGTCCCCTCACACACACACACATTCTCTCCCCCCTCAACATACGCATATACACAGGCACTCTCTTCCACACTCACACACACACACACACACACACACATGCACACACACACTGTCTCTCTCTCTTCCACCCTCACACATGCACACATACTCTGTTTCTCCCCCGTCACACACACACACACTCTCTTTACCCCTCACATACACACACACACATACACACACACACACGCACACACTCTCTCTCCCCTCCTCACATACACACTTTCTCTCTCCACCCCCTCACATCACCTCACACATGCATGCACACAAATAGTCCCTCCCCCCCACACATACACATTTACACAGACTCTCTTCCCCCCCCACACACACATACGCACACACACACATACACACACACACACAAATACATGAATCTATGGGGTGAATTTGTACATTTTATTTTGTTCGAAAGGCACACAATTTATAGACAGTCAGTCAACATGATGTTTTATAAATTCCTACTTTAGAAATAAAACCAGTCTGACGCCAAGCTAAAACACAAACAGATTCTAAACAAGGTCTTACACCTAATATGTATTAGGCCTAAAATATCACTTCTTCTTTACTCTAATAAAACCATTAGTTCTCTCAGGACTGTGACTTGAAAGGAATTCGGGGATTTACATTTACATATTAAGCAACTAAAGCCTTCTAACAGATTAAAGATTTAACAGCATCTTAGGTTTGTTTAATACATCCTCATCAATGGTGTGAACCTTTGTCTTTTACTTATAAATTCTGTGTCTGATACCACCTCTGTCACTAACACCTGAAGAAGGACTGAGGCTCCGAAAGCTTGTGTTTTCAAATAAACCTGTTGGACTTGTGTTGTGTGATTTCCGACCTTATAAAAGTTAAAATCAGTGCAGTGAGGCTATTTTGCAATAATAGAGGCCAATCACACAAAAATTCATTTAAACTTGAATGGACAAGATTCCATATTTTCTAATGCGCACGGAGTGCAGTCAGTTCAGGGGAAGATAGGTTGGATTTGGTGAAGTGGGGGGGGGGGCCGAGAAATTGAGGCGACCAATATCACTTTGACAGTTCTCAATGAACAAATTGAATACAGGTCAAAGGCCAGAGGGAGGGGTTGAGATGGAGGGAGAGTGTTGGAACTGGGCGAAGGTGTCTGTGGGACGGGGAGAGGACTTCTGTCCAAAGAAATGGGCTCAGAGGCGATGATGGTGGAAGAAGGGTTCGATGTCACGTTGTGCCTGAAATTCGTTAAAGTGGGGACGCAGAGGGAAAAAGCTGAGGCCTTTGCTCAGTACAGAACGTTCAGCATTGGAGAGTGGAAGGTTAGGAGGGATGGTGAATACCCGACAGGAGGTGGGGTTGTGGGATGGGATGGAATCAGAGGGAAGGTGAGGAGAGGAAGGTTCCAGAGGGCCATGGGTATCTCTGAGTTGTTGCGTCTTGTGGGCCTTGATGCCTGAAAGGAAAAGAAGATGTTTCTTGTTAGCACGGTGAATGAGCTGGAGGATGAAGTGGAACTGTGGAGTGGTGCAGCCCTGAGCCAGCGTGATGCAATGCCGTTGGAGAGAAAGGTTGAGAGTGTGCATGTGACGCTGCATGGCATTGAGTGTGGATCCCAGGATGCGGTGAGAGCAGCTGTCTGTGGAACATTGAACATCACAGAGATATCTGAGATCCTGGGAGGATTCAAAACATGAGGGATGAAACTTCAGTTGGAATCCACGTGGGGTGAGTCTGAGCTGGAGGTAGTCACCAAGGAATGTGATATGGCTGTGGAAACGAGTTTTTGAAGAGATCTGGCAGTGAGTTAAAACTAAATAAAAACTGAAAGCACTGCAGTTGCTGTAAATCAGGAACAGAAACAGAAATTGCTGGAAAAGCTCAGCAGTTCTGGCAGCATCTGTGAAGGAAAAATCCACTAGACCTGGACCGTTAACTCTGATATTTTCTTCACAGATGCTGCCAAAAGGAAAATGGGATTTTGTTATAAGAAATGGATAAGAACTAATCAAGGAATGTAGGTTTTTGGTTCAGATTGAAATGTTTAAGATTGATTTAATGCTGTATTAATACTTCCTACCAGCAGTGATAATCTCAACAACGTAGCAGACTTTGCTAAAAAGCAATTGATTATACACTCAGGTATCAATTGGCTGTTGATGCATAAACACTGCTGTGACATATGACTGCATGAATGAAATTCAGGGTAAAAGGAATTCCATTGAAGCTCGAAGCCACAAATAGGAAACAATGCTACTGAAATAAACAGCAGATTGATTAATTTGTAAAAGACTTCCTGTAGAAGCCTTCATCAAGATGAAGATTAAAATATCTAACCAGTGGTTGTTGGTTACATATTAACTGTATATGGATTAACTGAATCTGAAAGCTGCTTCTGAATGTAATGGTAATTACTACACTAAAATCATCACTTTTCTGGAAATGCTGTGGCCTTGTACAATTTGTCATTGTGCAGTTATTCCCTACACCGAATCCTCCAATTGAGAACATAATGAGCAGGCAAGATTGCGAACACTTACTGCTTATGATTCAGTTGGCAGCAATATTACATATTTTTCTTTGGTGATTTTTACCCCCTTTCCTCTCCCTCCAAGGGCTCTGATTTCTCACGAAAATGTTTGTTCTGCAGACATTGCTGGCCGTCCATCTGATTTGTTTGCCCAGGCTATTTCAACAGCAAGGAATAACTGGACAATGACAGATTACAAGAAGAAGCAGCAGTGCAGCGCAGGAACAGGTCCTTTGGCTCTCCAAGCCAGCATTGACACATTTTGCCCTTCCATACTAAAACTGTCTTCACTTACTGGATCTGTATTCCTCTATTCCCTTCCTATCGATGTGTTCGTCCAGGTGGTTGTTGAATGCTGCTACTGAGTCTGCTTCCACCACCTCTTTTGGTAGTGCGTTCCAGGCACTCACTACACTTTGTGTGAAAAATGTGCCTACCACATCTCTTTTAAATGTGCCCCCTCGCAACTTGAACCTGTTTCCCTTAGTAATTGACCCCTTCACCCTGGGAAGAAAGCCTCCTACTTTCCGCTCTACCCATGCTAGTTAGAATCTTATAAACTTTTATCAGGTTGCCCCTCAACCTCCTGCGTTCCAGTGAAAATAAACCCTGTCTATCCAACCTTTCTTCATAGCTAAAATCCCCCATATAAGGCAACATCCTGGTAAACCTTTCTGTACTCTTTCCAAAGCATCCTCATCCTTCTGGTAGTGTGGTGACCAGAACTGTACACAACTGTACAAGGCCACATCATTTCAGCTCTATTGATACTTGGAAAGCAAATAAATAATAAAATAAATGAATGGAGTGAGGTATGACAACATTAATAATAAAGAAATTCTGAGAAATATTACCAGCATAATGAAAGACACAATGGGAGATTATAAAGGCTAAAAAGACCAATGAAGAAATAAAAGGCAAGCATAATATAAACAGAACAAAAAGATGTTTTACAAAGCATTTAAAATATGATATATTAAGTAAGGAAATATTATGATTGCTCAAAGATGAAGGATTCTTGTTTTGTGTTATTGTTGATCGTTGCCAAGATTTCTGTTGATTGTCCATCCCCAGTTGGTGAGAAAAAGTCCATTTCTTCTGAACCACAGAATCTATATGGTGAAGGGGGCAATAAATAATGCTATTAGCTGGTGCATCTAATAATATGATAGTGCATGAATCTTGATATACGTTCACATCAAAGTAGGATGACACTTGGAGGAGAACCTGGAAGTGATGATATTCCTAAGCATCTGTTGCTTCTATCTTTCTAGGTGCATGAAGTCATGGCTGATGATGATGATAACATAAAATCCTTGCTGAATTGCTGCAGTCCATCCTATAACTGATACACTTCAGCCCTGGTTTACAAGCTAATAATATGCTGGAAAGATGGTTAAGTGAACAGGAGACCACAACCAGACAAACAATAATCTTGTTGAATGGCCCTAAGGGCCTAATGGCCTGCTCCTATTCTTAAGTTAAATCTTCCTATGTTCAAAAGTAAATTGTGTTGCGAGTTCAAATCTAAGCTCATGGATGGGGAACCTATCAATCACCTGCTCTGTCTTGCATGATACAAGCTGTTGACAGCTGCATTCACTAAAATCAGTGGAACGTGTTCCATCACACTTCAATTTCAAGTTGCCTTTCCCAGCATTTGAAGCCTAAGCATATTCACTCTGCATGAATGGAAAATGGGCAAATAAATTATTGCTAATGTTATTGTTTACAGATATGGATACTGTGATTTTCTCTATCAAAGTAGCACCGACATTGTTTCAGTCATTCGTCCATTGCATTTCACCTCTAGAGAATGGTAAGTGATGGAGGGGAACTCAGCTCATGGTGGACACCTTCAACACTGGACTCTGTTCATTAGGTATAACCCTAGGGTCTCCATGTCTCCTTTTACCCTGATCTATGCATACAGCCCACTTCTATCCATTCCCCAATGTGGACACCCAACACATTGAACTTTGCCTCCAACTGTCCTCTCTCCATCTGAACCCAATGTTATACTTTAATGATGTCCACCCAGCTTCTCTATGGTCCCACTGTGGAAGCCACTGTGGAGGTCACTGCCAATAATAAATCCTCCTGAAGCTTACAGCGCCCTGTGATGCTGTTCTGTCTACCCCGCATACACTTTGAGTTTCCTCCTGTCACCACTCTTAACCCCACCTAAACATCTGCCTTTGTTTCCTCTGCTCAGCCTTGTCACCCCCGCCCCTTTTACAGTGAAGTTCCTACTTTTGGTTTCTGTTCAATGTTCAATGCGTTGATCCCCAGGACCGTGTTTGTCCCACGCCTCTGATCAACTTCAATGAGCAGTCTCTATACAAGACTGAACCAAACCCCGTACTGCGGTGTTTGCAGCTCTTTGACTGAAGATATATAATTTCCCTGATTGCTAATGGTGGCCTGACAGGAACGGCCATTGATCACTTTGGGGAGTGTAGTTCTGTAGTTCCACTGACCAGCCTGACCTGAATGGATGACTGGCCCTGGGCAGGCCCCTCGACCGTAGGCAGGCTGTGTCGATGACCGATTGTACTGGGACTGTTTGACTTACAGTCGCAATATCCCCGCACCCCTAAACTCGACTGGTCTGAGGATGAGCCTCCACTCAATTTTTGACATAGCAAGTTGGTTGAATGAACATGCAGTGTGTGTTTGTCGTGCAGGCAGCTGGCATATGCTGTAGTTGTTGGATTTGATGTGCCAGTGTGCCATACAGCTGTGTCCTCTCTAGTGACAGATCCCTGCTGGTGAGCATGACAAGAAACCTGTCAGTGTGTCTGCACAAAAGAACACATCCAAACAGCAATCCTGACAGCCTTTCATTTTGGCTGAAATGTCAATGGGTTAACAGGACGGCACAGCATGGCAATGCAAGCCACGAAGGGTGTAAGCAGGCAAGCAAGCAGGCCTGAGATGCAGCCTGGTCTGACCTGTGAACTGAGTGCCTCTCCACGCATTCGGTCTTCTTTCAATGCTAGCACCCTGAAATGCAGGTCTTTGCTTCCTAAAAGTCCTGCAACTGCACCGGAGAAGTGCTATGAGCATCATGTGGGTTTGGCAAATGTCAGATGCCAATGGTTTTAGATGTGGGTGTGTGCAGCTTGGAGCATGCAATGAGAGGCTGGTTGGCACCGAGCAATAAAGAGCCAGTGACAAGTTGAAGTCAGCAGGTATCTGTTCTAACTTCCACGTTGAGAAGCCTTGATGTGTAGCTTGTTTGATGCATTTGGCAAGATAGGAAGTTGAGTATTAATGAGGT
>NC_063332.1:67693219-67713387 GCF_021869965.1 Rhincodon typus
CAGTGGATCTCTCTCCCACTGCAACTCTCTCGTAATCTCATTGGCCTTGAAATTGCTCGACCACGTCCTGAAGCAAACCAGGTACTACAGCCACATTACCTTTCTTAGTACCTGCCTACAGAACCGGTTCATCCCCAATGGACTACAGTCCACATTTAGGCCTTCCCAATTTGGCCCCAAGCGCGACAATGTCTACATTACTGCACCTCCCAGTTGCGAACCATTTCAACTCCCCCTCCCACTCCTCAGATGACATGTCCATCCTGGGCCTCCTGCAGTGCCACAACGATGTCACCCGAAGGTTGCAGGAACAGCACCTCATATTCCGTTTGGGAACCCTGCAGCCCAATGGTATCAATGTGGACTTTACAAGCTTCAAAATCTCCCCTACCACATCCCAAAACCAGCCCAGCTTGTCCCCGTCTCCCTAACCTGTTCTTCCTCCCACCTATCCCCTCCTCCCACCTCAAGCCCCACCCTCATCTCCTACCTACTAACCTCATCCCACCCCCTTTAACTGTCCGTCCTCCCTGGACTGGCCTATCTCCACCCCAACTCCTCACCTACACTCACCTTTACTGGCTCCATCCCCGCATCTTTGACCTGTCTGTCCGCTCTCCACCTATCTTCTCCTCTATCCATCTTCTATCCGCCTCCCCCTTTCTCCCTATTTATTTCAGAACCCCCTTCCCCTCCCCCATTTCTGAAGAAGGGTCTAGGCCCGAAACGTCAGCTTTCCTGCTCCTCTGATGCTGCTTGGCCTGCTGTGTTCATCCAGCTCTACACCTTGTTATCTCAGATTCTCCAGCATTTGCAGTTCCTACTATCTCTGAAATAATTTTGTCAAATAGGATTTCCCTTTTGCAAAACCATGTTTACTTATTATAGTCACACTGATTCGTGTGTATTATTAAACCTTAATAATAAAATCCCGCACTTTCTTGATGATCAATGTTACACTGTAGTTCATTATTTTCTCTTTCCTTCCATTTTTCAATAGTGGTGTCACACTTACTAACTTACAATCTGCTGGGAGCATACCAGAACTTAGGGAATGTTGAAAAATCTTAGCCAGTCCTTACATTATTTCTGCAGCTATCACTATCAGATTCTAGAATGTAGAGCATCAAATCCTAGGGACTGTCAGATTATAGGACAGAATTTCTCTCTCTCTGGCATGGCATGAATAATGGTGAAGTGGCAAAATATACTGAAAATGAAAAAAAATTGACATTGAGAGACAACCCCTTAAGCTGAAAATGGTGACTTCAGAATCTCACCACTGAGTGGCAAATACCTTACTTCCATACACTTACATCTCATTCAAACCTTATCACTTGTAAATCTACTCTTTTCCACCAAGAGACTAGACGACACAAATGCCTGATGTAAATCAAATTGGGAGCTGGTAGATGCAGCTTGATGAATCCTTATCCTGGGATTGTTCAGTTACTTCTCAATAACAATATCGATGCATGCTCCAGGGCTACCATCCCCCTTAACCCTTCACCCTTGCAAGTCAGCATTGGCAAACCACCAGACTTACCATACCATCATGTCTGCTCTTGGACCAACTCTCAGAGCATCATAGAACACCTACAGTACAGAAAGAAGCCATTTTGGCCATGGAGTCTGCACTGCCTAATCCACCTAGCCTACACATCTTTGGACTGTGGGAGGAAATCAGAGCACCCACAGGAAACTCACACAGGCACAACGAGATTGTGCAAACTCCACATCGACAATCATCAAGGCCCAAATCAAACCCAGGTCACTGGTGCTGTGACACAGCAGTGATAACCATTGAGCCACCTGCGCCCTCATGGCAATTTAGCCCTTTAACACATCAATATGAAACTCACGGACTTTTATAACTGCATGCTTCTGCCAGATTGCTTTGTGTGCAGGGATACATGCATCTCATACAACTTCACAGGATGCAACCTTTGGCTTTTCGCTTGCTTCCTTAGTGTTCATTCATGCTACCACTTACCTGGTGCATAGGATTAAGGTATTTGTATACTTCTCAGCACATTTCTTAACATATATTCAGCATTAACTTGTGGGCTGGCAGCCTTTGTCTAACTCACATGATTTCCTTAGCGCGCACACACACTTTTAACCCCAACTATAGGCTGTCAGCCTCTGTGGCTTCCCTTGAATCCTAGCATAGAGGGAGAGGTACACTGATTGTAATGGGGAGCACTGAGAAGTTAGTCTGTCATTCTGATAGGGGGTGCACACATTTTAGGGCTCTGTGCCACATCAAAGTGGCTCAGTGGTTAGCATTGCTGCCTCACAGCGCCAGGGACTCGGGTTTGATTCCACCACTGGGTGACTGCATGTGTGGAGTTTGCACATTCTCCCCGTGTCCGCATGGGTTTCCTCCGGGTGCTCCAGTTTCCTCCCACAGTCCAAAGATGTGCAGGCTAGGTGGATTGATAAATTGCCTGTAGTGTTCAGGGATGTGGAGATTAGGTGGGTTATAAGGGGTTGTGTCGCTGTGGACTTGATGGGCCGGAGGGCCCATTTCCACATTGTAGGGATCCTATGAACCTACATTATGTACCAGCAGTCAAAGGGATGGATTGAGTACAATGGAAGTTGAGGAGAAGTTAGAAGTGGTGAATGAGCAAAACAGGTGATGAGGTGTTTGAGTGAGCAGGATGCATAGACAGCTGAAAGGTTTGTACTTTAGGAGGTTGTGGTGGGGGAAAGTGATTGAATAGACATGACACATGAGACACTGACAAGTGTAGTCCATGAACCATGGTGTGAGAGATGTGAGTAGTGGCAGAGTTAGACTGAGCATGAGTGTGAGTGTGGGGTAGCAAAGAGAAGGTGGTGTCACTTACTCTTGCAGAGTGCAGAAAATTGTTGACTTGCATTTGACACTACTGGGAACTCATTTTCACCTTGCACACAGCACCAATCTGTGTTGCAGTTGGTGTCCAGGCTGGTGGGTCAAGTGGTGGCTTTCTGTAATGGTCAGTTAGGGAAAGGACTGTTTTCCATATATCATAGACCATATATCATGGATACAGATCACCAAAACTTCCAAGTGCAATCCTGTGAAGTGAAGACATGCTTTTCTTTCTTCTGGGCCATGCCCTGAATGTTACAGCTCAGTTACTACAATGCGAGGGCTATCCTGAAGTAGTGTGTAACTAGGTTTTAAACATAACCCCAAAGGCATAAAAGCCAGAAGGTTCCAGTATTCGCAAGCACTTGCATTTCTCAAGCCTTGCGTTTCTCTAAAAAGGCACCCAGGAGTCTGCTGCATACTTATCAGGTGAAAAGTGAAGATAGTAAGTGAAAAGTCACTATGGCCCATGGAGGCCCAGGCACTACTAGTCTCACTCACAAAACAGTTTAACTCTAAATAAGAAAATTCCACACACGGTCTCATAAGGTTCTCCAGTATTTTCCTCTGTTGAAGTTAATTATCTTGATGGCTTCAGTCCATGTAGCCCTTAGGTTATCTCTATTACTGATATATAGTTTATGGCACCTACTGTGAAGACAGGCACACAATATGTGTTTAATGTCTCTGCTGTTTCCTCATACACTACAATAATTTTTGTTTAGTCATGGGATGTAGGCATCTACTGACAAGGTCAGGATTTGTTGCCCATCTCTAATTGCCCTTGGGTTAAATAATGGAAATAGTACAGAATTAAATAATTCACTCCTTCTGCTAAAAATTAAATCATGGCCAATCTTCCACCTCAGTGCCATTTTGGCTTGTAGGTCATTTCAGTGGGAGGCTAAGAGTCAGCCACGTTGCTGTGGGTCTAGAGCCACATGTCAGACCGGGGGTGGGGATTATAGATATCCTGTGGCCAGGTGGCCAGCAGCAGAACTGGTTATCAGACTGGTTAAGAGCGACAGTCAAGTACGTTGGGAACTTGGGTCAAGCTAGTTTAATCTCTGACCTAGGTTAAAACTGCAGCTTACAGAACATGGCTGTTGATGACTGGAAAATGTTGTTGTTTGTCGCATACAGAGCGCAGATGCTCTATGAAACGGTCTCCGAGTCTACGCTTAATCTCATTGATGTGGAGGAGGCCACATTGGGAGCAGCGGATACAGTAGACTAAGTTGGCGGATGTACAGGTGAACCCCTGTCTGATATGAAAGGCTTGTTTTGGGCCATGAATGGAGGTGAGGGGGGAGGTGTAGGGGCAGATGTAGCACTTCCTGCGGTTGCAGGGAAAAATGCCGGTGGTGGTGGGCTTTGTGGGGAGTGTGGAGCGGACAAAGAAGTTGCAGAGAAAGCAGTCCCTACAGAAGGCAAATAGGAGCAGGGAGGCAACTATATCTCTTTGGTTGTAGAGTCGGATTGTAGGTGGTGGAAGTGGCGGAGAATGATACGTTGGGTTCAGAGGTTAGTGGGCTGATATGTGAGGACAAGGGGGATTCTGTCTTTGTTTTTGTTGGGGGAGGGGATGTGAAGGCAGAGGTGTGGGAAACGTAAGAGGTGCAGTTGAGGGCATTTTTGAGCACCAGAGGGGGAAATTACGGTTCTGGAAAAATGAGAACATCTGGGATGTTTGGGAATGGAATGCCCCATCTTGGGAGCAGATGCGATGGAGGCGGAGGAATTGGGAGTAGAGGATTGCATTCTTGCAGGAGGGTGGTGAGAGGAGGTGTAATTCAGGTAGCTGTGGGAGTAGGTGGGCTTGAAATAGATGTCAGTTTCGAGGTGGTTACCAGAGATGGAGATGGAGAGGTCTAGGAAGGAGAGGGAGGTATCGGAAATGCTCCAGGTGAATTTGAGGTTGGGGTGTAAGATGTTAGTAAAGTTTAAGCTCCTTGTGTGGGCATGAGGAAGTGCCGATACAGTCATCCATGTAGCGGAGGAAGAGGTGGGGGATAGTTACAGTGTAAAAGCAGAAAAGGGACTGTTCCATGTATCCTTCGAAGAGGTAGGCATAGCTTGGACCTATGTGGGTGCCCATGGCCAATCCCTTAGTTTGTAGGAGATGGGAGGAGTTAAAAAAGAAGTTGTTCAGGGTAAGGACAAGTTCTGTTAAGCGGATACAGGTGTTGGTGGAGGGGGACTGGTCGGGTCTGCGGGAGAGGAAGAAGCAGTGGGCTTTTAGGCCATCTGTGTGGGGGATACAAGTGTACAGGGATTAGATGTCCTTAATGAAGATGAGGTGTTGGGGGCCCAGGGAATTGGAATTGGAGGAGGTGGAGGGTGTGGGTGGTGTCCCAGACATAGGTGGAGAGTTCCTGGACCAGGGGGAAAAGACAGAGTCAAGGTAAATGGAAATGAGTTCAGTGGGGCAGGAGCAGGCAGAGACAATGGGTCGGCTGGGACAGTCTGGTTTGTGGATTTTGGGAAGGAGATAGAAACGAGTGGTGCGGGGTTGGGGAATGAGGAGGTTGCAGGCTGTTGGTGGGAGGTCACCTGAGGTGATGAGGTTATGAATAGTCTGGGAGATGATAGTTTGGTGGTCAAGGGTAGGGTAATAATCAAGGGGGTGGTAGGAGGAGGTGTGAGAGAGTAGGCCCCTGGCCTCGGCTATGTAAAGCTCAGTGCGCCATAGAACAATGGGACTGTCCTGTAAGCTGTGTCCTGTGTTGACCAAATAAGGGAGGTATCATAGTGGTCTGCTGGACATACTGGTACCACTATTACCTTATATGGAGCATGGCATGTGACTGTTTACAACTTGGGATAAACATTTGGTAATTGTTTACCAGTAAGTTCCATTGGCTGGGATTGAATATTGTGATCAGGTTTGGTCAATTCATTGGCTGAGTTCCAGAGAAGTTTCTCGAAGAATGAGCACACTTTGAGGATAAAAGTTATCAGCTCAAAGAATTTTGCAGGAGTGAGCCTTCAAAACCCACATTTGAGAAGTAAGTGCCCTGAAGCTATCTTCAGAGGAGATAAAGAACCACAAGGCAAGATCTATACTGAGAGCAAAAGATGGCCACTTCGCTTGAATCGGGGTAGTATTTGCTTCAAGCCGAACTTATAGAGTTACGCTTGAGTTAAATGTGAATCAAGTTAAAATAGGGTCAAGTGAAGTTAGATGATGAGTTAAAGTTGAAGTTAAGTTTGATGAAATAAGAAGTAAGTGTTGCAATGAACATATGTTTTATATTGATACCTAAAGAGTTAAATAAAGAAGGGTCTGTTTACTTAAATTCTGAATCTGAATGTCTTTTGTCTGTCACACAAGGGAAGAACACTTGGCAGAAGATTGAAACACTGTTTCAGGTAACATCATGAAGGATATTGGTGAATTAGACAGGCCTTTATGATAAGCAGTAATAGTTTCAAAGCCATCATTAACTGAGACTTTCAGTTCCAGATTGCACTAATTGAACTTAAATTCTACCAGCAGCAGTGGAATTTGAATTCTCTATTCAAGAGTGTTAGTCTGTGCTGCTTTATTACTAGTTAAGTGACAATACCACTATACTACCATAGTTCTATAATTCCTCCTGTCTCCCTGTAGCTTCTTCTGTCTCAGTTTCTAAAGAATAAAGCTACTAGCTATTCACTTCCTTTTTATGTACTTGAAGCTCTTGCAGTCTTATACATTCATGGCTAGTAAAGTCATATTCAATTTTCCTCTCCTTTTATCAACATTTTAGTAACTTTTTTGCTTGTATCTGAAACACTCCCAATTCTCAGACTTACTGTAACATTTATAAGCCTCTTATTTTAATCTAATACTATTAACTTCAAAAGCATTGGCAGGATTTTTTTTTGCCATGCTTTTGTTTTTAAATGGAATGAAGAAACGCATGAGGAAGAAACATCATTGCTCAGTCTCACATGGGCAACTACCTGCTTGGAGAGTGGTACAGCATGAGCATGCACAGAGCTGGGATCTCCCAGTGTTGAGCCACCAGGCATGAGCAGGCTGCAGTTGGGACAGGAGGAATGGAGAACATGGATGTGGTGTGTGAACAGCAAGGATCCACAGGTATTCAGCTGCAGAGGCTTCACTGGCTCAGTTTGATTAGGTGAAAAGCAGAAAGAAAAGACTAATAGACATACAGTTGGAAATACTTGGTATATTTGGCAGGCCTGTGAGAAAGACTACTGTTGTTGTTAAGTAGCTGGAGGATTTCAGTTTCAATTTTGCAGAGGCTCTGTGTCAAGCTTAGAGAGCAATGTTTCCAGTCTGGAAGTGGAGGGTACCTCCATGCCAATACTTGCAGTTTCAGTTATGATATGTGTCTGGTGGTCAACCCCTGCTCGGTCAAAGGCTCTGACTGCTGTTATATGGTCTGCAGATATCACTGTTTAAAGGGTCTTGCACCAATCCAGCAATCCGTGCTCCAGCAGAACAATGGGATAACTGAGGCAACAGGGCTGGGCGTGGCTGTTGCCTGTCACTCAGTCAGCCTAGACTGCTGCCACCAATTCAATATGATGGATCAGAAACCTGAGGTTACTAAACATAGAAATACTCAAAAGCACCTTTCAAGGTGACTTGCAGTCTCCCTGAGAGAAAGTCAACAACTTCCCACCAGCTATACAACAACCACTGGGATAGCACTGTGTACAAGTGCTCAGACAGTGAGTGGCACACAAGCCTAAGGAAATCTACAGTGGGGACTTGTTGATTGCTGTTTTGATTAGCAAATTGTCTGCTATGTACTTGGGATAATTGTTTTACAGTTACTTTCAATTATGCATTGTGGTTAAGAGGAGTCTGTGATGGTGCTTATCAGAGAATAATGTTTAGTTGGGGTTTTGTGTTTATAGGAACAACATTTTGAATGAGGTGATCTACTTAGCTCAGCTAGAATAAGGCCATGCATACTGCCTTCTCTCTTGTCCTGCTCCATTTGTTGCAGTCTCTATGTCAGACTCTGAGGTTGTGGGTTCAAATCTCACTTCCAGATGCTAAATTTTGTTAATGTAGCAGGACCCCAGCATAGCTCTTATAGTATGCATGCTCATCATGTGTGGTTGTAGAGAGGAGTCATGGACAGTTTGTAGAACATACATCCCTTATATGAAAGCAAAATGCTGTGGATGCTGGAGATCAGAAATCAGAAATGCTGGATAAGCTCAGCAAGTCTGGCAGCATGAGTTAATGTTTTGAGTCTGAAAAAGAGTCATCTTGGACCTGAAACATTAACTATGTTTCTCTCTTCAGAGATGCTACCAGGTCTGCTGAGTTTCTTCAGCCTTTGTTTTTATGTGGATATCCCTTGTTGCCTAGCAACCTTGGCTTGACGTGATGGCTGAACAATTGGATTTGCACAGAAAAATCGCTATAAGGATTGTTGTCATTCTCAAATACAACAGGTTGCCCATGGTCAGACACCTACTGCATGTTTGGTATCCTTTGTAGTTTAGGCATCTCATGGAACAACCGAAAATGTACAAGTGTACATTTAATGTCATGATGCACTATCTGAGTAAACCTATAATCCTGGCATGGCCTCCTTTTTCCTTCTTTAGATGAGCACAATGAAATCTTCCCTCTTGAGACAAACAGTGCTTGCCAGTACTCTGATGCAGCAATTTGTGATGAACTGGGAGATGTTATGTATGTTGGTTGCTCCATTCTGGAAGGACCCTGGAGAAACTGAGAGACTTGGTAACTGAAAACCCCAGGAAGGGCTGTCTTCTGTATCCTCAGAGGCTGCAGGTCTGGCTGTCAAAGGTGGCAGGAACCTATGAGAACTTCATAAACTGTAGCCAAGCTACATTGCTCCTGGTTTAGTTTGAGGTAAAAAAAAAAGGAATGCCCTGGAAGAGTCTAGGTGGATAAGACTTACTCCTGACAGCCCTCGTTCCCCTCCTCCTCTCTGAGGAGCTTGACCTCTTTCACCACCTCTGCTCCATCTCCCCGTTGTGTTGCAGCCCAACAAGATTGTAACTGCATTCATGACTGGGAGTTTGTGGTCTATCTAGGATGCTTGAAGTCACAATTAAAAGTTTTGTCAATGTACAATATCACTCACCGTGAACTGTGAACTGGCACAATGAGCTACCACCATTTTGTGTGCTTTGCCTCCATCAGGGTGTTTGGACATGATGAAATAGTGCTTATGTTAGCTAACATTAAATATGAATCAGACGTGAGGAATGTGGCACTGAGTAATTCAACAGATATTTATTGTAATTCCTAAAGTATACACATATTGCACTAATGGGTACTTCAGTGTCTGGGCTTGTATTAAACTTTTTTTTTCTTTATTCAATCATGGGATGAGGGACCTCACTGGCTAGGCAGCATTTATTGCCCATCCCTAATTGCCCTGAGGGCAGTCAACGACATTGCGGTGGGTCTGGAGTCACATATAGGCCAGACGAGGTAAGGACAGCAGTTTCTTTCCCTAAAGGACGTGTAAAACTGTTCAGTTACATAGTTTCATGCGGTCATCAGCATGCCATTGTTCAAGCGACCCCCACTAAGATGGAGCATGGCACCTTTATTGCCTCAGGTCACATGCTACAACATGGTGCTATCAAGATATCTAGAGTATGTCTCTTAAAGGTATGATATTGATGAGACGTAACTGAACACGCTTCACCACCTTCAAATGACTCTTCATACCAGCCAGCATTTCCAAAACTCAATTAGAGCCATTAGTGGTTAATCAGCAACTCACCCTCAAGTTACTCACAAAGAAGGCGTCTTCTAGTTACTGATTTGTTCAGTTGTGTGTATTTAAGAGCGGGCATTAGCTGGAGCAGTGACGTTGAAAATAGCAGTCCTAGTTTCAAGCTACACTCCATCTAAAGACATGATCAACTTAGCTTGCCGATTTCTGGTGTACTTTTAACATCCTGACCAAGATGGTATTCATTTTGTGCCATACCAAATCTATAGGCGCTACAGAATCTGATTTATCTACCTTGTTAATTTAGTATGTATTGTTGTGAATTTGGGTAGAGTACTTGTGGATTGGAAGGCAGGATGTTAGAATTTGGTGTTTGTAAAATATTGGTGTTTGTAAAATGATATGGGGAAAGCGGTGCATGGTCCCTTTAAAAGATGGCGTGCTTTTTTTCTATGCTTAGAGATTTAAAAAGAATCTGTGGCTTTGCAAATGCACAGAGCACCTGAATTGAAACATTTATATTAAAAGGCTGTACAGTTAACAGGCAAAGCAGCACTTTTGCCAAGACAACAGGTTTTTGAATTTAGCCAATTAATTTAAACCAGGCCCTTAGATGCCAAAAATCAACTAAATCTAAACCTGATGGTTTTGACAACATAGGACCAATACAATTGTAAGAAATTGATATGTCATCAAGGGTATAAAAGATGAGGGCATTTGGAAAATCAAGGGAGAGCCAACTGTCATCTGCTAAGACAACAGCTCTCAGCTCTAAAAGAAAGAATCACTGGCTCTCACAGAATTCTCTAAGCCTTACAGTAAGCTCCATCTAAATTAAAGGCACCTACTGCACAAATAGCCAATGTCCCTGACAAAAGAATTCAATAGAGAAGGTGTTCCTGACAGAAGGATTCACCGAGAAGGCGTTCCTGACAGAAGAATTCGTCGGAGAAGGCACAGAACATTCCAGAAGACATAACCTGGCTATAATTTCAAGAGATTAAATTCTATTTTTTATTTTTTTTTATATAAGTGGGACTTGTATTTATTGGAACAGCATACCATTAGAATCTTGTTTTATTTGGGAATGGTTAGTAGTTAGAAGGGATTTATTCAGTTTGTTAATAGTTTATTCACTGCTACAGTTAGATAAATAAATTGCTATTTGTTGATTATAAAGAGAATGTCATGGGTTTATTTTCATTTAACCACTCCTTTATGACAGATTGGGGCTTTTTTAACAGATTATAGGGTGAGCTGCGCCTTTCAGTCTTAGTTATCAGAGAGGGGTCAACCTCCAGTTTATAACAGTCCTTTCTGAGGGTCTGTGATCATCAGTCAAATTAAGTGAGTGCTCAGGTGTGCATTATGCATGGTTGTCAGGTTCTGTATATTTCTGAGATTATCTGGCAGTTAATAGTGCCAGTGATATCTCCATCATCTAGTGGTGGCAACATTCAGTTATTTCTATTCACAGAGAACGTCACTGATGGGAATTTTAACTCCTTCCTCTCTTTACTTCGTGCTCCCAAATCCTGCTATAGAACAATGGAAACCTGGTAGTTAAAATGGAGCATTGGTTAATGTGTTGCAACTTGTCCAGGCCCTGAAGACTACAATTTAAGCTGCAGGTGTGAAGGAGGCCCATCTGGAGCTCACAAACCTCAGTGTCTAAATCATTAGTTTGAGCTCTGATGATATCACCAATGTCTGACTGCAATCTTAAACCCAGGCCAATGATAGCACTGGATCCTAGGACAGAAGTAATGCAGCAAAATACATTAATTCAGCTGTTTTTACAGATTTCTTTTTTCCCACGATGAGCAAAGAGCACTTTGAGTCCCCACAGTTAAATCACTGGGCTTATCTGATCATTATCACATTGCTGTTAGTGTGAGCTTGCTGTTTAAAAATTGATTGTCACCGTATTAATATCACTTGCAGGCTCTGGGAGCTGTTGATAGATGACGACTGAATATCATGAAAGCTAGTCACAATTATTAACTATTTATACATTATATACATGACCATGGTTGAGCTGGACATCACTGGAACCTTCTTCCATGATGTCCCAGAATTGTGCAATCTGATGTCATTTGCTGTCACCAATGATGCAGTCAGTTGGTAGCATATAGCTATCGGTCCTATATATTAAACCTATGTTCCCTAAAATTATGCTTTTAAAGTACTTCATTGGTTGTAAAGTGCTTTACAATATCCTGTGGCCTTGAAAGGTGCTATATGAATGCAACTTTTTCCTTTTTCACTCTTGTCCTGGGCCACCCTTCTTTTTCAAATGCCAACTCAAAGCACCATAGTTAATATTAGGAGCATACACTTGAGTCCTCAGTGGTGACGTCCTGCCACTAAAATGTCATATTTCTGCCAGCTGATCAGAGAATTCTTCCTGCCAGGTTTGGCATTGAGGTTGGTTCTGATCATGTAATTGTGGCTGGCATGTTAAAATCTCTGAGCCTCATGCTACAGAGGAGCAGTTCCATTCTCCTGACTCATTGCTCCTCTTGGTCATCTGTAGACTAGCCCCAATAATATGACAGATTAGCTATGCTTTTACCTGGAGAAATGATAATTGACCAATGATCCTGACAGTTTCAAGCATTTTTTTCTAGTCATGCAATTGAGACAGGAATCTGTAAAAAAATTTAACCTTCATCACTTACTCTCTTTTCCTCTCCATATTTTTGCTGAAGATACCATTTAATATTTATGATCTATGTCCTGCCTTGCCACTAAACAAAATGATTTCATGTATCTTAGAACAACTGCTTAAAATTTATGCTTATGAATGTTGGTCAAAGGCTGAATATTCTATTGTGAGTGGATCACCAATCCCCGACGAGATGGAAGTAAAGAATATGATACAGATACAATTACATTCAAGAAGCTTGACACTATCCAGGACACAACAGTTCACTTGATCAATTTAAACATCCAATCTCTCCACCTTTGACAGCAAATCACAAAGATTTCCTTGGTAGCATGATCTAAAACCTCACCCATTAGAAAAACATTACCTACAAGACCCCTTCAAGGCAAGTAGCAGCTGAACTTGAACTTCTATTGCTGTTCCTTTAATATCACTGGAACAAAATGTTGGAATCTCCTGACAGACAGCCTTGTAAGAGCATCTTGGCTGCATAGATTGCAGCAGTTGAAGAAGAAAGCTCACAAACACCTTCTCAACAACTAAGAATTTGCAATAACTGTGGGCCTTGTGAACAATATTCACGTGCCCCATGCTTCTTACCTGTACTGGAGATTTTCTTAGTATCAAAGCTGGGCATCAATCAAATAGAAATGGATCTACGTCAAAATCCATCTTTGAAATTTTAGTCTGCCTTCATTATGCCACGAACTTTGAAAGGTGTCAATTTAAGGATCTTTGACTAAATTTATTGCATCACTTAAAAATATTGAGAGGAATCTTTTCTTCCATTGCATAAGTGCCATTGTTTTTACATTTATATTTATATATCCTTGACAAATGTTCACAAAGTTTTCGATTGCAGTTAATATGTAGCGCAGCGGAATGAGCCTTTCTGGCCTCAAGGATGACTGAGCAACTCAAACTCCAAGCAATGAATTGTAAAGGACAATCACTGTAAAGCTGAAACTACCCAGAGTATGTAATTTCTATGCTTGGCAGCTTCAATAATCAAATATTTCTGTATCAGGCTTATACAGCACTTGCTTCTTTGGTTTGTGGCTCCAGAATTAAATTAACCATACTGGCTGCTGAAAAGTTGCCTAGAATTTATTTTAATCATAAAATGAGAATACTTGTGATTTTCAGTTGAATCACTTCATTGCTCTCTTCATTTTAATGGCACACCATGACTAAACATCTGATTTAATTTTACCTGAATTAATTTTCCTCCTCTGCAGGTGTTGGTCTTGATATTCCTGGGTTTGATGGAGGATACGATTTCGTAATAATGCCTTCGAGAGACCAGAATCAACTACTGGAATTTACTTTGGAGTTCTGCTAGAAAGGAAATCCCAGCATTAATTCTGTTCACTATCAAATAATGCTGAAAATGTGACTAATCTCTGCAATTTAATTAATTAAGAGAGTTTTATACTGAGGGCACATTCCAAGAGCAATGTACTGCCCTTGGAAAGCGTTCTGTTAAATAGTGATGTTCAATATTGGAAGAAGTTTTGTTGAAATAAATTCGGAATTGTTCTACTGTAGGAAAGTAGAATCAAAAAACACAGATTTAAATTTTCCAAAGAACTGGAGAATGGATAAAAGTTCTTTTTATGCAGTGAGTTTTTTTTTACTTGTTTGTGGGATGTGGGGGTGACTGGCTGGTCAGCATTTATTACACATTCCCACTTGCCATTAAGAAGGTGGTGGTGAGCTGCCTTCTCGAACTGTCAGCTGTGGGTTGACCAACATGCCATTAAGGAGGGAATTCTAGAATTTTGACGCAATGACAGTGAAGGAACGGAGGTACATTTCCAAGTCAGGATTGTGAGTGGCTTGGAGGGGAACTTGAAGTAGGTAGTGTTCCCATATATCTGCTGCCCTTGTCTTTCTAGATGAAAGTGGATGTGGGTTTGGAAGGTCAAGTCTGAGGACATTTGATGAATTTCTGCAGTGCATCTAGTAGATTGTACGTACCGCTGCTATCCTGTGTTGGTGGTGGAGGGAGTGGATGCTTGTGGGTGTAGTGCCAATCAAATGGGCTGCTTTGTCCTGGATGGTGTCAAAGTTCTTGAATGTTGTTGGGCTGCACTCATCCAGGCAAATGGGGAGTATTCCATCACACTCCTGACTTGCGCCTTGTAGATGGTGGACAGGCTTTGAGGATTCAGGAGGTGAGTTACTCGCTGCAGTATTCCTAGCCTCTTGTAGCCACTGTGTTTATGTGGTGAGTCCAGTTGAGTTTCTGGTCAATGATAACCCTCCGGACACTGATATTGGGGGTTTCAGTGATGGTAACACCATTGAATATTGAAGGGTGCTGGTTAGATTGTCTCTTATTGATGATGGTTATAGACTGGCATTTGTGTGGCTTGAATGTTACTTGCCATCTGTCAGCCCAAGCCTGGATGTTGTCCAGATCTTGTTGCACTTGAACATGGATTGTTTCAGTATCTGAGGAGTCATGAATGTTGCTGTACATTGTGCAATCATCAGTGAACATCCCCACTTCTGACCTTATGATGGAGGGAAGGTCATTGTTGAAGCAGCTGATGATGGTTGGGCCTAGGACACTACCCTGATGAACTCCTGCAGAGATGCCCTGGAGCTGAAATGACTGACCTCCAACAACCAAGACCATTTTCCTATGTGTCAGGTACGACTGCAACCGCCGGAGAGTTTGCCCCAGGATTCCCATTAATTCCAAGTTTGCTAGGGCTCCTTGATGCCACACTTGGTCGAATGCAGCCAAAGGCTATCACTCTCACCTCACCTCTGGAATTCAGCTCTTTTGTCCATGTTTGAACCAAGGCTGTAATGAGATCAGGAGCCGAGTGGCCCTGGCTGAACACAAACTGGGCGTCACTGAGCAGGTTATTTCTGAGTAGGTGCTGCTTGATAGCACAGTTGATGACACCTTCCATCACTTTACTGATGATCGAGAGGAGACTGATGGGGCAGTAATTGGCCAGGTTGAATTAGTCCTGCTTTTTGTGTACAGGACATACTTCGGCAATTTTCCACATTGTCGGGTAGATACCAGTGTTGTAACTGTACTGGAACAGCTTAGCTATGGGAGCGGCAATTTCTGGAGCACAAGTCTTCAGTACTATTGCCGGGATGTTGCCAAGGCCAGTAGCCTTTGCAGTATCCAGTGTATCCAACCATTTGTTGATATGAAATCAAATTGGCTGAAGACTAGTATCTGCAATGCTGGGGACCACTGGCACTTCTGGCTGGAGATTGCTGCGAATACTTCAGCCTTATCTTTTGCACTGATGTGCTGGGCTCTCCCATCATTGATGATGGGGATATTTGTGCAGCCTCCTCCTCAGTGAGTTGTTTAATCGTCCACCACATTCAAGACTGAATATGGCAGGACTGCAGAGCTTAGATCGGACCTGTTTGTTGTTGCATTGCTTAGCTCTGTCTTCACTAGCTTCTTATGCTGTTTGGAGTGCTGTAGTCCTGTGTGATGGCTTCACCAGGTTGATACCTCATCTTCAGGTATGCCTTGTGCTACTCCTGGCATGCCCTCCTGCACTCTCCACTAAATCAGGGTTGATCCCCTGGCTTGATAATCACGTTGAGTGCAGGATATGCTGGACCATGGGGTTACAGATTGTGTTGGAGTACAATGCTGCTGCCGTTGATGGCCCAGAACACCTCATGGATGTCCAGTCTTGAGTTGCTAGATCTGTTTGAAGTCTGTCCCATTTACCATGGTGATAGTGACACACAACATACTGGATTATTGTGATCTTGCATCAATTATCTGAAGATATGGTCATAGCAGTTTCAATTCAAGGGTATCATAAAAGAATTTTCCTTGCCAAGCTTTGGGAAAGAGCAGGACTGATTGGAAGAATCTTTCAAGGAAACAGTATGATGGAAGAGAAAATCTTCTAAGCTGTAAGATTTTACGAAAATGACTATCTGATATCTGCATACCTTTCTCAGTCAGAACTCCACTTTATATGATCTCTCTACAGGACAAAAAGAGATAAACAAAGGGTTGTAAAGGAACAGAAACAGAAATGCTGGAAAACCGCAACAAGTCTGACAGCATCTTTCAATAATTGAAGTTTCGAGTTCAATGTGACTCTTCTTGAAGAGAGAGATTGTAAAGGAAGCTAGATTAATCATTAGCACCACAGTGGATCCAGTCCATCCCATAGAGACAGTAATGAATGTTCCAAGATCTTTTTCAGGAGCTTCACTTGGGACCTGATCCTTTTATCCTTTTGTCTTTAGGGCAGTTCTGTTCTTTACTGCAGTCAATGCCTGGGACATTTGGCGTCTCACCAAAAGTGGCCACATGTCATTTCTTTATGGCACAGGCTCATTGCAGTTATGGAGTGCATTTGCTAGGCCATGTAGTCCTCTATAAGCTAAATGAAAATTGCCTCAATGCCAAAGCAATGCAATTTTTACAATTTGATAGCGGTCACACAGAGGCGGCTGAGACTGTCATATTTTTTGGAATTGTTGAATCCTCTGGGGTTATTAAATCTATTAACTATTCCCACTTTTCATTGTGTGTTGCAAATGTAGGTGTACACTTTTACATGAACCACAAAGGTTTTCATTCACCTTCTGTAGCTTATTTGCAATGACAGGCACAGCTTTATTCACATGAATTTATCATTTGCTGAGAGCTGTTGTTATGCTTTATTATTTCTCAGTCAAGTGTATCAACTCTATTTCAACATCAGCGTTGTAAAGCAGGTTGACTGCTGAATGACAAGGAAATCTGCTGCTCCCATGAGTAAGATGGTTCTTTGTAAAAGCACTAGTTCTGGAATACATTTGAAGAAAATGTTAAGAATTTAATAAACCAATGTAATGCTTAAAGGACAAAGAAGTTCTGACGCTATGATGGTTTCAAGCATTTACTAAATGTGCCAGCAGTTTTGTGAATTTAGTGATAACATTGTAATTAGTAAAGGATGATGGTAAATGTCCCAAAGGATGGATGAACGCTTAACGATGATACTATTGCTGCTGAACAGTAACAGCCCATGAAGGAAAAGTAGTGACATTGACTGTCAGACTAATTCAGCAGATTTCAATCAGATTCTGAGACTGCTCTCAATCGCTTTTCAGTTTGTTAGTAGAGGCTTTCTGACCACCCAGGAAAACAGAACCTCCATTTACCTCAGTCAGCAGAGTCACCAGATTGGTGTTGTTAAACCTGTGAGCATGCTTATGTTTGTGCTGTGCCATTCAGTTTCCTGCATCATTCCCAACAGCCTTCACAGCCACAGTGCAGTTTCCCTTTAATAGGGAGCCTGCCTTTAAGAAGAGAAACCTGGCTGAACATGTGGTTTGCCAATACCGTGGCATGGCACTCCATGCACAGTGCAAAGGACCCCAGGCAACATTTCAAAGAGAACTACAAATGGGAGTCATTCACAGTCCAGTGCTACTGATCAATCAGATGAGGCAGATACATTAAAATCACATGGTGTCCAATTCGATCTGAATGGCTATGTAAAGGTGCTGAATCAAAATGCTTGAGCACAAAAATGAAATTATCCAATTTCTAGCTAATGGTGTCATATTACATGGAAGGTAAATACATGACTATTGTGGTGGAGAATGCTCTCTATGATCCAGCTATCTGTCCTGTTATTTCAACACTCTTCCTTTTGTTGAGCCTCGTGAATTCCTTATTTTATTTCTTCTTTTTTATATATTCAAGGGATGTAAACATCACTGGTAAGTATTTGTTTGGCAGGCCATTTCAGAGAGATGTTAAGCATCAACCACATTGCTGTGGAACTGGAGACATATATAAACCAGATTTCTTTCACTAAGGCTTTAATGAACCAGATGAGTTTTTACATCAATTGGTAATAGCTGTCATGGTCAACATTAGTAAAATTACCTTTATATTCCAGATTTATTTATTAAATTTAAATTCCACTGTGGGGCTCTGAATTACTAGTCCAGAGGCATCAGATTGGGAATTCAGTTAGTTCTGAAATATTTCTCCCCATGCCTCCACTATCTCTGCAGCCACTTCCTACAAAATTCTTGCATGTAGGCCATTTGGTCTGGTGACATATCTGCCTTTAGTCCCATTAGTTTGTCAAGTACTTTGTCCCCTGTGATAGAGATAATTTCGAGACCTTTCCTTCCGTTAATACCTTACTTATGTGTCATCTTTGGAATATTTATAGTTTCCTCCTCTATGAAAACTGATAATATTGGTTCAAATTATCTGCCTTTTCCCTGTTTCCCATTATTAATTCTCCAGTTGCATCCAGCAAGGGTCCCATATTAACTTTAGTTATTGTCTTTCTTTTTGTATACCCTTAGAAGCCCTTTCAGTTTGTTTTTACATTTCTTGTCTATTTACTTTCATTATTAATGTTTTCCCTTTTTATTAGCTTTTTAGTCATCTGCTGCTAATTCACAAAAAATTCCCAATCTTCTGAAATACCACTGATTTTCACTGCTTTGTATGCCTTAGTTTTTAATTGGATACTCTCCTTGACCACCCTTGTAAACCATGCGTCATTCAACCTTCTCATTGTGTTCTTCTTTTTAACTGGAATAAATATTTGCTGAACATTATGTAATATTTGCTGAAATTTCTGTCACTTCTCATCCACTGGCTTTCTTCTTATTTTACTTCCCTAGCCCTCTTTAGACAACACTTTCTTCATAGCTCTGTAATTGCTCTTATCTAAAGGTGAGGATATGTTTTTGAGATGATTAGCTTTGTAATCTGTGGTTTGTGCTTCTTATAATTAATAATAAATAAATGATGAATTTGTCGATAGGTTGTTATTCATGCCCATATGGAATCATCTGGAGACTAAAAGTTTCTGCTAATCAAAGGATAGGCCCTCAATATAAAATCTATAAAACTTTTAACTGGTTCTGTCACACTTTGGAATCTTTTTGCTTGGATGCTCATGGGCCACAGACTGTTTTTCAATGTCGAAGAACAGACTTAAGCTGTTATCAGAGAGATTGAACTGGGCAAAGATAAATGACTAATATGTTTCTCCTTGCCCTCCTTTCTTCCCTTCAGAGCAAACTTTCTTCAGCCTCTTTGGTTCTTTGCTGCAGCACAGCCCTCTAAAGTGGTTAGCCATATTTCTAAGTTGTCAGCATCAATTTTGTTACTTTAAAAACCTCATTCAAACCTTTGATTCATCTCACAAGCTTTTTTATTAAAGAGATCTTTTGATGCACAACATGGATGATCAACCAATTTGATGATGAGATTTTCAACCTGGTTTGTGACTGACACTGTATTTTCTCATCAGTGAACATTTAAGGCTGTGAATGAATGTCATAACTAGTGATGATCCTATTATAAAGACGTTTTAATGTCAGATTAAAGTGGTGTTGAGTAAGAAAGAGAGAAATGTAAAAGAGAAATGTAAAAAAATTGTAAAATTTAATAAAAAAGAAAATTGATGACACATAGCAAAATTTGAACAAAGCACAATTTACATTTATATTTTAAGAGAACAGTTTGACATCAAATGCAAGTTTAAGATTAGATTTATGTGGTAAAATAATCCTGCCTGCTTTGAGCATGATTTGTGATCAAATATTTTTCATCACTGGCAATGCAACAGATTATCAGATCCATTTGTCTTTTTCAGTCATACCTGTCACTCTAAGGCTTTTCATCACAAAATCGTGGAGCTACCCTTGTTATATGAAGATAACATCTGACCAGTTTGATACGTTGTTCACTGAACTGTCAGCAGTCCTAATGATGGGTTGCTTTAAATTTTCAGTGTGAATAATGTTTAGTGTTAGCTACTATGACGATGATACTGTGATTCATCTTGCCCAAGGCATCATAATGTGGAATTAATTGGAATTGGAATTGTTACTTAGAAAGTGAAACGATTATCAAATTATATGAGATAACAAGGTGCAGAGCTGGATGAACACAGCAGACCAAGCAGCATCA
>NC_063332.1:67713787-67743499 GCF_021869965.1 Rhincodon typus
GCACCTTGTTATCTCAGATTTTCCAGCATCTGCAGTTCCTACTATCTCTGATCAAATGATATGAGAAGTGTAACTGTGAACTCAAAAGTGACAATCTTCCACTCAAAGTGAATGCTTTGATGAGGATGTTAATAAAATGGATATTTTAAATTTTCACCAAAACACTCACAAGGGTGCATTGAAATTCTCACTCCATAAATGATTGGATTAAAACTAAAAGAACTGCGGATGCTGTAAAACAAGAACAAAAACAGAAGTTGCTGGAATAGCTCAGCAGGTCTGGCAGCATCTGTGAAGAAAAAAATCAGAGTTAACATTTCAGGTCTGATGACCCTTCGAGGATCCTGCCAGACCCGCTGAGCTTTTCCAGCAATTTCTGTTTTTGTTCTTGAAACACGCATGGAGTTAGCAATTCAGAGTTATATCAGTAGTGGTTATTGATTTTTTTCAAAGGAACTACATTAGCTTCAATATGCTGATTGGATTTAGACTACAAATCCTTTGTTATTTGTACTCTTTCCCAAATTCACGTGAAAAAAGAAATAGATTTAAAAACTGACTGCTCGAAGGCAATTTGACATATTTCATTCATGTGCGATTTTATCTCTGGCACTTGGCAAAAACATGCAGAGAATTGAACCAGCCTGGGAAACACACTTGCTAATGTCTCACATCACTCTTGAAGTCTGTCTTTTTAACGTCATCTCTCAAAAATCCCAAAATCCGCAGGGTTTTTCTTTTAATATGTAAATATGATTCTGATGTTGTCACTTGCTATTTTAACTGGTGTCCTGCATGGGAAAGCTATTGAGGAACTTCTGTCGGTTGAAGATGATGGGAATTGGAGTGGTCTGGTAAAGGATCAAGCCAGTCATTGTTTATTACTTTCTTTGTGGGGTCTGGAGGAGCAGGAGTGTTTCTCCATGTTCCACAAGGGACGTTTAGGCCTTTCTTGCCCTGCGCTCAGCCCCTTTCACGAATAATGCAAGCCAACTGTAACTTCCTATTGGTGAACTAACAACTAACCAACAACATTCAAATGAGACACATGAAATTAAATCACTCGTCTCATATAGTCAAGTTCAAAGGCATTTGATCTCCACCTGACTGAGTTCCGCTTCAGGTTAGTATCGGTTCTTGGAGGTCTGACTTCATTGAATAAGAAAAAAATGTGCAATAATCTGGGGACAATAGCATAGTTGTAATTTTAACAGACCAGTAATGTAGATATCAGACTAATGCTTCAGAAACTGAAAGAACTGCCGATGCTGTAAATCAGGAACAAAAACAGAAGATGCTGGAAGCTCAGCAGGTCTGGCAGCATCCGTGAAGAAAAAATCAGAGTTAACCACAGTTCGAAGGAAGGGTCACCGGATCCGAAATGTTAACTCTGATTTTTTTCTTTACGGATGCTGCCAGACCTGCTGGGCTTCCAGCATCTTCTGTTTTTGTTGTTGTTAATGCTTCAGAAACATGAGTACAAATCCCACCATACCAGCTAGGGAAGTTCAAATTTGATTAATTATTAGGCTTGAAATAAAAATAAAGCTAGCGTTCATGGTGACTCTGACAATTATTATCAATCATAGTAAAACTCATCTGGTTTACTAATGTCCTTTCAGGAAGTGTTTATGCAGTGGGTGGGAGTAACCTACTCTGGATGCTTCAGCTATCTTTTACTAGTCTCCTTTATTCAGGCATACAAGGGATTGGGGGAGCCAAAGGACAGAGCGAATGTCCTCCAACTCCCAAAACAAGCCTATGGTCTAAAATATGATAAATTACAGTATTTACGTGATCCATCAAATACACAAGAGGTCACATCCAAATGTGTACAACACGATTGCTACAATTATCCATCTTTGGACAGAGACTGCCCACTCCTTGTTTATCTAGTCTCTTGATTAGGGTTTTTGCACTCCCTCTGCTTACCCAGTCATTTTTACAGTGCATCAAAATTTTCAGGGGAAGAAATTCTCTGTCCTTACCTGGTCTAGACTATTGGTGATGATAGACCCACAGCAATCTGTTTGTTCTTCACTGTCCTCTGAAGTGGTATAGCAAGCATTCAGTTCAAAGGTGAAGAAGGGTCTAGGCTCGAAACGTCAGCCTTCCTACTCCTCTGATGCTGCTTGGCCTGCTGTGTTCATCCAGCTCTACACCATGTTATCTCAGATTCTCCAGCATCTGCAGTTCCTACTACCCCAGTTCAAAGGTATTAGGATAAGCATAAAATTATGTTAGCATCTCTCGAAATAATTATTTTAAAGATCACAGTCTAGCCATAACATCAAGATGCACTTCTGACCTTGCAGATATTTGGCATGGGATTTTTTTTTACAGGAATCAGTTGGGAAAAGACACAGTACAGTTAGATGAGAGAGACAGTGAAGAGAATGGTAGTAGAATTAATTGGATTTCACTTATTTTTTAGAATAAATTTCATTTTATTCTTTAGAGTAAATCTCAGTGGAAAGTACATACCCAGATTTGAATAATGAGAAATACATGAAGGGAAGACAATATGTAGAAATTGACAGTATAAAGTTGAAGCAAGATAGAAATTGGAAGTGAATTACTATTTTTTTTAAAGATAAAGCCATGAATAAGGAATTACGCTAATTTTGTCATCAATGAAATCTAGGCACCCATGAGACAGCCAGTTGTACATGATCAGAACAGAGACTGGTCCATGTATCCTACAAGAGAAACAGGCACACTTGGTACTCATGCCTGTTTCATAGCAACGTCTTTTATCTGAAAGAAATGGTGGAGTTAAATGAAAAGTTCTTCCAGTGAGGAAGTGTTTAGTCAGACAAAGGAAGTTCACGACATATGCTGAGAGATGAAACACCATCCTTGTGGTAGTGTGCACTTATAATTAAAATAAAAACTCTAACTGAATCCAGAAAACCTGAAAGCTTCATAAAATCCATGGGTGTAGATAAACTATGACTCAATGGGAAGTGGAAGGGGTTTGGGTTATTGCATGTAAGATAAGAGACTAATATGTGGTCCAGTAGCAAAAAAACAAAGTTTATGTACTTTGAACAGAAGGTAGAAAAGAGGTAAATGGAACTGGGGAAGAAAAAGACTTGAGGCCTCAAGATGAAGATCACCAGAAGGGATGAAGTCAGTGACGGCTTGGAAATTATGGCATGGTGTAAGGTTAGCATAACCATAGAAACTGCCACCACTGCAGAAGGAGGCCATTCTGTCCACTATGCCTGTATCACCTCTTCGAAAGTGAATTAGCTCTACTCCTGTTGTCTTTCTCCATAAGCCCAGGAAGGTGTTTCTGTTCAATCTACACCCAGTTACATTTTGAAAGCTATTGTTGAATTTGTCCCTGCTGCACTTTCAGTCACTGTATTCCATTCAAATATAAAAAAATTCAGATATTGCAGTTACAGTAAACAATTGCTATATTGTTGCATTGCACCAGCTGTATTCTCTTGTACCAATCTTCTGTCTTTTCCCATATTTCTGTACATCACTACTATCCAATTCGTCATTCAATGCCTCTTTGTATGAACTGAACCTGTGTCCATCACATTTCCAGACAATGCATTCTATACCCTTAGTACTTACTGTTCGAAAATATTTTTGTCTCACATCCTCCTTGTTTCATTTGCACATTACCTTAAATTTATGCCCTCTCATTCTTTTCTCTTTTATGAGCAGGAACAATTTCTCCCAATCTACTCTGTCCAGACCTCTCATGATTTTGAAAATCTCCATCAGATCTCCTCTCAGCTTTCTAATCTCCAAGGAGAACAGTTGCAACTCCTTCAATTAACCGTTTTAACTGAAGTTCCTCGTTCCTTGAACTATTCGTGTAAATTGTTTCTGCATTTTCTACAATGCATGTACTGTGTGCTTTATTAACTGCTCTGCACAACTGTCTTGCCACCATTGATGATATCTGCTCATATACACCCAGGTTTCTCTGGTCCTGAACCCCCTTTAGGATAATATCCCCTACATTATACTGTTATTCAATATTCATCCAACCAAAGTGCATCACCTCACATTTCACTGCATTGAATGTGACCTGCCACTTATCCATAAATCCCACCAATTTGTTGATGTTCTTTTGGAGTTCCACACTGTCCTCCTCACAGTATTGAATTCTTCTGAGTTTTGTGTCATCTGCAAACTTGGAAATCACCCCCTGCATGCGAAGATCCGGATTATTTATACAAATGAGGAAAAACAAGTGTCCCAATTCTGAACCCTGGGGAACCCCACTACAAATCTTCCTCCAGCTCAAAAGTTATCCATTGACTATTCCTATTTCTCATTATTTAGCCAATTTTGGACTCTAGCACCTGCTGTCCTTTTTATTCCATGACCTATAACATTTCTCACAAGTCTTTTATGTAGCTTTGTATCAAACAGATTCTGGAAATCCATGTATACAACAGAAAACTCCAGTAATTAGTGAAACACAATTTCCCCTTAGAAAACAAGGTGTAGAGCTGGATGAACACAACAGGCCAAGCAGCATCATAGGAGCAGGAAGGCTGACATTTCGGGCCTAGACCCTTCATCAGAAATGGGGGAGGGGATTTTCTCACCCCCTTCCCCTTAGAAATCTGTGTTAACTCTTGCTAATCAACACACCTTTTTCTGTGTGACTACTAACTGTAACCCAAATAATTGTTTCTAGATGTTTCCTGTCACCAAAGTTAAACTGACTCATCTGTAATAACTGGATTATTCTCATAACTTTTTTTAAACAAGGCCATAATGTTTACAAATCTCCAGTCTTCTGGCATCTCCCCCAACTCCAGGAAAGTGTGAAAGGTTATGGCCAACTGTGCTGCCACCTCTACTGGGACTGTTCTACTGGTGGAACAGGACATACACAGTGACGGTGATGGTGATGGTGGTATCTGGGACGTTGCCTGTAAGGTATGATTCCTTGAGTATGACTCTCTCAGGCTGTTGTTGACTAGTCTGTGAGACAACTCTCCCAATTTTGGAACTAACCCCCAGATGTTAGTGAGGAAGACTTTGCAGGGTCGACAGGGTTGTTTCTGCCGTTGGCTTTTCCTGTGCCTAGGTCGATGCCAGGTGATCCATCCGGTTTCATTTCTTTGAGACTTTATAGCATTTGGTACAACTGAATGGTTTGCTAGGCCATTTTAGAGGGCAATTAAGAGTCAATCACATTACTGTAGGCCAGACCAGGATGGCAGATTTCCTTCCCTGAAGGACATTAGTGATCCAGCTGGGTTTTTCTGGCAATCGACAATGGTTTCATGGTCATCAGTAGATTCCTAATTCCAGATTTTTTTTTTATTGAATTAAAATTCCACCATCTGCCTGGCGGGATTTGAGCCTGGGTCCTCATAACACCACTAGGCCATCGCCTTCCCATATGGTCCATTAACAGTCACATAAATACCACATGGACCATTAAGAGCCATATAAAGGCTTACTTCTGTCACAATTGGTCAAATGCCAGGAGTAGGCAGGCCCTCTGGCATGTGGAAAAATTGCTGAGTAAAAGCTGCCAGCCTCCTTGTGACTGAGGTTAGGGGTTGCCATCCTGATTGGCATTCTGCTGGCCAAGGGGGAGCACATCTAACTGGAACAGTCTCTCTCGCTGAATAAGTCCAACCAGACTTACCTGGGTTCTACTGCTGGTGCCCCAGGCTACGTGTAATCCCAGACTGAAAAGCTGCTGGCCCTCACTTTGGCTGGCAGCACTAAGAAACAGAATCTCCACACTTCCTTCATCTAATTAATCAATATAAATTGTGAAAGGTTGTGGCCCAGCACAGATCTCTACAGGAATCTACTTGTCACACCCTGCTAATCAGACAATGACTCATCTATGCATCTGTTTTCTGTCAACCAGCCAATCTTTTGTCCATGCTAAAATGTTACCCTGTATACCATAAGCTTTTATTTTTCACAATAACCTTTCATGTAGCACTTTATCAAATGTCTTCTGGAAATTTAAGTACAGTACGTCTACTGGCTTTCTTTTATCCACAGCATAAGTTACTCTTTCAAAAAAGTCTAATAAATTGGTTCAACATGCTTTCCCTTTCATGAAAACCTATTGATTCTTCCTGATTACCTTGTGTTTTTCTAAGTTTTTAAGTAAACAGCTATAATCCCCTTAATGATCAATTCTAACACCTTCCCTGATACATATCAATCTGAATGACCTAGTTTCATGATTTTTGTCTAGAATGGAGGGGTTATATTTGCTAATTTCCAGTCAGATGGAACTTTTCTGAATCTAGGGAGTTCTGAAAAGTGGACACAAACACATCTACTACCTCAGTAGCAACCTCTTTTAAGATTCCAGGATGAAGTCTTTCAGGACCCGAAGACTTGCTAGCCCACAGCTCTGCTTGTTCCATGATTGTAATTTCACTAAATTCCTCTTTGCAATCCACCTCCGGATTTATCGATAGGTATTACTGAATATTTTTCACCTCTTTTATGGTGAATACATGATCAAAATATTTGTTTGCGTCATCTGTCATTTCTTTATTACCAGATATTAACTCCCCATTCTCACTCCCTAGAAAACCAATACTGATGGGTATTGGGTGAGCAGCACAGTGAAGATTAATGGGTTCACTGCCCATTAAGATCACTCCATCCCTACATGGAACTTTGTGCTATTCTCTGGCTGGATCCATGACTTTTCCCTCATAGGGAGTGTGGAGCTTGATGTTGACCCACCATAACCCACACTGATTTTGGACTTCTCAGCCAGATCATGGCTGAATGTTTCCTAAAATGAGTAAAATGGAAGTGGATGGAAGGACAGCTAGACAGGTGTTGAGGTGTTCTCAGTGAGTGAGTTGGAAGAACAGAGGGTAGTAAGGATTAATAGCTTGCAAGAATGAGACTTATGAGAACCATTGGGTATGTGCAATAGTGAGAGCTGTAGTCCATCAGCCTTGGTGAGATGAGTGCAGTGGCAGAGTTATAGTGATTGTGAAATAGCCCAGAGCAGATGGTGACACCTACTCTCGCAGACGGCAGGAAATCATTGGCCTTCTTTCTATCCTGTTGGTGTTCATTTTCACCCAGGACACAGAACTGACCAGCACTCAAATCTGTGTTCAGACTGGCTGCATCTGGTGGTATAATCTCTTGTGGTGGCCCTCTGAGAAAAGGACTGCCCTTCTCTCTTCCACTCCATTCACCGACACCTCCAGGTTTTTGTCTGTGATGCAGGAGAGCCTAGCTTGTTTTTTTCCTGTGTCCTGTTCTCAGTGTTAATGGTCCAGGGCAGTGTAAAGGCCAATTCCTGTCTGGAAGTGGTGTAGACCTGTGCTTTGAATATGGCGTCAGCATTGTTTACACCAGAAAGTCTTGCTAGTGGTGAGCACTTCCATCTGTGCAATCCCATGATTCCCCAAGAAAGGCATCCAATAGCCGATTGCCTAAATAATGAGGTGAAGACCGAAGATCTTGTGGGAAGATTCCTCCTGGGTCACAGCGGGCTTATGCCATGAAATTGACTTGCTGTGACATTTTAACTCCGAAATGAAATATTGCACCCCTGTGTTCACCAGCAGCAACTCCTTAAGACCATTTCCTTTTGCCTTCTTCACTGTCTCACTGCCTTTGATTCGACGATTGAGACCATTCAGGTACCTCTGATACTCCGCTCTGCCCCTTGCTCATGACCCCTTAGCTCCCCCTCTCTCATCTTGAAACAAATGACAGAATATTGTTCATGTTCAGCCCTGCTGAAACACCAGGACCATTGTGGGTAAGGAAGCTGTTGGAATGTTCGACGGCCTTTGTCAAGGCTTGTTAACTGAGCCACAGCATTCACTTTCATTGGTTTGCCAGCAATTAACAAATTTTGAGGCTGTAGCAGTGGCAGGATTGGAGAGAATACTAATGAACACAGTTCCCGGGTCTCTAACACTTAATTGGAGATCCCTGCTGCTGTTTCTGAGGAGCTGAAATGAGGTGATCTCCCATAGGTGATAAGAAATGGTGACATTGTTTTGTGGATGGAAGTGGCGAGGAAATCAGTATCTGGAGTACAGTCTGTCCAACCAGTCTCCCAAGAGGATCCAGGAGTTCGAGAGGGCACAAAAAGTGAGTGGTATAACAATTTCAGGTGCTACTTTCTATGGTACAATTCTCCTGGTGTCCTCACACACAGCACTCCACGTAAAAAAAACATGCCTCACAACTCCACTCATTCCTCTCTCCACAGCCACCGCCTCACAACCCAATCTCAACAACCATTGCTCAGATTTACTCTACAGCCCTCTCATACCCAGTCTTACAGCACCATCCACAAAGTGTTGCCCTTCTCTGTTGCCCACACAAGACACTTACAACACTGCTTTCTCTCCTTCCAGGGAGCGAGAGCACAACTTGAGGTTGGGACAACGATCCAGGGGAGTGGGATGATCTACTGTGGACCCACCTGATCCACTGCAAAAAGTGCCTTGGTCCTGGAGGCTATTGATGTCAGCAATAAGCTATTGACAGAGCTGGAGCTTCATGGAAGCAAGAAGAACTGGGGTAGTGAAGGAATTAAACTGGGAAATTGGACTAAAAATCACTAAAGAACTTTGGGTGCCAGCAATCAGAAACAAAAACAGAAATTGCTGGAAAAAAACTCAGCAAGTCTGGCAGCATCTATGGAGAGAAAGCAGAGTAAATGCTTCGGGTCCAGTGACCCATCTTCAGAACAGGCTGGGAAACGGAAATCGGGTAGAATGTTTGTGAATGATCTAATACAGACACAACAAACTCTCTATTCTACAAATGATTATGTGATTCATTATTATTCTGTGGTAAGGCTTTCAGAAACAGATGCTAAATAAAATTAGATCAGATCAGGTAGTCGATTCAAAAGGGTTAGCCATTAAAAATTTCTGAGAGAATATCTTCCTGGTTCGAGAACAATGAAAATAACAAGTTGGAACAGATTTTCAGATAGGAGGTTTGGAAGGGACGTGGCAATTGTAGTATTCAAGGTGTGGAGAGGCAGATGGGATATACAATGTTGATAAGATGTTAGGTAGAAGATTTGCCTCTGCCTGCCCCAAAATTGGAAAACTTGAAAAAAATTTGATGGAAATCTAGTGGAAGGGAATTCTACCAAATTTGTATTCTCCAGACTGGAGATTTGCCAACAATTTTCTTTGGTTCTGATTACAATTGGGACGTTAGTGTAAAATCAGTTTAGAAAGATTTAAGGACTTGTTTTGTTTTAGATCTGTATGAGGAGAATTCAGAGTGGCAGGGTCTAAATGATCAGAGCTTTCATGTTCCAGTTAATTACCAGTTTAAGTTTTGTTTGATGTCCACAGCACTAGTCGTTTCAATTATCAAGATAAATCAGTACATAGGACTGCAAGAATCACCACACGAGGTGTACACAGGGGCAAAGTCTGGTTGAAGATTAATGGGACAGTACAATGTGTGAAATGCCTCCGTAATATTGAACAGGCTTCCATGTCATTTATAAAATGAACAGATTGACAGAATCAGAGATAGTAAGAACTGCAGATGCTGGAGAATCTGAGATAATAAGGTGTGGAGCTGGATGAACACAGCAGGCCAAGCAACATCGAAGGAGCAGGAAGGCTGACATTTCGGGCCTATTTCTGAAGAAGGGTCTAGGCCTGAAACGTCAGCCTTCTTGCTCCTCTGATGCTGCTTGGCCTGCTGTGTTCATCCAGCTCTACACCTGGTTATGTCAGATTGACAGAATCAATTGAGTTTGGATTAAACCCAATGGAAGCTGAAATATTTTGAAACACACTTCTGTTATATTATTAACAGGTCTATGACAATTGTTATGAAAAGGTAAAGAAGGGTGTATCAGTTCTCCTCTTTTATTCCCATCTGTTGGTCACAGCAAATATTTCATTTAAATTTAGCTTGCAGCTATGTCACACTTCAAGTAAAAATGTACATCACTAGTTCACAAGCCTAAGAATATAAAGCCAATTATAAGGTTTACTTAATTGAAAGAAAGAGGAATTTAATAATTTACTAATCCCAAGAAATAACAAAGACATGACCTCAAACACACTCATAAACACTGGTATAAAGTTTTTAAAAAAGGCAACTGTGCTAAAACAAAAGAAGGAAGATATAAGAATATGGAATTTCAAAGTTTTTAGAATTCTCAAAGGGCCTGAGACGATGGAGTATTTAATTGATGTCTTGTATCCTCAGCAATAATGAATATTGCAAATACCTTTGAGATGTCAGTGAATGGATGTTTCTCTAATTTGCTTTATCACTGGGCATTGTCTTTTCAGTTCTATTATTGTAAATCTATTGTTCCATTCTGCTGCCCTGCCAAAAAGATACCTGAAATGCAATTCATTTGCATATTCCTATGTTTGTCTTTATTATTTTTCCATACTAAGTAACCTGCAAGAAAATCTTTCATTCCAATATTTGAAATTTATCCATCTAGGTGTTAGTGAAACAGGAGGTTCAGATTGAAATTTCAATGTCTTTTGATAATGAGGTTAATATCATTTCACAGACTCTTTTCTATACTGAGGGTTTCATGAATTGTTTCAGCATTAGCTTAATAGACTGCTTGCAGTTTTAAGTCAGTGCTTTTCTTTTCCTTTTTTAAAAAAAAACTATTTTAGTCCATGAAGGTCCCAGGTATAGAAATTAAATGATAGAAGTCAAAAAATGATGGTCCATAATTCACCACTATGGTAACATCTCACCATTTATGAGAGAGGAACACAAGCAATATTTCTTCTTTTTGTTGATGATAGAGATTTCAATGCAAGGCTGGTACAAAATAACAATACAAAAATTGGGATAACAACACACACACATTCCAAATGCACTTTCTTTATTCTGATCTGGTTTACAATTGTTACAAACCATCAGGGTAGCACAACATAAGTCAAACTCTGCTATTCCTGCAGTTGTATCAAAAGTTACCATTGCTTTTTTTTCTAAAGTACACGCAGTACCCCAATTTACCTGACTACAGACCAAACTTAATAGAAAACCCAGATCAGGTTTTGGAACTAGAGAAGAGTTTTTTTTTTCAAGTAATTAGACTGTAGCTCCAACTAAACAGATGTAAACCATTGGTATATAACATTACTAACTAAAACGCTAATTGCCATATAAATTCCCCCTTTACATAAATGCACATTGACAAACAGGGAAAATAAATTATTGGCAGAGGTAGAAAAATACCTGGAAATTCGGTCTGTGGTTTTTACTCCCTGATTCTGATGTTGAGATAGCTAGGCCTTTGGTCTTCAGATATGATTTTTCTGGAAGCTTCCACTGGTTTGTAATTACAAAGCAACTGATTCACTTGGAAATTGTCTCTAATTTATTAATTCAAAAATTGCAGCTCATAGCAACTACTGTAAGGAAGGTAACTGTTTTTCTCCAAGTTTAAATTGAGTTTTCTTTTACTGCAGAGAACAGGCTGCTTCTACTAGGAAGAACAACAGCACACCTTTCTGTACTTTTTTCTCTGTCTATAACTTGATTCCAGTGCCAACTGCTCATTTAGCTGAGAACCAATTAGCTTCATTTGTTTGTAAAGAGACAAAAATAAAAGTCATAGTTCTTACAAAATTCATTTTGGCATGGCAGCTAGATTAATTCCCTGAGCTGCACTACCTTTCTGAGTCTTAACTTATCACTAGCCAGTTATATAATGAATGTTCTGGGTCCTGGCATTTTTACAAATTTGTCTTTTGGGAGGTCAGTGAGTGATAAGACCAATAGACCATAAGACATAGGAGTAGAAATTAGGCCAATCAGCCCATTGAGTCTGCTTTACCATTCAATCATGGCTGATAAGTTTCTCAATACCATTCTCCCGCTTTTTCCCCATAACCCTTGATCCCTTTAACAATCAAGAACCTATCTATCTCTGTCTTAAATATACTCAATGACCTGGCCTCCACAGCCTTGTGTGGCAGTGAATTCTATAGATTCACCACTCTCTGGCTGAAGAAGTTTCTCCTTATCTCCGTTCTAAAAGGTCTTCCCTTTAGTCTAAGGCTGTGCCTTTGGGTCTTAGTCTCTCCTGCCAATGGAAACATCTTCCCACCATCCACTCTGTCCAGGCCATTCAGTATTCTGTAAGTTTCAATTAGATCCCCCCTCATCCTTCTCAACTCCATCGAGTGTAGACCCAGAGTCCTGAAAGGTTCCTCATATGTTAAGCTTTTCATTCCTGGGACTATACTCATGAACCTCCTCTGAACCCGCTCCAGGGCCAGTACATCTGGATGGTCTTGTCTTCGCATCTTATTGGGTGCAAAATCTCATTGAACTTTACACCAATCCTTTGCTTAGGTTGACATTTGGAACTTGGTTTTGCTCCTTTGATCGCCCTGTGGATAACTCTGTTTTTACCTCATTGATACAACTCTGGTGGTCTCCACCAGTTGTACCTGTTGCATTCCCTTTTTCCTTAATTTCGGGGATGGGTTATCCCCTAACTCATTTCACTTTCCCTGGAGCACTGCTGCCCTCAGTTGGATGTTCAGCTTCTGCCATACCCTAGCACTCTATATTATTTCCCATGAGCCCTTATATTAGCATATTGAAGTTTAATTTACTTGGAGGTAGTAATACTTTTATTTTCTCCACCAGAACGGCCTATGAGCACATAATATCTCAGAGAATGCTAATTTCTTTCTCTGGCTTTGATCACTATTCTTTCAGAGGCAAACTCTTGACAACTATCCTGGTCAACAGTCATGTCTGAGCAGATACTGGTCACCTTTAATACTACAGGCACTGGTGCTGAATCCTGAATTTCTATGGATCACTGGAATGAACAACTTTCCTTGTAAGCACTAGCTTCCTGTTGTGAAAGCATTACTGTTTCCTATCCAGAACCCTCTTTTACTGGTCAGGTTCAGTTTTGATTTTGGCTGGCTTTGGTTTCTGCCTGATTTCCCTTTTCTCTCCAGTTTGTCTCAGGAGTAGTTAGCTTGTCTTTATTTCTGTCTGCTCTGTGAAAACGTCCAGATCTCAACCACCTGAATTTATATTTGTTAACTCATAGTTGTCAGCCAGAATCGCTAACTGCCTGGAGCCTGCAAAATTCTGTTCCCCTATATCTATCTAATTCGGAGTATTGACATTCTAAACTCTTCTTGAAGAATTACCTCACAAACATTTTCAAAGGTAGTCTCAATCTTAAGTGTCTATACTCATTGGTCAAAGGTGAGCTGCTTAAGCCATTCAAATTGCAGACATATCTGGTCAGGTCATTTCTTGAGAAACTGGCTGCGTTATTTGTGAAAAGAATGAAAGATTGCCCGAGTTTCTCCCAATGTTGAGGTGGGCCTTATCACACTTGTTGCTTACAAGTTACCTCAAAGCCCATGTTGCTTAGACCCTTATAAGAATCATTGATAGATTTTGAGGAGTGTCTTGGAGGGGGTAAGTGAGGTGGAGAATTGGAGAGATTTAGTTGAGAATTTCATGTCAAGGCCATGGAATAAATGATCAACAGTAGTGAAGCAAGTTAAATCAAAGATGCTAAAGAGCCAGAATTGGATGACAACATATCTTTAGAAGTGGTGGTGGTGGCACAGATTGAACCAAGGCTGTGGAAGGATTTGAAATCATTGATTGTGAATCAGTATAGCACAGTGAGCACAGGGTGGTGAGTGAATGCAATTTGGCCCATGTTTGGACATGAGCGGCACAGTTTTGGATGATCTTAGAATGGGGAAGGCTAGCCACAAGTAGATTAGTATAGTAACATTGAGAAGGAACAGATTAGGATTTCAGCAGCGGGTGAGCTGAGGCAAGGGTGATGTTACAGTGGGGGATATAATGGTCTTAGTGATATCACAGATATGTGCCTATAGATTAATCTCAGGAACAAGTATGATATCAAACTTGTGAACATTATGGTTCAGTCTACCAACAGGAAGAAGCACAAAGCCAGTGGCTAGGGGATAGTGAATGTGACAGGGACCAAAATCAGTGTCTTCAGACTTCGAATATGCAGTTGGAGGAAATCGCTGGTCGTTTAGCACTAGACATTGGAGCAAAGATTCATATTTTCAAGATAGTAGAGGTGTTAAGTGAGGTGGTGGTGAGATTCAGCTGGGTGATGTTAGCACACATGTGAAAACTAATGCTGTGTTAATGATGTAATTAAGGAGCAAAATGTCAATGAGAAACAGGAGAGGATCAAAGATAGAATTTTGAGAGGGCGCCAGAGATGACAAATGCATGAGGAGGATGCGACGATATTGCACGTGATTCTATGCCTATGATTAGACAGAAAAGAATGAAAGTGAGAGCATCCCTGCCAGTCTTGAGGCATAGAAGGAGAATCATGCAGTCAACCATATCAAAGGCTGCAAAAAGGTCAACAAAGACAAGGTGAGATAATTAATCTCTGTCACACTCATACAGGGCATCATTGGTTACTTTTTATTTGCTAGATATACATCGTTGTTATTTTTGTGAATGTTTGGTTGAGTGAAACAAATTGCAGCTCTGTTGCTTGGTACCTCCTGCCCTGCAGCTTCATTAGATTGTCACTCCGATGTCATCTGAGTTCTCAACGAGATCCTGCAGTGACTGCAACTATTTTTTTCCTGCCTGACACTGACCATATTCTAACTGGGTAGTAACTTGCAATATATGCTATGATCTTCAAAATGATTGATTAGAAGAATGTTTGTTTTGCTACCAAACATTAAAATGCTCGGCAGATTCCAATATCTGAAATGTTTGGCTTTGTATGAGAGCTTTTGCAAAATAAAGGTGTGTGCAATGAGAATTTTACAAGTGCCACTGGATATTTCCATATGGTTATTTGTCAATTGCAAATGTGAATGATAGAAATACTGCAGCTTTAGATGTCTTCTGCGTACCTTGATAGCTCAGAGCATAGTTCACACCATGAGGCTACAGATTTCCCAGTGAGTGTCCTGAGGAAGCTGGACTTGATTATTTTTTGATAGGCTAGTGAAAAGCTTCCATTATATTAAACTAGCAGATGCTTAAAGCAAAGGCCTGCAAGTTTTCTTTGAACATGGTGCTTAAAAATTGTCAATGTTTTGAACTGTAATATTAAAAAAATGCTGTGTGACAGAAGCAATAGAAAAAGGAGCTCCAAATGATTGGTTTCCACCAAGTACAACTGAGTCAAACCCTCACTTGCATTTGTATTTCTGTGACATTAGCTGGGAATCTATGGATAGTGGTAAATCATTTAACCCCTCAAGCCTGTTCTTCTGTAAAATTAGATCAAGACACAATCTATTTCAATGCAGACACACATGATATAATTCTCAGTCATGTTCACTTGATTTCAGCAGTGAGTGAAATATGATCATCTTCATAACGAGTTGCAACATTTTTACCTTGTCAGTACAAATTTATAACTTTTATCTCCTTCACGAACGATAGCTAGAAATTGTGTACGTTAGGGGCATTGATTTCTCAGTGAGCTGATTTGCCCTGGGGATGCACCATCAAGGGGTCTTGTGGGCCAAATTATACAGATTGATGGTGACTCACACTTCACGAGGGATCAAGAGCTTATTGTGGTGGTGGGCAGAACTGTGACCAGTCTGTAGCAGAGATCACAGATTAGTGGATAAAGCTAGTGAAAACTGTGGAAGTGCAGAGACTGTGCAATGTAACACCCAATTTTCAAGTACTGTGGTCATGATTACAAATAGAATAGAGCACTCTACCTGAAGCAGGAGTGAGATGATTCTGCAGGGCATTGTGAGAATGTCTTCTTACGTGGAACATTGAATGTAGTATCATGTAATTTGATGTTTAACCTTGACTACACCCTTAAACAGTGTGCCTGCCAAGATAAATAGGATGACAGGTAACAGTCTTGATCGTACAGTCCCTCACTGATCTGAAGCAAAGAGTGATCCACAGAGCGGAAAGCATGAAGCTCCTATGCTCCTTTGTGTGGCTAGCCCATGGAACTGATGATGGCAACAAGAAACATGGAGGAGAGACTTATCTATTCATTCATTGGATGTGACATAGTTGACAAGGCAAGTATTTATTGCTCAGTCCTGATTACCCTTGAGAAAGTGGGGGTGGGCAGCCTGTTTGAATCATTGCAGTACATCTGATGAGAACACTTTCAGTGTGTTATTAGAAAGGGAATTCCAGGATTTTTAGCCAGTGATAATGAAAGAATGGTGACATTTTCCTAAGTCAGGACGGTGTGGTTTGGAAGGGAACTTGGAGTTAGTGGTATACCCACAAATCTGGAATGCTGTAGAACTCAGACCTAACAGTCAAATTTTCAAATGTCTTATTCTTTCAATGACGTTAACCTCGCACCCACCTTTCCCTGCTTCTACATTCTTGCAGTTGTGATAGGCTCATTGCAGCATACTCACAGACATGGTCCACTTTTGCAGGACTAAACAACCTATAACCAGGATCAAAGCATAACTAGTGGAGGACAAGGACACCTCCATCTCCTAAACCCTACAATGAAGATGGCTCTCAACATCATGAAACCAGAGTCATTGAGAATGTTGAGGATGATAGTATATTCCTGCTCTATGTTCTTTCATAACTTCCAACTGTTCTTCATTCTGCCATCCAGCATTAAGTACAAACTGCAAATGGCATCACTAGGGATTCAGTTCCCTCACACCAAACTTCCCCTTCCATCATGCTCCCTTTAAAAAGCTAAAAACTACTTCCTGCCCAGTCACAGCATTTGCAGAAGTATGAGAAAGAGAAAAAGCATATCACTTGATCTGACACTCACTGACATCAGCTCAAATACTGGCTCTGCACATGTATAAAGGGATAGCCTCAGGCTGGAATTCGCAAATGCTGAGTTATCAATGTGGATTTCACAAGTTTCAAAATCTCCGCTCCCCGTACCGCATCCCAAAACCAGTCCAGCTCGTCCCTGCCTCCCTAACCTGTTCTTCCTCCCACCTATCCCCTCCTCGCACCTCAAGCCGCACCTCCATCTCCTACCGACTAACCTCATCCCGCCCCCTTGACCTGTCCGTCCTCCCTGGACTGACCTATCCCCTTCCTAACTGCCCACCTACACTCACCTTTACTGGCCCCAACCCCGCCTCTTCGACCTGTTTGTTTCCTCTCCACCTATCCTCTCCTCTATCCATCTTCTATCCGCCTCCCACTCTCTCCCTATTTATTTCAGAATCCCCCTTCCCCTCCCCCTTTTCAGATGAAGGGTGTAGGCCCAAAACGTCAGCCTGTCTGCTCCTATGATGCTGCTTGGCCTGCTGTGTTCATCCAGCCCTGCACCTTGTTGTCTCGGATTCTCCAGCATCTGCAGTTCCTACTATCTCCTTATCACATGCTAACTGCAGCCAGGCTGGGGAAAGGAGAGTTAAAGTGCCAGTTCACTATTGTGCAAGGTGGCAGCGAAGCTGCTGCAGTGATATCAGATGAGATCCTTGATGGATGGCTAGGAAAACGTTGGAAGATGCTAATGATAATAGATGCAGAGATGCTTAGTAAATTGGGGGGTCTGCCAGACATCTTTCAATCACTGCTGAGGAACTTGAAGGAATCTAGCACCAATTTGGGATAGAGTTTCACACAGTGATAAGAGCCAATTCTTTCTAGTGAGGAAGTGGCACCAATTCCATAACAGCATTTGTGGGTAAAGCCTTGATGCCATGTCTAGTGGGTGAATTCTCTGCGTACAATGCCTCAGTGTCAGACGGAGGGCTTGAAATCAGGTTTTGCTGCTGTATCGGCTCTTGCTGCTGCCATCATGACTGAAGTTTCTGGATTCAAAGGGAATTGCAGGGTTTGCATGGGATGGTGGTATATAATGGAGCAATGGTGGTGAAATGATATCTTCCAGTAGTAGCCAGAGTCTGACAGGCAGCCACTCGAGTGAAGGTGCGTGGAATGCCTGCCTTCTCATTTCTAATCCTCATTCCTCTGTGCGTAGATTCCTCTCCCTCTCTAGTGCAGTCTCTGCTCTGTCTCCCCTTCACAAAGCTCTCATTGCTGTTGCAGCTTTTTTGTGGACAGGTCATCTTATCTTCTTGCCAGCACTCCACAGTACGTCCACAAAGTTTGCAGCATTAGAAGTTAGTGAAAGTCATCTTAGCTGCAAAGTGGGCTGGCTGACCCTTTGAATAGAGCTGTGGAGAAAGCTTCTTGCAGTTGAACACAAGGTCAGCTGAGAATGATTAACGTGTTCAGTGAAACCGCACAGTCCAAATCTCAAAACAAATGAGCCAAAGCAGCCAGAATAGCTCAATAAAACATGCCCGTTTAAATACTTTCAACACACACACATAACACGACTAAATATCCTCTTCCCAATGTTGGATGCCAAAAAGCCATGCTAAGTAAACATGGCATTCTGAAGGACTTAGTACAGCCTACTTATACAAAGACACATGCCAGATGGTTAGCCTTCCTTAGTGACCACATTATTGCAATCCTCTTAATCAGATTATATTTACCTCACCAGTGACTATTCTATGCCCAAACTCCAATTTTCCTCCTGATTAAAGTGCTCTAATCCTCTTGTGCTTTGAGAACGGTGTTATTCATCTTCGCTAACCAACACCCACAACTGCCTGGCCAAGCAACTCTAATAAACTAGTACTACAAGTCTTATTTGCATGTATTACTAATATTGCATTTCTAAATTAGGTTTCTCCATTTATGTTTTATCATTCAGATAATGCTGATTAACATGTTGGGGGAGGCAATGGCCTAGTGGTATTATTATTGAACTATTAATCCAGAGACCCAAATAGGGTCCTAGGGTCCCAGGTTCAAATCCCATCACAGCAGTTAGTAGAATTAAGAATCTAATGATAACCACAAACTCATTATTGATTGTCAGGGGTAAAAAAACAATCTGGTTCACTCATGTCCTTTAGGGAAGGAAACTGCCATCCTTACCTGGTCTGGCCTCCATGTGACTTCAGACCCACAGCAATGTGGTTGACTCTAAATTGCCCTATGGACAATAAATGTTGCCTGGTCTGTGACACCCTCATCCCACAAATGAATAAAGGAAATTTGTCATTTGCACAGCTTATTTCCCATGTTAAAAAGAAGTTTTTTAACATAAGAAATAATCTGAAATTAGGGCAGCATGATACACTGCTGCCTCACAGCGCCAGGGACCCGGGTTCAATTCCACCCTAGGGCAACTGTCTGTGTGGAGTTTGCACATTCTCCCCGTGTCTGCGTGGGTTTCCTCCGGGTGCTCTGGTTTCCTCCTGCAGTCTAAAGATGTACAGGCTAGTTGGATTGGCCATGTTAAATTGCCATAGTGTTCAGAGATATGTAGATTAGGTGGGGTCTGGGTGGGATGCTCTGAAGATCGGTGTAGACTTGTTGGGCCAAAAGGCCTGTTTCTATGAAGTACAGGCATCATCACCAGTGGAAGATCCTCGGCCTCCTGTCGTGCCCTGGCCTCCAGTGAAGTGATGGACTGGCTCCTACAGCACTTCAGGCTGTCTTCAGCAAGGCCATATTGCATGCCTTGGTCAAGATGACACAGGAAAGAGTCTGCCATGCATGAGGTAAAAGTATGCAGGCTGACTGTGACTCCAAGCAGCCTTAATGCTGATTGAATGCACAGTGTAGCATTGGATTGCAGTAGTTCAGTTAGTACCTACTCATGATTACCCTTGGCTAAACATATGCAGAGGGACTCTTTACTAGCGTTAATGAAAGGGATACTCATTCAGCTTCCAGGCATGGAATCTTCTTCTCAGACTGGTGGCAAACTCAAAGGTGGAAGGGCTTTTTTTCTAGGTGTGATAGAGGCATATCTGAACCTCACTATCTTCCCAACTGGAATTAATTTCTAGGTAAAAAGCCCATGGCTGACTTTTTTGCCATGCTACCAATTAAGTGGCCAATTAATGATCACCCAATGGTCTGATCCATCAGCCGCTGAACTGAACTTATCTGCAGGAGGGCCAATACCCAAGCAGTGTGCACAAAAGGTAAAACTATCTTGCCAGCTTGGAACTTCAGGGACAGCAGGTATGGGACGGTGGACATCAGTCTGACAATCAGTGCCTGCTCAAGGGACACTGGGTGTCATCATCTTTTACCCTATTTCCCCATGACCCTCACCCTGCAAACCCCACCGGGAGGACAACCCCAACCTTAAGTTGCTTGCCTGTGGTTTGAGGCCTTGGAGCTCTGGGACTTTGTGGATGCTCCTCATGCAACAATGTCCTCCTCAATGACACTCAACAGCTGGACTTCAGCCCCTGAGGTCTGGATCCCAGGGGAATGGGACTGCTGGAGGCTTTGGCATTGCCCGATTGGTTCAGCAGGCCGTCCCTGACAGGGGCAGTGAGGATGATTCGGCCACAACATGATTCCAGACCCAGTAACGTTTGTTTGGCTGCTGCACAGTGAGTAAAACTGCTGTGTTGTATTCTCCGTGGAATTCTGTTAATTCAGGGCATTGTTGCTGGATGCTGACAAGGAGGTTAGAAGTGTTTTAGGTCCTGTCTCAAGAAAAAAAGCTGCTTTTATTAATGGTGGCTGCCGCTAGAACGTCTCTTGTGCTGCAGGACTGTTCAGAAAGTGGAGAAGCTGTGCACAAGGGGAACAGGAAAACAGCTGTCAGTGGAATACTCTCCCCATCATCATCTCTCTCTGCATCAGTGTAGTCATAGGGACCTGTTTAGATAGAGAAGGGATTTCACTGCCTTCTCATTTACAGGGAGAGAAACAGGAATAATGCTTTTGACTGGCTTGCAGGACTCCAAATGATGCAATGTGCAATTAACTGTATGCATGTGACTCTGCAAGGCCCACATGTTAATTGTAAATATGCTGTGACTGCAAGGGCTACCATTCTATCTACATCCCAATTAGTATCTGACAGAGCCTTCCTGCTTGATATTCTGACACTAGCAACAATGTCTTCATCTTGCTGCAGTCACCTGTACTAGCCATGAAGATGCATTGGCTGACGTATACCACCCATGTGAGGGCATTGAATTTCTTCTGGCAGTGCTGCCAGGTCCTAAGCTAGACTTCTGTCTTGATCCTCCCATGTTCCCATTCTTTCTAAAGGTGTGCCTTGACATACCACCCCCATTGAGAAATTGCTTCCCTCTTTCAGCCTACAACATCACATCAGAAAACGAAGAAATGCCATCTTGCCTGTTGATCCACTTCCTGATTTTTGCTTTTCTCCAAGTCTTCCAAAGGTGTTCTTCAGCAACCTTTGTTCAATATGTGCATCTCTGCTTTAAGGAGAGGGCAGGTTGCCTTTATGCTGTGCAGATATGCTGAAACATACACATACTGCTGGACCACTGTCCATCTGTACAACTGTGTGAATCGTGCTCAATTGCATACTGTAATCATTAAGATGAGAAGGTGGCACAAAGCTTGCATGCTGCCTGTCTTGAAAGGACTGGACATGGGATAATTGTTTGTCATGATCTGATGAAAGTAGGCTGAAAAGAATTTCTCTCTCCCAGAGTAAAACCTACTTAAAGCCTCTTATTAACAGTAGTCAAAGTGTACTCTATGGTCTTAACTGTCAGATGATAAAGTAGATCAAATTGAATTTGAAACAATTGCAACATGAGATTGCCTCATTAACTTTCTATTCAGATTTACTAGTTTTTTGTTCAATGACATCAATATTAAAATAATTGGTTATTTTATTTGCATTTCTAGGCATGTTTATATCTTTCAGAATGATGAAACCAAAGTCATATATTTTTTCTAATTTTCAAATGCAGTTTAACTCTGTTGATTCCAGCCTTTTTTAGCTATACACATGAGTCTTGAAATTATCACGGAAATGATAGATACATAGTTTGAAATATTTTTCTAAGTTATATTTATTGTCTCTTAACTCAGGGAAGTTGTCAGTATAAAAATGAGTCTATTTGTATAAAACAAAATTAAATTTAAAATTTAGAAATGTCTAACAGATTGATGGGTTAAGTGAAGACAGTGTAATCTTGCTGCAGTTGATTTCTTAGGTAGCAGATAAACATGTTAAATGTGCCAATGTAGATTTACATTGGCTTAATGTATCTCTGAGCACAAAATCAGTAAACAAATAAATGAGGATTTAGACTTTCCGTTAGCCTGCTGTACGTGAAGACAAGACTTATTTTTGGCTTCTTCATTCCAAACAGGAAATGAAAGTTGCAAATCTGATTGAAGGATTACAACTTGTTTTTGGATTTTGTCCAGTTTTAAGATTTATTTGAAATGAACATGTCAGAGATTTAGCAGATCTCCCTTTCCTTAGTACAGAATGAAATGTCAGCTGATGATGTCAACTATCTGCTAAACAGACATGTGAAGCCTGTGAGAATTTGACTAATTAATTCTTGACAGGCATTTGATTAGTGATGCCACAAAAATTATGCAGTTTAATGGGCTTTATTGTTTTACAGTCTTCAAGGGATACAAATATCTCCACAAAATAAATTGGATTACATACCCTTGTGGCAAAATGACTAAGGTTGTAATTTTGAGATAACAAGGTGTAGAGCTGGATGAACACAGCAGGCCAAGCAGTATCAGAGGAGCAGGAAAGCTGATGTTTCGGGTCTAGACCCTTCTTCAGAAATGGGGGAGGGGAAGGGGATTCTGAAATAAATAGGGAGAGAAGGGGAGGCGGATAGAAGATGGATAAAGGAGAAGATAGGTGGAGAGGAGACAGACAGGTCAAAGAGGCAGAGATGGAGCCAGTAAAGGTGAGTGTAGGTGGGGAGTTAGGGGGGCATAGGTCAGTCCAGGGAGGACGGACAGGTCAAGGGGGCGGGATGAGGTTAGTAGGTAGGAGATGGGGGTGGGGCATGAGGTGGGAGGAGGGGATAGGTGGGAGGAAGGACAGGTTAGGGAGGCGGGGACGAGCTGGGCTGGTTTTGGGATGCGGTAGGGAGAGGGGAGATTTTGAAACTTGTGAAGTCCACATTGATACCATTGGGCTGCAGGGTTCCCAAGCGGAATATGAGTTGCTGTTCCTGCAACCTTCAGGTGGCATCGTTGTGGCATTGCAGGAGGCCCAGGATGGACATGTCATCCGAGGAATGGGAGGGGGAGTTGAAATGGTTTGCGACTGGGAGGTGCAGTTGTCTGTCACGAACCGAGCGTAGGTGTTCCACAAAACAGTCCCCAATCCTCCGCTTGGTGCCCCCGATGTAGAGGAGGCCACAACGGGAACAGCGGATACAGTATACCACATTAGCAGATGTGCAGGTGAACATCTGTTTGATGTGGAAGGTCTCCTTGGGGCCTGGGATGGAGGTGGGGGGAGGTGTAGGGGCAGGTGTAGCACTTCCTGCGGTTGCAGGGAAAAGTGCCGGGTGTGGTGGGGCTGGAGGGGAGTGTGGAGCGGACAAGTGAGTCACGGAGAGAGTGGTCCCTCCAGAAGGCAGATAAGGGTGGGGAGGGAAAAATGTCTTTGGTAGTGGGGTCGGATTGCAGATGACGGAAGTGCCGGCGGATGATGCGTTGGATCCGGAGGTTGGTGGGGTGGTACGTGAGGACAAGGGGGATCCTGTTTTGGTTGTTATTGCAGAGAGGGTGTGTGAGGGATGAGTTGCGGGAAATGCGGGAGAGGCGGTCGAGGGCGTTTTCGACCACTGTAGGGGGGAAGTTGTAGTCCTTGAAAAACGAGGACATCTGGGATGTCCGGGAGTGGAATGCCTCATCTCAGGAGCAGATGTGGCGGAGGCGAAGGAATTGGGAATAGGGGATGGCATTTTTGCAGGAAGGTGGGTGGGAGGAGGTGTATTCCAGGTAGCTGTGGGAGTCGGTATGCTTGAAATGGGCATCAGTTTCCAGATGGTTGCCAGAGATGGAAACAGAGAGATGCAGAAATGAGAGAGAGTTGTCAGAGACAGTCCAGGTGAACTTAAGGTTGGGGTGGAAGGTGTTAGTGAAGTGGATGAACTATTCGAGCTCCTTGTGGGAGCACGAGGCGGCGCCGATACAGTCATCGATGTAACGGAGGAAGAGGTGAGTGATAGGGCCAGTGTAGCTTCGGAAGAGAGATTGTTCCATGTAACCTACAAAGAGGCAGGCATAGCTTGGGACCATGTGGGTACCCATGGCCACCCCCTTTGTCTGTAGGAAGTGGGAGGAATTGAAAGAGAAGTTGTTGAGGGTGAGGACGAGTTCGGCTAAGCGGATGAGGGTGTCAGTGGAGGGAGACTGGTCGGGCCTGCGGGACAGGAAGAAGCGGAGGGCCTTTAGGCCATCTGTATGGGGAATGCAGGTGTATAGGGACTGGACGTCCATGGTAAAGATGAGGTGTTGGGCCCAGGGAATCGGAAGTTTTGGTGGAGGTGGAGGGTGTGGGTGGTGTCACGGACGTAGGTGGGGAGTTCCTGGACCAAGGGGGAGAAAATGGAGCCAAGATAAGTAGAGATAAGTTCGGTGGGGCAGGAGCAGGCGGAGACAATGGGTCGACCAGGGCAATCAGGTTTATGGATTTTGGGAAGGAGATAGAAACAGGCAGTGCGGGGTTGGGGAATGATGAGGTTGGAGGCTGTGGGTGGGAGGTCACCTGAAGTAATTTTCATTTGATTGGGATCAAGTCTAGAGGTGTTGTACGGCACCAATCTCAGCGGTATATTTAGGATCAATGAAAACCATCCCATTAGCTTCAGGCAGATGTCCATAAGACCTCAAAACATTGCAGCATGTTATTTTCTCAAAAATTTCCAATTCAGTTGTCAACATGATTTTCCTTGATTTGATTATATTTTCTGAATTTCCTTTGTAATAGACTCCAATATTTTCCCAATGACAAAACTGTTAAGCTTACTGGCCTATTGTTACTTATTTTTTCTATCTCCTTCCCTCTTTGAATAAGGGAGTTCCATGGAGGTAGCTATTACGAGGGCGCATAGTTTTAAAGTGAGTGGAGATAGATATAGGGGAGATGTCAGAGGTAGGTTCTTTACTCAGAGAATGGTAGGGGCGTGGAATGCATTGCCGGAGAGGGTAGTGGAGTCGGCCTCATTAGGGGTATTTAAATGGCTATTAGATAGGCATATGGATGATAGTATAAGGTTGGGGTGGAGATTAGATAGACCTTAGGATTAGGGTAAAAGTTCGGCACAACATCGTGGGCCGAAGGGCCTGGACTGTGCTGTATTGTTCTATGTTCTATGTTTCTATTTGTAGTTTTCCAATCCTCTTGCACTCTTCCATAATCTAAGGATTCTTGGAAGTTGCTTACATTGCATCCTCTATCTTAGAATCCCAACAGTGAAGAAACAGGCCATCAGCCCAACAAGCCCATACCGACCCTCCAAAGAGCATCCCACCCAGACGCATCCCCCTACACTTTCCCTGTAACCCTGCATTCCCATGGCTAACGCACCTAACCTACACACCCCTGAACACTATGAGCAATTTAGCATAGTCAATCCACTTAACTTGCACATCTTTGAACTGTGGGAGGAGACCGGAGCACCCACAGAGACACAGGGATAAAGTACAAACTCCGCACAGACAGTTGCCCAAGGATGGAATTGAACTGGGGTCCCTGGTACTGTGAGACAGCTGTGGTAACCATGCTTATTGCTGTTGCTATTTTCTTTAAAATCCTAGGATGAAAACTTTCAGATCCAGAGGATGTTAGCTCCATTACTTTCCCTAGTACTTTTTATGTTGTGATAATTGGCACATTAATTTCCTGTTTTTATTTGCTCCCTGATTATTTAACAATTTTGGAATGATATTATTGTCCTCTATGTTAAAGACAGAAGCATTTATTTATTCAACTTCTGTTCTATTTCCTTGTGCTTTATTATTACTTCCATAGTCAGTCTCCAAGGAGCCTATGTTCACTTTAGTCTCTCTCTCTTGTTTTTATGTATTTGAAGGTACTCTTGCGGTACTTTTTAATATTATTTGCTAGTCTACCCACAACTTTTATTTTTTCCTTCTTCTCTCTTTTGATGATTTTTTTGTTAGCTTTTAAAACTTTCCCACGCTTCTGGCTTACCATTAATCTTTGCCACATTGTATGTTTGTTCTTTTAGTTTGACACATTCCTGAGAAATTTTGGTTATCCTCTTCCTAAAATCCTTTTTTTTATATAGAATCCCTACAGTGTGGAAACAGGCCCTTCAGCCCAAACCGACCCACAGAGCATCCCACCTACACCCATCCCCCAATAAACTCACCTGATCTACACATCTCTGAACAATTTAGCATGGCCAATCCACCTAACCTGCACATCTTTGGACTGTGGGAGGAAACCAGAGCAAACCCACACAGACACAGAGTGAATGTGCAAACTCCATACAGATAGTCGCCTGCAGGTGGAATTGAACCCAGGTCCCTGGCGCTGTGGGGCAGCAGTGCTAACCACTGAGCCACCATACCTTCTTTCTTGCTGAGATATATCTTTGTTGTGTGTGAGTCAGGAACTATTAAAAGGTCACAAATATTACTTGACCAACTTTTTTGGAAAGTATCTTTTATTGCTTTCAGTCAGTTTCAAACAGGTGATATAGGATATAATGGGCAGAATTTTCTCTTTTACGGTTAAAGTGTTCTGCCGAGTGAGTTGCATGACACCTAGTACGTCATGATCTGAAATGACTTTTTCCATGTAATCCCCTGCTCTTCACCTCATTAATTACTTAACCGGCCTCTTGAAAGTACTTTCTTGGGGAATCAGTGGGCTCGGAGAGGTGGAAATGTTTGCCATTGCTGGGTCCTTCCAGCATTCACATGTGCATTACTGGCACATTTCTCTCATCACAGTCATAACACTGAGTCATACAGTCGTACAGCATGGAAACAGACCCTTTGGTTCAACTTGTCCTTGTTGACCAGAAAACCACAAATTTGCTAGCATTTGGTCCATTTCTGTCTAAATGCTTCTTATTCATGTCCCCATACAGATGCCTTTTAAATGTTGTAACTGTACCAGCCTCCACCACTTCCTCTAGCAGCTCATTTATTTGGCATTTATTTGGAGAGGACTTGAATATAAAAGCAGGGATGTACATCTGAGGCTCTATCAGGCTCTGGTCAGGCTACATTTGGAGTATTGTACACAATGTTGGGCCCCATATCTCAGGAAGGATGTACTGGCCCTGGAGCGGGTTCAGAGGAGGTTCACAAGAATGGTCCCAGGAATGAAAGCTTAACATATGAGGAACATTTGAGGACTCTGGGTCTATACTCGATGGAGTTTAGAAGGATGAGGGCGGATCTAATTGAAACTTGCAGAATACTGAATGGCCTCGACAGAGTGGATGTTGGGAAGATGTTTCCACTGGTAGGAGAGACTAAGACCCAAAGGCACAGCCTTAGAGTAAAGACCATTTAGAACGGAGATAAGGAGAAACTTCTTCAGCCAGAGAATGGTGAATCTACGGAATTCACTGCCACAGAAGGCTGTGGAGGCCAGGTCATTGAGTACATTTAAGACTGAGATAGATAGTTTCTTGACTGTCAAGGGGATCAAGGATTATGGGGAGAAAGCGGGAGAAGGAATTGAGAAACTTATCAGCCATGATTGAATGGCGGAGCAGACTGAATAGGCTGAATGGCCTAATTTCTGCCCCTATGTCTTATGGTCTTGTGGTCTCATTCCATACACGCACCACTCTCTGCATGAAAAGTTGCGCCTTTGGTCCTGTTTACATCTTTAGCCTCTCAGCTTAAACCTATGCCCTCTAGTTTTGGACTCTGCTACCCTGAGGAAAAGACCTTGGCTATTCATCCTGTCTATGCCCCTCACGATTTTATAACCCTCTATAAGATCATCTCTCAGCCTCTGCTCCAGGGAAAATATCCCCAGTCTATTCAGCCTCTCCCTATAACTCAAACCCTCTAACCCTGGCAACACTGCATAAGAAAAGAGAGGGAATTAGCTGAAGAAAATGCACATAAAAGCTTCTGCATTTCAAGATTGAGTTAAACTGGTAGTAATGGAAGAGCAGGATGGCACAGTACAGCACAATGAAGCTTAATGTGTTGGTTGTCCATTGAGGTCTCCTATCCTCACAGGAGCAATTGTGCTCTTGTCCAGACAGATCTATGATTTTCTCCTCCAAGGGATTGAGGAGCCTGATGTCTGTGATCACACATCCCCCAGCTTCTCCTCAACTTGTCTTAGACCACTCACTCCTGCAATGAGGCAAAGTGAAGGAGACTGAGGAATGTAGATTGAAAAGTGGTGATGCATGAGCAGGAGAGATAGCAAGCATCCCAAAGGCTGAGTAGGAAGTACAGAAGGAAGGAAGGGTTAATAGTTTAAGAGGGGAAGATACATGAAAACCATTGAATGGACATGATGCAGATAATAGTGAGAAGCAGAAACAGGAATTGCTGGGAAAACTCATAAGGTCTGGCAGCATCTGTGGAGAGAAAGCGAAGTTAATGTTTCAGGTCTTGTGACCCTTCTTCAGAATAGAATGGTGAGTTTTGTACTCAATGAGCCATAGGCAGATATATGAGCAGAGGCTGAGTTAAAGTGAGCAGTGGCCCTGTGAGTGTGAGTTAACAGAGAAATTGTATCCGTTACTCTTGAGGAGGATGTTAGCCATGGTGCGTGTGGCGACGTGCTTCTGAAGAAGCATTTGCACGATATCTGGGACAATAGTTCATCAAGCTAAAGCCACCATGTCCTTGTTCTGACATGAATGTTAGAACTTGTGCTGTCTATCTGTTCAGTGGAGGGAGGAGGATCAGAAGTGGCACCAGTAAATGGTGCAATTTTGAAGTTAGCAATTTAAGTCTTAAAGTGAAAGTTGGTAAAGTTTTTCTCGAATTCAGGAATCTGACCTCCTTCATTCTCACCATATTTGCCTGACATTCTCATCATGGTTTGTGTCTCAGCAAGGGATGGGTAAACGTACCATAGTTTGCCCAAAGCAACCCCTTTCATACATTTGATAGACAGCATTTTACTTCCCCTACCTGTGCTGACAGATTTGCAAGTTGGTGTGTCCTGGAACATTCCTTAACTAAGCTTCCCAGCAGGCTCCTACGAGCTCTGACCACCCTACAATTTTATTATGGGATAGTTGAGGCTGACCAATGGCCACAGAAATGGCACTTCCTGGTCAGGCTCAATTTTCAGGCTGGTGGGAGGACGTCAAAGGAAATGGGGTGTGCGGAAGAGGCGGGGAAGAGTGGGGCATTGGTGGGGAGAGCGGAGACTGCAAAATCGCCTTGCTCAGGTTTTAGGTGTGAATTGGGGGTGTGTGGAGGGGGGTGGTTAGTACCTCCAGCAATGTTCTCCTTTCAACATTGGGCTTGTGCCACTCACTCATCATAATATCCCCTCTCTTTGAATGTTTCCTAACCCCTGGCCTCTCCAACAAAGTTCACATTTGCCAGTGAGCAAGTTACATCTCTAGTAAAATAAACACTTTTTGGAGCATTAAATAGCTGCTGGATAGTCAGTACCACTACATCTCTTCTTCAGGTGGTGAGAAAAGAAGCCCTACAATTATTCAAAAAGTCCAGACAATGACTATGTACTATCCTGAAATCATCTCAGCAGATTCAGTGTGCGACGCATTAGATACTGCACCAAAGTCGAGGGACCTTTTATTTCTAGATTATTTGATTGCTTGAACTAATCATTTTAATGTAAAATAGTAAATGAAAATCCATAACATAAAATAGTTCAGAGATAGTAGGAACTGCAGATGCTGGAGAATCCGAGACAACAAAGTGCAGGGCTGGATGAACACAGCAGGCCAAGCAGCATCATAGGAGCAGGAAGGC
>NC_063332.1:67743899-67763271 GCF_021869965.1 Rhincodon typus
TTTCTGATGAAGGGTCTAGGCCCGAAACGTCAGCCTTCCTGCTCCTATGATGCTGCTTGGCCTGCTGTGTTCATCCAGCCCTGCACTTTGTTGTCTCACATAAAATAGTTGTTGGTGTTCAGAAAAGATAAGCTAATCCTCACCAATCACAAAGTTGAAGCTTGTTTAAGATGACAATACAAGTGAGTGGCAATTCTTAGTTACTGCTTTAGAATTTTTTTTCCTGAAAAGAAAATTATATCAACAATGACAAGAAAAGTATTCAATTTCTGTAATAGCTCACTTTTTAAAAACCTGTCCAGTGTGACGTCAGAGAAAATATGCATGGATTAAGTACAGTGGGATTTGTGGGTGAATTAGTAAGTGCAAAATAAAAATTTTTTACAAATGATTGCAATAACAACCATAGGCAGAACAAATTTATAGTGAAATCAACTGGATTTATTTAAAGGAAACACCCACCTTTTAACTGAAAGAGGACAACAGCTGGAATGAGAAAGATTCACCAACAGATGGCACCAAAGAGCCCTAAAATTGGAAAAACCATCTGTTCCAACTTTAGTCCATTTCATCCCCATGAGAGGCCCAAATCATTTTAAGGTTAGTATTTTATAAACATTTTGGACGATGAGGCTAGCTGCAGCTAATCACTACACTGATAATAAGAAATTGGGTATCTTCTCATTATCTTCCTCAGTGAAAACAGACCAATGTAAGAATTTAGCATCTTTGCCATTTCTCCATTCCTCATTATAAATTCTTCTGACTCTGCCTGAATTGGACCCACGTGCCTATGGCTGAAGCAGCATAAAATGACTGAAAGTGGTTTCCATTTGACGTAAAAATGGCTGAGGAAGATTTTTGGCTAAAACAGAAACGTCTATAGTCTGAAGAAGGGTCTAGGCCTGAAACGTCAGCCTTCCTGCTCCACTGATGCTGCTTGGCCTGCTGTGTTCATCCAGCTCTACACCTTGTTATCTCAGCTTCTATAGTCTGCTGTTTCAGTGAACATGTATGTTAACCTTAAGAGAATCCTGGACTAGGACTCCTAAGTCCCTTTGTCCTTCAGATTTCTGAAGCCTTTCCCCATTTAGAAAATAGTCTACACATCTATTCTTCCTACCAAAGTACAATTTCCCAGATTTTATTCGATCTGCCAATTCTTTACACAATCTCCTAAGACAGTGCAAGTCTTTCCACAGCCTCCCTGCCTCCTCAATACTACCTGTTCCTAAACCTATCTTCTGTCATCTGCAAACTTACCAACAATACCTCCAGTGCCTTTGCCTAGATTGTTAATGTATAACATGAGTAGCTATTGTCCCAACGCCGATCCCTGCAGAATTTCATTAGTCACCAGATGCTTTTCCTGATACCTTGCCCCTAACACCATGGGCTCTTATCTTATTTTGCAGCCTCCTATGCAGCACCTTGTCAACGGCCTTCTGGAAATCCAAATAGATCATGTCCACTGGCTCATTATCTCCACAACTAATTCAAACTGATTTGTCAGGCATGACTTCCTCTTGATGAAGCTGTACTGACTCAATGCTACTTTGCCATCCACTTTCAAGTACACTGCAATCTTATCCTTAATAAAATCTTTCCAATGATTGATATCAGACTAACCAGCCTATAATTTCCCATCTTCTGCCTCCCACCCCTCTTACACAAGGTGCTAATTTAGCCATTGTCTAGTCCGCTAGGATCCTCCCAGACTCCAGTGATACCTGAAAGATCACTACCAATGTCTCCACAAACTCCTCAGCTAACTCTTTCAGAACCCTGAGGTGTAGTCCATCCACTCCAGCTGATTTATCCACCTTCAGACCATTCACCTTCCCCAGCACCTTCTCCTTAGTGATAGCCACTACCTTCACCTCTTCCCCCTGATTCTCGTGAAATTCTGGAATGCTGCTGGTGCCTTCCACTGTGAAAAATGATGCAAAGTACCTATTCAGTGCCTCTGTCATTTCTTTGTCCACCTTTACTACTTCTCAAGCTTCATTCTTCAGGAGTCTGTGTCCACTTTGCCTCTCTTCTTACTTTTGTACAATTAAAAAAAATCTTGCTTTTTTTATATTACTAGGTAGTTTACCTTCATATTTCACCTTCCCCCTTTATTACTTTTCTAGTTGTCATTTGTTGGTTTTTAAAGGTTCCCCAATCATCTGGATTCCCACTAATTTTCACCTCATTGTATGCTTTTTATTTTGCTTTTATGTTTTACCTGACTTCTCTTGTCAGCCATTGTTGCCTCATCCTGCCCTTCGTAAGTTTCTTCTTCCTTGGGATGAATTTCTGCTGTGCCTTTTGAATTACCCCCAGAAATGCCTGCCCTTGCTGCTCCAACATCTTTCTTGCTGGGGTACCCTTTCAATCAACTCTGGTTAGCTCCTCTTTCAAGTCTTTATAGTTATTTTTTCTCAATTGTAACACTGTTACATCTGATTCATCTTCTCCCTCCCAAACTGCAGGGTGAATTCTATCATATTACGGTCACTGCTGCTGGGGCTTCCTTCACCTTAAGCTCCCTAATCAAATTTGCCTCATTACACATCACTAAATCCAGAACTGCCTGTTCGCCAGTAGGCCTTACCACAAGCTGCTCCAAAAACCATCTTGTAGACATTTCACAAGTTCCTTTTCTTGAGATCTGCTACCAGCCTGATTTCCCCAATCCACCTGCATATTGAAGTCCCCATTATTAGTGTCATGCCCTTCTTACATGCTTTTTCTATCTCCTGATTTATTTTTGTTTCCACATCCTGATTACTGCTAGGAGGCCTATACATAACTCCAACAGGAATGTTTTTCCTTTGCTGCTCCTTGACTCTACCCACAAAGATTCTACACTTTCCGACCCTATACCCCTTCTTGCTATCCATTTAATTTTATTTCTTACTAACAAGCCAACTCTGTCTCCTCTGCACATCTGCCTGCCATAGTCATAAGTCATACAACACAGAAACATATCCTTGGGTCCGACCAGTCAATGTCGAACATAATCCCAAACTAGTTCTGAAGAAGGGTCACCGGATCCGAAACATTAACTCTGTTTTCTCCTTCACAGATGCTGCCAGATCTGCTGAGCTTTTCCAGCAACTTTGTTTTTGTTCCTGTTATAATCCCAAACTAAATTAGTCCCACCTGCCTGCTCCTGGTCCATATTCCTCCAAACCTTTCCTATTCATGTAGTTATCCAACTGTCTTTTAAATGTTGTAATTGTACCCACATCCACTACTTCCTTAGGCAGATCATTCCACATACAAACCACTCTCTTTACCCCCATGTCTTTTATAAACCTTGCTCCCCTCACCTTAAAAATGTGCCCCCTAGTCTTGAAATCCCTCATCCTAGGGAAACGATGACTACCATTAACCCTATCCAAACCTTCATTATATTATAAACGTCTAAATGGTTGTCTCTCAACCTCCTATGCTCCAGTCCTTTCGATAGGATGGCAAAGAACAAAGAACAGAGAACAATACAGCACAGGAACAAGCCCTTCAGCCCCCATGCTTGCGTTGACACATTTTGCCCTTCTATACTAAAACTACACTACTAAACTATCCTTGGATATTTAGTTCCCAGCCCTGATTCCCTTACAGTCACATCTTTGTGATGCCTGCAACATTGTATCTGCCAATTTCAATCTGCCCTACAAGCTCATTTACCTTGTTTTGTATACTGCACACATTTAAGTGCAACCCCTTTAGTCCTGAGTTGACTGTCCCCACCCTCATAGTTGTCCCCTCATCTGCTGTACCTGAAATTAGATTCCTGACCTTTTCCATACTGTCTGTCCTATTACTTGTTCTCAAAATTTTAACCTCTGCTGAGTCTTCCCTCCTTTAACTTTTTCCATAATTTTCCATGCAACAGAACCCACTCCTCACTATTTAATTTAAAGTCCTACTCACAGCCCCCATTATGCAATTCATCAGGACTCTGGTCCCAGCACGATTCACATGGATTCTGTTCCATTGGAACCTCTCCCTCCTTCCCAGGTACTGGTACCGATGTCCCATGAATTTGAACCCTTTTCCTCACATTGGTCTTTAAGCCATGTGTTCACCTCTTTAATCTTGTTGACCCTGTGTATGTTTGCTCATGGGCTCATGTATAACTCAGGGATTATTTCCTTTTTTTAGCTCTGCTTTTTAATTTATCCCCTAGTTGCTTATATTCCCTCAGCAAAAGCTCCTACCTCTTTCAGTCTGTATCATTTGTACCTACATGGACTATAACAATTGGATTTTCTGCTCCCACACCAAGTTCCTCTGCAGCCTAGATGAGATATCCTGAACCTGGGCACTAGACAGGCAACACAGGCTTCGGGACTCTCAATCTTAGCCACAGAGAACAGTGTCTATTCCGCTGACTATATTATCCCCGATTACAACTACATTTCTGTTTTCTCCACCCTCTTGACTGGCTCTCTGTACCATGGTGCTATGGTCTGTTAGCTATTCCTCCCTCCAACGTCTTTTCCAAGCAGGGATCAAGAATCCCAAGGACTAAGGCTCCTTAAGCACTATCTCGTGGACCCCTCGACCTGTCTTACCTGTAGTCACAGCCTCATGTCCCTGATCACTGATCGAATTCAAGTTACATAATTGAAGGGGTGTGACTGCCTCCTGAAACACAGTGTCCAGTTAACTCTCCCCTTCCCTGATGTGTCACAGTTTTCAAAGCTCAAAATCCGCTCATCAACTCTAAGCCAGAGTTCCTCAAGCAACCAACACTTGCTACAAATGTGGTCACTGTGAACCACACTGGGGTCCCACCAGTTCCCACATCATGCAGTTATAACACATTGCCTGGCCCTGCATCTCTCTTCTAATTATTTTGTTCTTACCTTGTTATTTTTTAAACTTCCTACTGGTCTTTTCATTTATAACCTCTACTTATATTTCTTCTATTTATCTTCCATAAGAAAGTAACCTGTAATAGTCAAATTAGCAGTTATTACCAGTCAATGAATTTATGGTTTTCCTGTGCTGTCAGTCCTTGTTTTGTGCTGGCCTCCTGATCCTGGGCTTCAGTTTATCCAGTTTCCATGCTGCTTCCAAAGTCCCTTAACTATATACTCACTCAGGCTGCGTCTCACTCCAGATGTGATTTCTCCTTCCTGACAGTGCAAAGCTTATTGGTCAGGCTCTAACACAAGTTTATCTTTTCTCTTATTTCGATTGCTTTTCCTTTTTAAAATAGGCCAAGTGTCTTCCCTCTGTTTGTGCTGTCCAACTTTTAAATGGCCTACAATAATCTCACTTTAGGGTGAAAAATCTAAGGGGCTTATTCACGCAATCAAACTCAATGGATAAAGTTTGAAACACACACATACAAGGGAGAAAGCAATAAAAAAAGAAGGAAAAGAGTTACAATTATGAATAACTTAAAAATAAGACCTGGCTGTAAATTGATGTGAATCAAATCCAGTTTGTCAATGTCTAATGAAGGCTTTTGCAGTAGGCTGTTCAGGCAGCATTTTATTTAGTAGCAACTTAGATGAACGTATAAGTGAAGCAATATGATTCTTGTGGACTGGGGTTTATTTCACACTTCAAATGAAATTCTGAATTCTTCTTGGAAATCAGCTGTCAAGAGAGATCAGGACTGGAGGTAGGCTTTAGATGAGCTTGGATTTAAAAGATGGCAATTTCAATATCTAAAAAAAAAGCAATTGTATAATTACAGTTGTTCAAAAACCAAATCTTAAGTTACGTGATAAGATTCCTGAAAGGACAATTCAACTTAACAACAAGGTTTCAATGTCTGTCATCAAAACTATTTTGGCTGTTAGCACTACGTCAGCCATTATGAGTTTCAATGGGTTCATTATGGCAGGACATATTGTCTATTGCTCCTTTGTGTATGCCTTTCTGCAATGCTCATAAAAATGCGTGGCAAAAAATTTCCAGAGATATTGAATTAGCTGTTCACCTGATATTTGCTGAATGTTTCTAGGTGCAGCCAATTTGCCATTTGTGTTTGACAGCAGCCAGTAAAAATCCATTAAGAGTCAATTTTAAATATTAAACAGTAAAAAAATGTTTAGGACCTTTTCACACATTATGGGCGTGACAGGCCATTGATAATTTAATAAGTAGTGCAGCTGAAGAGATACATCTTGAATGTGGGATTGGGACCTGGAATTCGTATAAGTGTCTAGTTCCCAAATCTTTAATATCTGTCATAAATCACAATCACAAAGATGTAAGCATGGCATGACTGAAAATGTTTAAATAATATTAATTCAGCTCCACAGAGTGCTTTGAAAACTGCAAGGACATAGTGCAAACTGATAATTATGTCAGAATTGTCAAGATCATGAGTATATTTTAGACGGACAAGGACATTAGCATGTACAGGGTGTATTGGAGAGTATTATACCTCTGTGTATTGAAGTTGTGGAGTCGTTTCATTATGTGTGTAATGTACAGTAACATCAGTAAACATCAAAATCAGCCCAGGTATGCAAGTCTCTGATACCATTACCTTGTAATAGTTTGGTGCTAACTCAATCCAAGTCAAGAAGTACCCAACTATCTTTGGTTTATGTTATGTTGAATAGCATAGTAAACAGCATCAAATAATTGTGAGTCTTCCATGATGCTGTGCTCCTGTTCCACTCTCTGTGCAGTAGTTCTGAAGGACAACAGGACTTCATCACCATTCTTACCCATGCTGCATAGATAAACATAGGAATCCAACTTGAAACCTAGTCCTTTAAATCGGACTGAAATGTTATGATTATTTTTGCAAAGAGATTTCTTGTGTACAAAAATGATGTTAAAAATCTTACAAGCTCACATGAGTTTCTAATAACAGCTCAATAAAATAAATCTTTGTAATTTTAAAAATGTTGCCACCTAAGTTAGTTGACAATGATTTTCCTAAAATGGCCAAGTTTAGGTTAACTCCTTTCAGGCACAATTTAATATTTTGTTGCTTGATTTCTTTTTGGTTTGATCATTGTTTTTGACATGTTATTTTTTGTTTAAAAAAGATCAAAGTTGATCTTATGTCTAGCTTTATGCCTATTTTCAAAAGAAGTCCAGTTAATTGCGCAGGACATGATTCAGTATGAGCACAGTGGGCTGAAATACCTCTTCTTGCTATACAATTTTGATTATTCTGTGATCCCTCCCTTCTCCAGATAACTGAGAAACAAAAAAAAGGTGAAAGCAAAGGGCAAGTTGGAGATAAACCACACAAATTACTGTCTTGCTTAGAGAGTGCTTAAGAGCTGGAACAGATGGCCCACAAGAATTGTTGAGTTCAGGACACTGGGCTTATTTAAGAAACAATTAGATGCGAAAATGTGCAGACATTATTCTGCACCAAAAGGCCCTTTTCATTCAAAACTGTCTTGTGATCTTGTATTCAGCAGTTGAGGAATTCATTACCACTGGCTTGGGTTCACAATGTCATTTACAACTCAGATTATCTGTAAAAATGTGGTCTGTTTTGGACTCTAGCTTTATATTTGAGTTTAGCTGCACTCAGTCATGCAGTCACTCTATGTATACCTTGAGGTCAGCCATAGCTTCTCAGCACTGGAAACTTTTCCACGTGAGTACTTTCAGCCAAAAATTGTACCAGTCCTTTAAATCATATTGTCACACGTAAATTTTACGATCATTACCCAGCAAAACCAGACAGATAGAAGTGCTAGTATTCTCAGCTAAAGACAAAATAAGGCCCATGATTGATTTAGACTCTAAGCATTCAGAACAGCTTCTACGTTGAAAAAAATATAAATCTGTTCTGATTTTGTTCAGAGAATACAATGTGAATCACGTTTGATACTCTTTGGAATCATGTTTATAATTTTCATTGTGTTCTGCTCTGGAATGAAGTGAATGAATGATGGCAGGTTTCAGTCTCTGACATTCTTGGTGAGTAGCAAATGAAGTCTATCCCCGGGACATTCCAGGATGTGCAACAAAAATGTGATCAAGGACTTGAACCCTTATGGTCTATGAAAGCTTCAAGAGAATAAAGTTGCTCCCTTACTGTTACCGTGGATCACAGGAAGATAGTTCATAACATTTCAATGTTACCTTTTATTCACTTGTGGGATGTGAGTTTTGCAGGAAAAACCAAAATTTGTTGCCCATCCCTTTTTGCCTTTGAAAGAATAAAGGTAATGTGTTTTTGAATTGTCACAGTCCATGTGATATAGGTACACCCACAATGTGGTTAGGAAGGGAGTTCCAGGATTTCAATTCAGTGACAGTGAAGGAAGAATGATACAGTTCCAAATCAGGAAGGTGTAACTTGAAGAGGCGTTTACAGGTGGTGCTCTTCCCAGTGGCATTTTTAAATTCATTTGCAAGATGTTAACATTGATGGCTAGGCCATCATTTATTGCTTATCCCTCGTTGCCCTTGGAGAGGTTGTGGTGAGCTGCCTTCTTGAATGCTGCAGGTAGACCAACAATGCCATCAGGGAGCCAATTCCAGCATTTTGACACAACGATAGTGAAGGAATGGGGATCTACTTCTAAGTCAAAATTATGAATAGCTTGGAGGGGAACTTGCAGGTGATGATGTTCCCATGTATCTGCTGTCCTTGTCCTTTTAGATGATAGTGGTCATGGGTTTGGAAGATGCTGACTATAAAGCCTTGGTGAATTTCTGCGCTACATCTTCGTGGATGGCACATTATTGCTACTGAGTGTTGGTGGAGGAGTGACTAAATGTTTGTGGATGTGGTGCCAATCATGCCAGCTGCTTTGTCCTGGATGATGTCAAGCTTCTTGAGTGTTGTTGGAGCAGCACAGATCCATATAAATGGGCGGTATTCCATCATACTTCTGATTTGTGCCTGTAGATAGTGGATATGCTTTGGGAGTCAGATGATGAGTTACACACTGCAGGATTTCTAACTTCTATCCTGTTATTTTAGCCACAGTACTTATATGGCTAGTTCAGTTTGTTTTCTGGCAATGATATGCCCTAAATGTTTATAGTGGGGGTTTAGGTGATGGGGCGATTAATAGACTCTGTCCTGTTGGAAATTGTCATTGCTTGGCACTTGTGTAGCTCAAACACTATTTGCCACTCATCAGCCCAAACCTGGATATGTTCTGAGTCTTGCTGGATTTGGAAATGGACTACTTCATTATCTGAGGTGTTGTAAAATGTGCTGAAGATTGTGCAATCATTAACAAGCATCCCCACTTCTGACCTTACATGAAGGGAGCAGCTGAAAATGGGATAGAGCCGAGGGCATTACCCTAAGGATCTCCTGTTAATAATGTTCTAGGGCCGTAATAATTTACCTCCAGCAATCACAATCGTCTTTGTGCTAGGTATGACTATAATCAGTAAAGAGTTTTCTCTCTGATTCTTATTGACTTCAAATTTGTTAAAGCTCCTTGACGGGCTCTTGTGACACTGTAGTAGTGTCCCTACCTCTGAGCCAGAGGGCCCAGGTTCAAGTCCCACGTGCTCCAAGGATGTGTAATAACATCTCAGAATAGGTTGATTAGAAAATAGCTTGAAGCCAGTCATTGCTGTGTATTTGGCTCCTATTGTGGCATAGTGGTAGTGTCATTACCCCTAAGCTGGGAGGTCCAGGTTCAAGTCCCATCTGTTCCAGAGATATGTAATAACATCTCTCAACAGGTTGATTCAAAAAAATTGGTTAAGGCTCCTTGATGCTGTACCCAGTCAAATGTTGCCTCACCTCTTGAATTCAACTCTTTTAATCATGTTTGGATGGAACATATAAGAATATTTAGAAATGAGTGGTGAAAACAGACCCAAATTTATCATTTGATATGAGGTTTTCAGCAAGTAAGTGCCACTTAATAGCCCTGTAATAACCTTTTCCATCACTTTTCTGATGATTGAGAGTAGATTGATAGGGCAGTAATTGACTGGGTTATATTAATCCTGTTTTTGTGGTCAGAGCATACTGAGTTATTTTTTCACATTGCTGGGTAGATACCATTAATTGTGGTAGACAGATTGGCTATGGCCACAGCTAGTTCTGGAGCACAGGCCCTTAAGTACTGTTGCTGAAATGTTGTCAGAAGCCTTTGCAGTATCCAGTGCCTCCAGCCATTTCGTGATATTAACTAGAGTGAATGGAATTGTCTGAAGAGTGGCAGCTGTGGTGCTGGGGATCTCAGCAGGAGGAGAAGATGGCTCATCCACTCAGCAGTGCTGGCTGAAAATTGTTCCAAATGTTTCAGCTTTGTCTTAGGCATCAATGTGCACTCCCCCATTATTGAAGGTGTGGATATTTGCGTCACCTCCACTTCCACTTAATTGTTTAATTGTCCACCACCATTCATGACTGGATGTGGCCGAACAATGGTACTTTGATTTGATCTTTTAATCATGAGATTACTTACGTCTGTTGTGGTGTGCTGTATCTGCTTTCTAGCATGAGTATAATATTGTATCCAAATTCAGTTGGCATCTCATTTTTAGTTATGCCTGGGGATTTAGCTGATTCAAATATACATCTTTTTGCATCTACCTAATGATTGACCAAACATCAAATTTTGCTTGGAGACAGTAAGGACTGCAGATGCTGGAAGCCAGAGTCAAAGATGTGAAGCTGGAAAAGCACAACAGGTCAGACAGCATTCGAGGAGCAGGAAAGTCAACATTTCGGGCTGAAAATCTTAATCAGTCCTGTCTCCTCGGATGTTGTCAGACCTGCTGTGCTTTTCCAAATTCATATCTATCAAATTTTACTTTCTTATTTTGGCTTCTCGTACATTGGAAGCTGAGTTTCCTCAATGGTTCCTCATGCTCCCCATCTTTAAAATATTAGCCAGCATTGTAAAGGACAGAGTCTCCGCTCAGCTCTTACAAGGCCAGCACGGTCAAGGTGTAGTTGCTCTTGTTTGGAGTTGCCACTTTGTAGCTAATATGGAGCATCCCATAACTTGGGAGGCCAGGATGTTTAGTGAGATGAGTTACACAAGGAAAGAAGAAGTGGTCCCACTGAGAGTGTGGATCAGGGAAAGGGAAGTCAGGTTAGGGAACTGCCCTTAAATTTAGAGGCTGGGATAACACTTTTCTTCAAATAGCAGAGGCCTCTGTGTGATGAACTGAACAAACTACCAGGGATGGTGTTAGGTAGGCATCACAATGTATTTGTAGTAGTGGTATGAGTGTCCACTGCCCAGCTGCCTGCAATGGATATGTCCTTCCTGGTAGCTACCAGTGGTTATTATCCTTCTCTAAATATGTAATGATGTCTGAGGTATATGCTCCTTTTCATACATACATTTTTTCACAAAAGGTCTTGATCAGGAAAACTGCTTTCATAAGAGAAAAATGAAGTCTAATGCTTTTACAGTTCGCTGAGAAATAATGACTTAACCTGGCAAAGCAAGGGGACCTGTACCAAATGGATATTAGCTGGACTGGGACCTGTCCTCAAAGGGAGATTTGCCAGTGCTGTTGGGAAAGGTTTAATTTAGATTGACAGGAGGATGGGAATCTGAGAGGGAGCTCAGTTTCAAGGGAAGCTAAATTCTTAAAAAGATGTAGAAAAATCAAAAGCAAGAAGAGAAGACAAACAAAAATAGACAATCATCAAATAGGATTAGAATAGAGAAAAATATTAAAAAGGCAGAGTTAAAAGCACTCTATTTGAATGCATGTAACATTTACAAAACATTAATTATTTGAATTTATAAATGGGTACAATATATAAACCATTATGGAGATTAGGATACAGAGTGACCAAGGTTGAGAAATGAATATTCTAGGATAATATTCATTTAATAGACATTGGTAAAAAAGCAAAACGAGGTGGAGTATCACTCTTAATAAGATCCAGGATTAATTCATTAGTAGGAGAAAATCTTAGAAAGTAAAACCAAGTTGTTATAAAAGCTTGGATGAAGCTAAGAGACAGCACTGGGCAACCTTCATTGGTGGGAGTTATATAAAGGCCACCAAACAGTAGTGTAATTTTGGACATGGTATAAATCAGGATAGGAGAGAAGCATGCAATGTGGATAATAGAATAATAATGGATGACTTCAATTTATACATACTTGTGGTTAACCAGATCAGTACCAATGCTGCGGAGGATAAATTCCTGAAGTGTGGATGAGGTGGATTTTTAGAGCAGTATGTTGAAGAAACAAGTAGGCATCAGGCTATTTTGGATTTAGTGTTATATAATTAAAAGTGCTAATTAATGTTATAAAAGGAGACTTTTAGAAAAAGTAACCATAATACAAGAGAAGTTATGGAAGCGAGGGAACTTGTGGAAATAAATATTGATGTCATGTAAAAATCCACATTATGAAAGAGGAAATGCTGGAGGTCTTAAAAAACATAAGGGTGGATAAGTCTCCGGGACCTGATCAAGTGTATCCCAGAATGGTTGTGGGAAGTTAGGGAAGAAATTGTGGGTCCCCTACCAGAGATATTTGTATCATCTACAGCTATGGGTGATGTGCTAGAAGGCTTGAGGATGGCTAATGTTGTGCCATTATTTAAGAAAAGCTGCAAGAAGAAACCTGGGGACTATAGACCTGTGATTCTGACATCAGTGGTGGATAACTTGTTGGAGATGATTCTAAAAGATAGGATTTACATACATTTGGCGAGGCAAGGACTGATTAGGGATGAGCAGCATGGTTTTGTTCATGGGAAATCATGTCTTGCAACCTTGATTGAGTTTTTTGAGGATGTAACCAAAAAGATTGATGAGGGTGGAGCAGTAGATGTTGTCTATATGGGCTTTAGTAAAACCTTTAACAAGGCTCTGCATGGTAGATTAATTAGTAAAGTTATGGGATTCAGGGGGAGCTAGCCAATTAGATACAAAATTGGCTTCACAGTAGGAGACACAGGATGGTTGTGGAGGTTTGTTTTTCAGACAGGAGGCCAGTGACCAGCAGTGTTCCTCAGGAACTGGTGCTGGGTCCACTTTTGTTTGTAATTTATATAAACAATTTGGATGAGAATTTGGGATGCATAGTTAGTAAGTTTGTGGATGACACCAAAATGATGGTATAGTTGACAGTGAAGAAGGTTATCTAAGATTACAAAGGGATCTTGATCAGTTAGGCCAATGGCTGGAGGAGTGATAGATGGAGTTTAATTTTGATAAATGTGAGATATTGCATTTTGGTAAAACAAACAAGGGCAGGACTAATGCAGTTAATGGTAAGGCCCTGGTTAGTACTGCCGAACAGAGAGACCTAGGGATTCAGGAACATAGTTCTTTGAAAGTTGCATCAGAGGTAGAGAGGTGGTTAAGAAGGCATTTAGCATGCTTACCTTCATTGCTCAGACCTTTAAGTAAAGGAGTTGAGACCTAATGTTGAGGTTGTGCAGGACATTGGTGAGGGCACTTTTGGAGTATTGTATACAGTTCTGGTCACCTTGATATAGGATGATTTTATTAAATTGGAGACTGTTCAGAAAAGATTTACCAGGGTGTTGCCAGGACTGGAGGGTTTGAGTTATAAGATAAGCAGGATAGGCTGGGACTTTTTTTCTCTACAGCGTAGGAGGTTGAAGGTAAAAAGGACATGCGGGTCAGATTTTTCACACAGAGGGTATATGGAATGAACTGCCAGAGGAGGTGAAAATGCAGGTACAGCGACAACATGTAAAGGACATTTGGATAGGTACATGAATAGGAAAGGTTTAGAGGAATATGGGCCAAACGGGACTAGGTTAGTTTGGGAAATTTAGTCGCAATGGACAAGTTGGATCAATGGGTTTGTTTCTGTGCTGTATGACTCTATGACTCCATAAGTTTACATTAAGTATGGATGTGTTAGAATTCACTCTAAAACTAGATCTGAAGAAAGGAAATTATGAAGGTCTGAGGGACAATTTGACTGGAGTAGTAGGAAAAAGCACTAAAAGATTTGACGGTAGGCAAGCAATGGTTAGTATTGAAGGAAATACCATATAGTCGACAAAACATCCACATTCCTCTAGGTGCAGACATACAAACAGAAAGGTAAATCAACAATAAAGAATTAAAAATTGTACTAGAGTAAAGGATGTGACTTATTAGGATGTCAGAAGAATTGGTAAGTGTAAAGATTGGTAGTAGTTTGGAACCCAGCAAGGGGGAATAAGAAACAGATGAAAAAAAAAGGACAATAATAAACAGCCAATAGGAAAGGCAAACTGTAAAACCATCATTAGTTATCTGAAAAGAAGAAGATTCACTAGGAATAATGTGAGCCCAATAGAGGTAAGACAGAAGATTTTATTGTGAGGAACAGGGAAATGCAGAGAAACTAAACAATTGCTTTGCACCTGTCTTAACAGAATATACAGAAATCTCCCACAAGCACTACGTGTTCAAGAATTTTGTGAAACTGACAAACTAAAAGAATTTTTTTTTGTTTGTAATGTGTTATTTGAAAAGCTAAATGGATTTAAGGTTAATAAATTCCCCGCACCAGATTAGCTTTATCTTTGAAGGAGGTGGCTAGGGTGGTAAAGGATGCATTGATATTGCCTTTCTGAATTTTATAGATTCTGTAAAGGTTCTTGTAGGCTGGAAATAGCAAGTGTAGCTTCACTGCTTAATTATGGGAAGAAGAGGGAGCACGGATTACTGCAGATCTGATATTTTGATGTATGTAGTAGAAATAACATTTGAATCTGTTACAAAGGATGCAATAACTGAACTTTTAGAAGAAAGAATGGTAAATTGAGTAGATTCAACATGGATTTATAGAAGAGAAATTATGTTTGACGATCTTGGAATTTTTTGAGGAATTTCTTGTAGCACTGATAAAGGAGAACTGGTGGATGTTGTGTATTTGGATTTTCAGAATGCTTTTGATATAAAGATCCTACATAACAGAAAGTAAATAAAATTAGAGCGTATGGGATTTGGGAAAATGTACTGGTATGAATTGAGAATACGTTAACAGACAGAAAGCAGACATTAATGATAAATTGATTCGTCTGTGAATGCCAGACCGTTACAGGTGTATGAGTGGAGTTCCAAGAACACTTGAGAAGCTTGGCACCATTCAGGACAAAGCAGCCTGCTTGACTGGCATTTCATCCACAAATATTCACTCCTTTCACCACTAATAAAATGTAGAAGTAGTGTGTACCATCTTTATATGAACAGTAGAAATTCATCAAGGGTTCTTCAACAACATCTTCCAAACCTATGTCCTTTACCATCTTGAAGGACAAGGGCAGTAGATCCTTGGAGACACCACCTTCTTAAAATTCCTCCCATCACTCACCTTCCTGAATTGGACAAAAAAATCACTATTTCTTCACTGTCACTGTGACAAAATCCTGGAAATTCTTCTCTAACAGTATTTTGGATGTACCTACCCAAATGGACTGCACTATTTCAAGAAGACAGTTCATGACCTGAAGGGCATTTATAGACTGTTGTTAAATAGTGGCTCAGCCAGTGATGCCTACAATGTTGAACAAATAAAATAATAATAAAAAAAACTATGTCTACAAGCTTCTTGTCCTTTTGTGCATTTCCTCCAAACAGGCTTTGGCCTCTGGTAACAGATTGCCTTAATGTTTCATCATCCAGAGACAGTAGACCTTTCTGCCACCTTTGTTAAACCTTACATAAACTTTTAAATTAAAGTATTGGCAAAATCAACATAGTTTCAACTTTGCATTTGCATAGAATCCCTACAGTGTAGAAGGAGGCCATTCAGCCCATTGAGTCTGCATCGACCCTCCAAAAAGCATCTCACCAGACCCCCAAGTTTACCATAGCTAATCTACCGATCCTAACACATCCCTGAACACTTTGGACAATTTCAATGTGGCTGATTCACCTAATCTACAGATCTTTGGACGTGTGGGAGGAAATTGGGCACCTGAAGGAAGAACATGCAAACTCCACACTGGCAGTCGCCCAAGGCTAGAATTGAACCAGGCTCCCTGGTGCTGTCAGGCAGCAGTGCTGACCACTAAGTCAAGCATAGCTGGACCTGAATGAGCAAAGTGATCACCTGAACAATTCATGCACTAACACTAGTCAATTATCAATGCACAAATGTTAACATACTGAAAATAAATTAATAAATACTTATATTAAAAAGGTGTCCACTGGAATGTAGTACGAGAATATTTTGTACCCAGATTTAAACAGCATCATTTATTGTCCATTCCTAGGTGCTCTTCAGAAGGCGTCAGTGAGTAGTTTTCCTGATCCACTTATGATACGTCATATGACTAGCTAGTTTGTTTGCCACCAAGTTGAAGGATAATTTGCTGCTAACAATACCAATTTGCAACTGTTTGTACGCATAGGAGCCAACTGGAGGCAATGGCCTAATGTTATCATTAATCCACAAATTCAGCAGATGGTGGAAATTGAATTCAATTTAAAAATAAATCTGGAATTAAGAATCAGCTGATGACCATGAAACCATTGCTGATTGTCTGGCTTACTAATGTCCTTTAGGAAAGGAGATGTGCTGTCCTCATCTGGTCTGATCTACATGTGACCCCAGATCTGCAGCAATGTGGTTGACTCTCAACTGCCCTCTGAAATGGCCTAGGAAGCCACTCAGTTTAAGGGCAGTTAGAGATGGGCAGAAAATTCTGGGCAGCCAGCAGTTCCCGTGAGTAAAGTTTTAAAAAAAATGTCAACTAGGTTGGGTCAGAGCAAAAGATTTCCTTCTTTAAAGGACATAAATGAAACATTGGTATTTATAAGACTGCTTTATATCCTGATAATACATGCCTTTCTTTTTCTACTTTCTTATGCTTGAAAAATGAATTTAATTTTCAAACTGCCATTGTTCATCTTCTGATTTACCCATCCAGCAATATAATCACTGCACCACCCCTCTTGAAATAAAGCCAAAATGATAACAACCTCGTCCTACAATTATGCGTTTAGCTTTGGGACCTGTGAACATTGAGAAAGATTATATCCAATCAATACTCAATACCTCAGCAAGGAAATAAATTAGATTTTGGGGTTTGAGGCAGGCCCTGAAACTTTATCCACCCTTTTACTTAGCAACAGAAGAACTAATTGTGAAGTTAGAAGGAAAAAGTTAAATCAGATTTTTAAAGTGTTTCTAAATGTTCAGCTATTGTGAATCAACCTTTTGTTGAAAAGTATATTAAATTGTAGCAAATACATCCAGAACATATATGTCAATTGACATTCACTATCATCACTGTGTACACCTTGTCTAGAGTCAGTCTTTAACTCTCAAAGCTACAACAGAACATCCTTCTGAAAAGCTAAAATTGTCTTTGGTATGAAGCAATACTGATTAGGTCAGAGATTTCTGTTCATACTGGGTAGACTTAAACCTCTACCTTACTGTGCACATGCACAGAAGTAATTATATTCATGGTCACATGATGCACATCCAAACCTCTGTCTTATTCATCAATGTTAACAAGTGAGATGACTGCATTCAAGAATAGAGCTACTTTACCTCTCGCTCACTTGGAACACTGTCCAGATGAACCAATACAAAAACATTGATTTATCACTAAAGCAAAATACTGTCTGGCAGATTTCCCTGGGCTAATGGATGATTTAGGTATTGTGAATATTCGAAAATCAGCCAGTTTGAAGTCTTTTCCATTAATCTGAATAAGAGAAAACCAGGAGAGGCGTTCTGATCTTTCTGGTAATCTAGTGCATGAACACAGGAAAATCTCGGCTACAACTCTCAGCACGCACAGGACACCAATTATGCAACATAATTTCTTTGCATCTTCAGCATGTATTAACACATCAAGAATTCACAGATTAACTGATCTAACTGTAAGGAGGTTACTTCATTCTTGCATCCAATTGCCAAAACACTACTGTAACTTTCATGCAAACTGCATGCACGTGGGATTCTAAGGCAACAGAAAGGATTTCAGTCTCACGCTCTTGGGTAGTCAGTATACTGATTATAGCTGTGCGGAATTGTTAGTTTTTTACAACCTCCTAAAAGTTGCTGTGGTAATCGAGTAAGCTTTCATGAAGATTTTCAGAATGGTTGCCATGGAACAAAAATATCTGCAGATTCACTTGGATGCCTATTTCTCCTTATTTCTTAAAGGGGACTGGCTGTTTGGCTTCTTTTGACCATGTACAAAATGTGCATCTGACTTTGGAATACACAAACTAGCTGTACTTCAGGAATTCCTCTTGGCAGAGGTAGGGCTAGCTTGAATTCATTAGACAAAGTGCTCTTTTTCAGGACCTAAAGAGGGAAACATGCTGGTGACCAGACAAATTGAAGAGAAACATATAAACACTGACAAATTAAAGAGATCTGAAATATTTCCTGCTGCTGAGGTTCCAGACATCAATTAAACAACTTTCCTCTTAGGTTAAAGCTTTACGCCTCAAAGATACCCTACAAACTGTAAACATTTATACACACCACTGCAGACTTATTTAGTTGTTATTTTTTATTCATTCATGGGATGTGGGCATCTCTGGGTACGCCCGCATTTCTCTAGTTGCCCAACAGAAGGTAGTGTTGAGCTGCCACTTGAATTGCTGCAGTCCATTTGCTGTAGGTAGATCCACAATACTGTTAGGGAGGGAATTCCAGAATTTCAACTGAATTACACTTAGGGTATAGTAATATATTTCCAAGTGAGGATGATGATCACCTTAGGTGGAAACTTGCAAGTGGCGGTGTTCCTATGTATCTGCTGCCCTTGTCTGTCTTGTAGACGGTACACACCACTACTAGAGAGCCTTGGTGATGGAGGGAGTGAATGTTTGTGGATGTGTCTCCACTGTATGAATACCGCCGGTTCAATTTAGTTTTTGGTAAATAGTAATTCCAGGATGTTAATAGTGGAATTCAATTATGGGAATATCATTTAATGTTAAAGGAAGATGGTTAGACTCTCTCTTCTTAAGGGGAATTGCCTGTTTGGCCATAAACCGTGTGCTTCTTTTGACTTTGTACAAAATATGCAAAGACTGCTCCTGATCACCACTCACTTTCAATCCACCCCATACACCCTAACCCCACAATCCATCCTAGATTCCAAAAATTTACTGCTAGCCATCCCACAATCCAACTCCTGATTGTTAATGCTACCTTTCAACTGTTGCTCTTTCATGATAACCCAGTCGCTGTAACATAATAGATTAATTCTAACTGTTCGATATGCTATTCGGGTGCCATGTACATCATCACAGAAAATGATGAGACATCTCACGATTGTGTGCAGCACTACAGGAAATATAGAGAGAGCTGTCAGATCTGTTTTTATAAGGTTCTGTAGCCAGTTCTTTAGCAAGAATGCATTCAACTTAAGTTAATCCAATAGTTAAAAGCAAAGGCTCTGTGTGGTTGGCAAATTGGTCAACCTCTGCCTCTCAGAATTCCACAGAACAAGGAAACTCTGACATACTCAAACAGAGAGA
>NC_063332.1:67763671-67844273 GCF_021869965.1 Rhincodon typus
CTGAAACGTCAGCCGTCCTGCTCCTATGATGCTGCTTGGCCTGCTGTGTTCATCCAGTTCTACACCTTGTTATCTCACATTCTCCAGCATCTGCAGTTCCGACTATCTCTAGACCTGAAATTAACATTTTTATGAAAAGTTAATGAAATCAGTCAGGCATATAGAAACTTTTATCTCCTTTTTTCACTTGTATGATAAGTTTCATGTACCAAAGATGAAATAAATCACTTTAAATGATCAAGTTTGGAAGCAGAAAACTCTGACTCTGAAATACACAAACCAGCTGTACTTCAGGAATTCCTCTTGGCAAGCTGGGGCTGACTGGAACTCCTTGGACAAAGTACTCTTTTTTGGGATCTATAGAGGGAAATGTGCTGGTGACAACAAAGTGAAGAGAAATATATTAACACCGAGAAACTAAAATGATCTGAAGTATTTGCTGCTGCTGAAGCTCAAGACATCAATTAAACAACTTTGCTCTTAGGTTAAAAGCTTTTCTCCTCAAAGACACCTTACAGATGGTAAACATTTATACACACCACTGCAGGCTTATATCGTTTTTATTTTTATTCATTCATGGGATGGGGACATTTTTGGATGTGCCCACATTTCTCTAAGAAGGTAGTGTTGAGGTGCCATCTTGAACAGCTGCAGTCCATTCGCTGTAGGTAGACACACAATACTGTTAGGGAGGGAATTCCAGAATTTTAACTGAGCAACACTGAGGGTATAGTAATATATTTCCAAGTGAAGATGATAATTGTTTTGGATGGAAACTTACAAGTGGTGGCATTCCTATACATCTGCTGCCCTTGTACAAATTGTAGATGATAGACACCACTACTAGAGAGCCTTGGTGGTGGACAGAGTGAATGATTGTGGATATGTAGCCACTGTATGTAAATGGCTAGTTTAATTTAGTTTCTGGTAAATGGTAGCTCCAGGAAGTTGATAGTGGAGTTCAATTATTAGAGTGTCATTTAATGTTAAGGGAATATGGTTAGACTCTCCCTTCATGGATTTGTTCATTGCCTGTCATGATTTTTACTTGCCAATTTTCAGCCCAAGCTTGGATCTTGTCCAGGTCTTCCTGTACTTGGACACAGACTGCCTCAGTATCTGAGGTGTTGTGAATTTTGCTGAACATTATACAAGCATCAGTGACATCCCCACTTCTGACCTTATGATGGGTAGTAGTCATTGACAAAGTAGCTGAAGGTGGCTGTGCTGAAGACACTATCCTGAGGCACTCCTACAGAGATATCCTGGAGCTGAGATGACTGACCTGCAACAACCACGGCCATCTTCCTTTTGTGCCAGGTGTGTCTCCAACCAGCAGAGAGATTTCCCTGATTTCCACTGACTCTAGTTTTGCTAGGGCTCCTTGATGCCACACTTGGTCAAATGCAGCCTTAATATCATGGGCAATCACTTTCAACACCTCTGGAGTTGAGCTCCTTTTTTACATTTTTTAGCTATGTGTATAATGATGTCAGAAACTGAGTGGCTCCTGTGAAACCCAATCTGAGAGTCAGTGAGAACGTTATTGCTATGAATGTGCTACTTGATAGCACTGTTGAAGACGCTCTAGTGATTGCAAGTAGACTTATGGGGTGATGACTGCACATGTTCGATTGGTTCACCTTATTGGACATTTAGTGGACATATCTGGAAAATCTTTCACTTTGTCAGGTAGATGTCAATGCTGTATCTGTACTGGAAATGCATGGCTAGGGGCATGGTAACAATGCTATTGCTGCAAAGTTGTCAGGGTCTGTAGATTGTGCAGTATCAAATGGCTCCAGTTAGTTCTTGATATCACACGGGATGAATTGAATTGGTTGAAGACCGGCATCTGTGATAATTGGACCCTTTGGAAGAGTTCAAGATGGATTATCCAATCAGCAGTTTTGGCTTAAGTTTGTTAAAAATGCTTCAGACTTATGTTTTGCACTGATATGCCGGGCTCCCCTGTTATTGAGAAGGGCATGCATGTGGAACCACGCTCATCTCGTGAGCTGTTTAATTGTCCAACACCATTTATCAATAGATGTGGCAGGACTTCAGAGGTTAGATCTGATCCATTGGTTGTGGGATTGTTTAGCTCTGTCTATCACTTGTTGCACTAACTCCCAGATGTTGCAGGGTCAACAGGACTGTGTTTGCCGTTGTTGTGACCAGTGCTTTTGTCAAAGTCAAATGGTTTGTCCACTTTGATTCTTTTATTCCTTTCTAGCATTTGGTACAACTAAGCGGCCATTTCAAAGGGCAGTTAACACTCTGCTTTTGGGTCTGGAGTCATGTGTAGGACAGACCAAGTAAGATCTACAGTTTCTTTCCCTAAAGAACATTAATGAACTAGGTAGGGTTTTACAATAGTCAAAATGGTTTCATGGTCATCATTTGACTTTGAATTTCTAGATTATTTTTGCATTCAAATTTCACCAATCCCCATAAACGGATTTGACTTGGGTTCCCAGAATGTAGCTCTGGAATACTAGCCCAGTGATATTACCATAAGCCCATCACCTCTCCACAAACGTTGTCATTACAGTCCTATTATTGTGAAAAAAGAAGTGTATTATGTGGTAGCAGCACATGAAAAAATCATTATGAGGATACCACACCAAATTGGAGCTCACCATGAAATGAACAGTGAGAAGGTCAGTACGCTATCATATGTGATGGATGACTAAAGATGAAATGCCCATCAAGTAGGATATCGATGAGAAGAAAGCCCTGTGTGACAAAATGATTACAGCCCCGATACAGTATATCCTTTCATCTGGAGGGGTCTAAATTTCACAAACACATCTTTGAAGGGGCAAATATCAATTCATTTGTAAATAACCTGTATAGACTTCCAAAGAACTATAAGCACAGCAAATTGAAAGATGTAGTAGTCAGAGAGAGAATCATCGTTAGAGTTTAGGGAGATACTTCTGTCTGACCTCTTGCAGTCCAGAGACGATCTACTGTAGCAAAGACAATCCGACTGAGCAGATAAACTGAGGTCAGAAACAGAATGGAACCTGTGGTTTGAAGTGACAGGAAAAGCCTTAGCTCATAAGCTTATGAAATGCTTTCATAAAAAAAAAGTTGGTGAGGCAAAATAAGCAGCTATCAACAGCACAAGACAACAGTTATCGATGTGTCAGAGAAAAACACAGGCATGAAAGCACCCTGTCAACGATGCTGAACCCATTTATATGGAAGGTTGGACTACTTCCAGGCTGTGTGTCATAGCAAGAAGCTAGATACAAAGGGAAGTCTTTGGAAGATGGCAAGCTCCATGAAGTGGAGAAGCCTCCAAAAGCTTGTGTTTTCAAATAAACCTATTGGATTATAACCTGGTGTCGTGTGATTTCTGACCCAAGCTACTTGACGTAGATGATGCCCATAATGTTGAGGTTCTTTTCCTTGGAAACAATGAGAAACCAAATGGAAGTTACTGGGGTGCTGATGTTCAAAAGATGGAAACAAGATACAATTTATGTGAAATACAGGTGCAATAGTTTAAATTCCTTCCAAAGCTAAACCTTGGTTGGAGAGAAGTACTCTTCAAACATCATACAATAAACTGTACAGGTTGGGAGGGATAGAACTCAAGGCCATATGAGAACTGAAGGCAACCAGCAATAAAAAGATGAAGGAAACACAGCGACATTGTACATGATTCAAAATTAAACTTTTCTAGTTTTGAGCAGGAAGGCATATACTGACTTGTGCTTGATTTATAGATGAAAAGAAGTGGAAAGTTGAGAAAATCAGTCTAACAACTTTGTAGCTGAGTTTCCACAGCTGTTGACAGGTCTAGGAAAGCTGAAGATCACACATCACAGAACTCTATGCCTAGAAACAAAATCAGTGTCCTTGTTCACACTCAGAAAGTTTGTTATCCATTGTTTCTCAAAAAAGAAAATTGACTCTATTTTGAAGCAAAGGTTATTGCATCTGTGACTGAACTAATCAACTGGTGCCAAAACCCAAGGGGTCAATCAGAATTCGTTTGGGTCTTACATATAAAAAAAAATGAACAAAAAGTCCATCCCTTGTTGCCTGTGGGCAGGTGTTTAGTTAAAATCTGAAAGAATTAAATGTTTTCAAAGCCAGATGCAATATTATTTATTTGCAACTACCTTTTGATGAAGAAATTAAGTTCCTCACAATCTTCATTAGTCTGTTTGGGAGAATAGTTCCAATGGACCTTTTTTAAAAATAATCACTCACGGGATTTGGGTGTGACTGGCTGTTCCAGCATTTAGAAGATGCTGGTGACCTGCCTTCTTGAACTGCTGCAGTCCATTTGAATTAAACCCGCAATTCTGTTAGGGATGGATTTCCATGACTTTGACCTGGGGCACTGACATAATGGTGTTAGTTTTCCAAGTCAAGATGGTGAATAGCTTGGAGGGGAACCTGAGGGTGGTGATGTTTCCATGTTTCTGCTGCACCTGCCTTGGTTGGTAGTGATCATGGGTTTGGAACATGCTGTCTATGGAATCTTGGTGAATTTCTGCAAAACATCTTGTAGACAGCACACACTGTTGTTCCGAAGCATTTGTGAAGGAGAGAGAGGATATTTGTGGATGTGGTGCCAATCAAGCAGCTGCTTTTCCTGGATGACATCAAGCTTCTTGAGCGTGTTTGTATCTGCACCCATCCAAGTAAGTGGAGAGATTTCCATCGCACTCCTGACTTGTATCTTGTAGATGGTAGACTTTGTATATTAGTGCCGTGAATCTTCCAGGTGGCAATGTTAAGTATCTCAGAATGGCTGATGGAGTCATGTCTCACTTGGATGATGTTGTGATCCATGAATGCACTCAAATTGATACAGGAGTGTGACCTATGCTACGATGAATTGAGAAAGCATACTAAAACTCAATAACAAATGTGAAACTTTGCAGCAGATTTCAAGCTCCTTGGGCATATTGCAGGTTCATCTGCGGACAAAGTTGATTCCCTCAAGACATGAGGAATCAAAGCCTATCTAGCTGCTTGAAATTTCAATGAGTTTCAGAGATTCATGTGTAAGGGAAACCAAGTGGGAAATTTCTGCCCAACTTCCCTATTATGAATGAGTTACCACATTAGCTGTTGTGGCAAGCTAATACATAGCACAGCAAAGAAGCACATCACAAGACTTTTGAGCAAGTCAGAGAAATGTTGATATCTCCTGATATTTTAGCTGAATATGACCCAGAGGTACCAGCTATCAGTGCAGTAGATGTACCTACTTTAGCACTAGGAACTGTACTGTTTCAGGTAGTGATGAATGGAAAGTGCAAGCCAGTTTACTCAGCATTTACTTACTAACTGAGACTGACAGAGATATGCAATGATAGAGAATGAAGCACTAGCTGCTACATGAGTTTGCAAAATGTTTGCAACTTATAGCCTTTCTCTCAACTTCAAGATAGAGACAGACCACAAAGCTTTTAGTAACATGCTTAAATTACCATAGAATCCCTACAGTGTGGAAACAGGCCCTTCGGACCAACAAGTCCACACCGAACCTCAGAGCATCCCACCCAGACCCATCCCCCATAACCCACTGAACCTACACATCCCTGAATGCTCGGGGCAATTTAGCATGTCCAATCCAGCTAGCGTGCCTATCTTTGGACTGTGGGAGGATACCGTAGCACCCAGAGAAAACCCACGCAGACACAGGGAGAATGTGCAAACTCCACACGGGTAGTCACCTGAGGGTGGAATTGAACCCGGGTCCCTGGTCCTGTTTCCAAAAACGTCTCTACAAGGAAAACAATTCAAACTGAGGATGATGAGGTTTGAGCCAGTGTTATCTGGGGAAAGCAGCAGATACTTTTACCCATAGCTCAGTGGCAAAACCTGGACAAAGTGATGTAGTCCACTCAGTGATTAGAGAACCATTGATGTCATCGTTCCTCACATCAAGGCTTAAGCAGCATCTTAAGAGTAATACTTCCAAATATCAAAGATATTTGGAACTTATGGGATTCTAAATCTTGTAATTTCAGAAACTGGACCACAGTGAACACATTTATGAGTTCAGGGCACCATATGGATTTGTCTATACCACTAGTTCACCAAGATACATTTAGCTAATAGTGAAGCTGAAACAAATGCAGAAATTGTTGGAGAAACTCAGCAGGTACGGCAGCGTCTGTGGAGAGAGTAACAAGAGTTGACATTCAACCTGGTATGAGTCTTCTTCAGAACTGAAAGGGTTGGAATTTTTTTGAATATTTTTGGCTGAGGTTGGGAGTCAGAGTGAGGGAGGCGGGCAGTGGTTTGAGGGGGAGGGGTTCAAGTGGAAGAGATGGTGTGGAAGCCCATTGCAAAACACAAAGATGTAATTAATTGTGGTGAAAGAGGAAAAGAGACCTAAATTGGGTATAAATTAAGGTGTGAAAGGAAAAAAATGGGCCCTCTCTACTGAGAGGAAAGTAAACAAAACACAAACAAGACAAGGCTGTGGATGGGGGAGTGCGGTATGATGTGAGCAAAATGGAGAATAAATTTTACGCAGTCAGAAGTTATAGAATTAATGGTTGAGTACTACAGGCTGTGAACAATTTAAGCAGAAAATGAAATATTCTCTCTTGAGCTTGCATTGTGTTTTGATGGAATTCTGTAGCAAGCCTTGGACAGAAATGTTAACATGAGAACAATGTGGTTGATTGAAATTGCAAGCAACTGTGAAGTCAGGATCATTCCTACAGACATAGTGCAGGTGTTCTGCAAAGCAGTTACCCAATGTGTGTTTGGTCTCACCAATTGTGAGCAGTGAACATATCAGACTAGATTAAAAAGACAAGTAAAATGTTGCTTCGTCTGGAATGTGTTTTTGGGGCCTTGAACAGTGAGAGGGAGGAGATGAATGGGCAAATGTTAGCCTTCTAGAACAAAGAACAAAGAAAATTACAGCACAGGAACAGGCCCTTTGGCCCTCCAAGTCTGCGCCAATCCAGATCCTCCATCGAAACATGTCATCTATTTTCCAAGGATCTGTATCCCTCTGCTCTCTGCCCATTCATGTATCTGTCTAGATACATCTTAAATGATGCTATCGTGCCCGCCTATCCCACCTCCGCTGGCAACACGTTCCAGGAACCCACCACCCTCTGCGTAAAGAACTTTCCGTGCATATTTCCCTTAAACTTTTCCCCTCTCACCTTGAAATCGTGACCCCTAGTAACTGAGTCCCCCACTCTGGGGAAAAAGCTTCTTGCTTTCCACCCTGTCTATACCTCTCATGATTTTGTAGACCTCAATCAGGTCCCCCCTCAACCTCTGTCTTTCTAATGTAAATAATCCTAATCTACTCAACCTCTCTTCATAGCTAGCGCCCTCCATACCAAGCAACATCCTGGTGAACCTCCTCTGCACCCTCTCCAAAGCATCCACATCATTTTGGTAATGTGGCAACCAGAACTGTACGCAGTGTTCCAAATGTGGTCGAACCAAAGTCCTATACAACTACAACATGACCTGCCAACTCTTGTACTCAATGCCCCGTCCAATGAATGAAAGCATGTCGTATGCCTTCTTGACCACTCTATCAACCTGCGTTGTCACCTTCAGGGTACAATGGACCTGAACACCCAGATCTTTCTGTGCATCAATTTTCCCCAGGGCTTTTCCATTTTGCGTATAGTTCGCTGTTGAATTGGATCTTCCAAAATGCATCCCCTCGCGTTTGCCTGGATTGAACTCCATCTGCCATTTCTCCGCCCAACTCTCCAATCTATCTATATTCTGCTGCATTCTCCGACAGTCCCCTTCACTATCTGCTACTCCACAAATCTTAGTGTCATCTGCAAACTTGCTAATCAGACCATCTATACCTTCCTCCAGATCATTAATGTATATCACAAACAACAGTGGTCCTAACATGGATCCCTGTGGAACACCACTGGTCACAGTTCTCCATTTTGAGAAACTCCCTTCCACTACAACTGTCTGTGTCCTGTTGCCCAGCCAGTTCTCTATCCATCTAGCTAGTACACCCTGGACCCCATGCGACTTCACTTTCTCCATCAGCCTACCATGGGGAACTTTATCAAACGTCTTACTGAAGTCCATATATATGACATCTACGGCCCTTCCCTCATCTATCAACTTTGTCACTTCCTCAAAGAATTCTATCAAGTTGGTAAGGCATGACCTTCCCTGCACAAAACCATGCTGCCTATCACTAATAAGCCCATTTTCTTCCAAATGTAAATAGATCCTATCCCTCGGTATCTTCTCCAGCAGCTTCCCCACCACTGACGTCAGGCTCACCGGTCTATAATTACCTGGATTATCCTTGCTATCCTTCTTAAACAAGGGGACAACATTAGCAATTCTCCAGTCTTCTGGGATCTCACCCGTGCTCAAGGATGCTGCAAATATATCTGTTAAGGCCCCAGCTATTTCCTCTCTCGCTTCGCTCAGTGACCTGGGATAGATCCCATCCGGACCTGGGGACTTGACCACCCTAATGCCTTGTAGAATACCCAACACTTCCCCCCTCCTTATGCCAATTTGACCTAGTGTAATCAAACATCTATCCCTAACCTCAACATCCATCATGTCCCTCTCTTCGGTGAATACTGACGCAAAGTACTCATTAAAAATCTCACTCATTTTCTCTGACTCTTCACATAACTTCCCTCCTTTGTCCTTGAGTGGGCCAACCCTTTCTCTCGTTACACTCTTGCTCCTTATTAACGAATAAAAGGCTTCGGGATTCTTCTTAACCCTGTTTGCTAAAGAATTTTCATGACCCCTTTTCGCCCTCTTCATTCCTCGTTTCAGATTGGTCCTACTTTCCCGAAATTCTTCCAAAGCTTCGTCTGTTTTCAGTCGCCTCGACCTTATGTATGCTTCCTTTTTCCTCTTTGCTAGTCTCACAATTTCACCTGTATCCATGGTTCCCTAATCTTGCCCTTTCTATCCCTCATTTTCACAGGGACATGTCTGTCCTGCACTCTAATCACCCTCTCTTTAAAAGCCTACCACATATCAAAAGTGGATTTACCCTCAAACAGCTGCTCCCAATCCACATTCCCCAGCTTGTTTGAATTTTGCTATAGTTGGCCTTCCCCCAATTTAGCACTCTTCCTTTAGGACCACTCTCATCTTTGTCCATGAGTATTGTAAAACTTATAGAATTGTGATCACTATTCCCAAAGTAATCCCCAACTGAAACTTCAACCACCTGGCCGGGGTCATTCCCCAACACCAGGTCCAGTATGGCCCCTTCCCGAGTTGGACTATTTACATGCTGCTCTATAAAACCCTCCTGGATGCTCCTTACAAATTCTGCTCCATCTAAATCCCTAACACTAAGTGAATTCCAGTCAATGTTGGGAAAATTAAAATCTCCCGTCACCACCATCCATAATCTGTCTACACCTTTGTACCTTTATCTCACGCTCACTTTTGGGAGGCCTGTAGTACAGCCCCAACATTGTTACCGCACCCTTCCTATTTCTGAGCTCTGCCCATATTGCCTCACTGCTCGAGTCCTCCATAGTGCACTCCTTCAGCACAGCTGTGATATGCTCTTTGACCAGTAATGCAATCGTCCACCCCTTTTACCTCCCTCTCTATCCCAGCTGAAGCATCTATATCCTGAGATATTTAGTTGCCAATCTTGCCCTTCCCTCAACCAAGTCTCAGTAATCGCAATAACATCATACTCCCAGGTACCAATCCAAGCCCAAAGTTCATCTGCCTTACCTACTACACTTCTCGCATTAAAACAAATGCACCTCAGACCACCTGTCCCTTTGCGTTCATCATCTGCTCTCTGCCTACTCTTCCCCTTAGTCACGCTGACTTCATTATCTAGTTCCTTACAGGCTTTAGTTACTACCTCCTTACTGTCCACTAACCTCCTCATTTGGTTCCCATCCTCCTGCCACATTAGTTTAAATCCTCCCCAACCGCGTTAGCAAAAGTACCCCCTAGGACATTGGTTCCAGTCCTGCCCAGGTGTAGACCATCCGATTTGTAATAGACCCACCTGCCCCGGAACCGGTCCCAATGTCCCAAAAATCTGAACCTCTTCCTCCTGCACCATCTCTCAAGCCACTCATTTATCCTGCCTATTCTTTCATTTCTACTCTGACTAGCACGTGGCACTGGTAGCAATCCTGAGATTACTACCTCTGAGGTCCTACCTTTTAACTTGGCTCCTAACTCCCTAAATTCTGCTTGTAGGACTTCATCTTGTTTATCCTGTTTCTATCATTGCGTGATGTGGAAGTGCTGGTGTTGGACTGGAGTGGACAAAGTCAGAAGTTACATGACATCAGGTTTTAGTCCATCAGGTTTATTTGAAGAAGGATCAGTGCTACAAAAGCTTGTGATTTCAAATAAACCAGTTGGACTACGACCTGGTGTCGTGTGACTTCTGATTCTATGATTGCATGGGAAGGTGCCTTAGCAAAGTGAGGAAGTGTTAGGAGTGATGGAAATGTGGACCAATGTGTCACAGAGGGAACAGACCCTGCAGAATGCCGACATTGAAGAAGAGAAGATGGATTTGATGAAGGTGGCTGAAATGGTGGAGGATGTTCCTTTGAATGCAGAGATGAGTGGGCTGTAAAGTGAGGACAAGTGAAGCTGAGAGAGGGTTTGTACTTTAAATACCTTACTGAGGAAGAATGATGACATCCAAATTGCACTTCTGAGCTATCATTCCAACTTGAATCCAGTCAGATTTAACTCCATAAGAACGTTTCAAACAAAGAACAAAAGAACAAAGAAAATTACAGCACAGGAGCAGGCCCTTCGGCCCTCCAAGCCTGCGCCGATCCAGATCCTCTATCTAAACATGTCACCTATTTTCCAAGGATCTGTATCCCTCTGCTCCCTGCCCATTCATGTATCTGTCTAGATACATCTTAAATGATGCTATCGTGCCCGCCTATCCCACCTCCACTGGCAACACGTTCCAGGCACCCACCACCCTCTGCGTAAAGAACTTTCCGTGCATATTTCCCTTAAACTTTTCCCCTCTCACCTTGAAATCGTGACCCCTAGTAATTGAGTCCCCCACTCTGGGGAAAAAGCTTCTTGCTATCCACCCTGTCTATACCTGTCATGATTTTGTAGACGCCAATGAGGTCCCCCCTCAACCTCTGTCTTTCTAATGTACATAATCCTAATCTACTCAACCTCTCTTCATAGCTAGCGTCCTCCATACCAGGCAACATCCTGGTGAACCTCCTCTGCACCCTCTCCAAAGCATTCAAATCCTTTTGGTAATGTGGCGACCAGAACTGTACGCAGTGTTCCAAATGTGGTCGAACCAAAGTCCTATACAACTGCAAAAAGTCCTATGCAACTGTTTCATGGGAAGAAGATTGAGAACTCAACTGCTTACTCTTGCAAACACGCTCACGCCATGTGATCAAACTGATGACTCGGGCAAGATAAGAGAGAGAAAGAGGACACATATACTTCCAGCCAGCTGTGGAACTATGACAAATGTCACAAAAAATGTGCTAAAGGATCCAAGGCCAAATTTCCTAAGGTCAAGTTGTTGAACATCCATTGTGTTTCTCATCCAACTTATCCAACAGAAACATGATACAGTGAGATGGAACAACACGCACTGCTTGTCATCCAGAAACAGCTTTCTTTACTGTAGAAGTAGTCATCTGGCCATTTCAACCAGCCAGAAATCCCATATTCACCTCCAATCCAGAAGACAACCTGTCTGGCTAAACCTGAATCAACTATCAATTCTTTCTGCCCAGTTACAGCAATATAGGATGCAAACCCCTAATCCTCCCTGAGGGACAATAGGACCCGTTTCAGTAGGCTCATGAAACAGCCACAGTGGTTGCCTATACAAGGAAAGAAGCAGCCTAAGACATTAAAATAAGATTAAGGACTGTAACACACCAGAATTTAAAGTTATGGTTTCCTTTATCTTCACAGCATTGACATAGATCAAAGACTTGGAGCTGGGATGCAGTATAATGCAATAGTTTCAAGTTCTAACATGTACTTACAAACTGTATGCATCATCAGGAAATAATGTCATATCACATGATTGGGTTTTGTTGGTAACCTCAGAGCAGATGTGGCCAGAGCAGCAAGATGTGCTCCATTAACTCTCTTAAAATCTACATATCTCTGCAAACTCATGACATATTTTGTAGTTGCCATCAATCCCACCCACCACTCTCACATACCTGCCCATGGCTAACTAGATCAAAGCAAATGAATACAAAGAACAAAGAACAATACAGCACAGGAACAGGCCCTTTGACCCTCCAAGCCAGCGCCGACATGTTTTGTCCTTCCATACTAATGCTGTCTTCACTTATCGGGGCCAAATCTCTCTCTTCTCTTCCTATTCATGTATTTGTCCAGGTATTTCTTGAATGCCGCTATTGTGTCTGCTTCCACCACCTCCTCTGGCAGTGCGTCCCAGGCACTCACCGCCCTTGCACACCTATTTTAAGCGTCTCCTCTACCCCTGCACCTTGAACCTGTGTCCCCTAGTAATTGACCCCTCCACCCTGGGAAAAAGCCCAGTGTATCTATCCCATTCACAATCTTCTAAACTTTTACCAGGTTGCTCCTCAACTTCCTGTGATCCAGCAAAAACAAACCCAATCTATATGACCTTTCTTCAGATCTAAAATCTCCAATATCAGGCAATATCCTGGTCAATCTTTTCTGTACCCTTTCCAAAGCACCCACATCCATCTGATAGTGTGGTGACCAGAAGTGGGTATCAAGTGGGTATCAGGCTTACCATTTAGGCACAAGCATCAATACCCTCCATGTGCAAAAAGGAGCTCCTGCAGATGTCCAGGATAGGTGTTTTCAGTTTCTGATCTAATAACTACGGATGCACAGGAAAACAACACGTCCAGGTTACAACATCAGCAATACAACTTCAGCAGAAGTTTACATTTACATTAGTCATTCATTTTCACAAAACTTTACTTGCACTGATTAACACAAATTCATGTTTTTAGATCTGAATTACAAATAATGACATCACAATTCTTTATTTGCATCATATATTAGCATTTTCTTAACAGACTGTAGGTTAATTTAGAATTATTCTTTGAAATGCAGACCATTTCATCATCAGGTAGAACCATACAACACTTTCCAATTAAAACCCAAATCCTTCAGATTGTATGGGTTGTCACACATGCATTGTGCACGAACAATAGCCAAAATATATCTTAAAAGATAATGAGCAATTCATTTTGCAAAATGGAATTGCAGGCAAGGCCACCTTCTGTTTTGAATACTGAAGTAGCAAAGAGGTGCTGTCTTGCAAAATGCAGGTCATTGAGTTCAGAATTTCATGTTTCCTCCTGGAGAAAAAAAATTGCGAGTCAAAATGTGGTGGCAAGCTTTGGGAAACTTGAATGACAAGAGAAATTGAGAGCTTAGTCAAAAAGGAAAAAGAGGCATAAGTAAAGTTTCAGAAACTGAAGACAGGCAGAGTCCTCAAAGAATACAAAGACAACAGGAAGGAACTCAGAGAAAGAATTAGGAAGGCTAAAAGCAGCCATGAAATGTCTTTGGCAAACAGGATTAAGGACAATTCCAATGTGTTTATTGATATATGAGGACGAAGAGGATAGCTAGGAAAAGGGTATGTCCACTCAAGGACAAAGGAAGGAATTTATACATGGAGCCAGGGGAAGTAGGTGAGGTCCTCAATGAATATAATGAATCGGCATTCACAAAGGAAAAGCACTTGGTGGATGGTAGTCTCGGGAGGGATATGGTGATATTCTTGGGCATGTCAAGAAAAAAAAGGAGGAGGTATTGGGTGTTTTAAAATGCATTAGGATAGACAAGTCCCCAGGACCTGAAGGGATCTATCTCAGAATGCTGAGGGAGGCAGGTGTGGAAATTGTTGGGGCCTTATACAAAATCTTTGTCTCCTCTTTAGTCAGAGGAGAGGTCTCAGATGACTGGAGAATAGCAAATGTTTGTCCTTTGTTTAAGAAGGGCAACAGGGATAATCCAAGAAATTACAGGCCAGTGAGCCTTACAACAGCGGTAGAGAAATTATTGGAGAAAATCCTTAGGGATAGGATTTACTCACATTGACTTATTAGTCGTAGGCAGCATGACTTTGTGTGGGGAAGTTTGCGTCTCACAAAATTGATAGAGTTTTTTGAGGAAGTGACAAAGGTGATTGATGAAGGCAGGGTGGTAGATGTCTATATGGACTTTAGCAAGGCCTTTGACAAGGTCTCTCATGGCAGGTTTTACCAAAAAGACAAAGTTACATGGGATCTGCAGTTAGCTGGTAAGATGGATATAGAACTGGCATGGTAATAGAAGACAGAAAGTTGTGGTGGAAATGTGTTTTCTGACTGGCGATCACCATTGGTGTTCTTCAGGGATCAGTGCTGGGACCCCTATTTGCGTTATATATCTGAATGATTTAGAGGAGAATGTACGTGGCCTGATTAGTAAGTTAGCAGATGACACGAAGACTGAGAGATCTGCAGATAGTAAGGAGGATTGCCAGAGGATACAGCAGGATGTAGATAGGCTGGAAACTTGGGTGGAGAAATGACAGATGGAGCTTAATCCAGACAAATGTGAGGTGATGCATTTTGGAAGATCTGATGCAGGAGAGAAGTATGCAGTAAATGGCAGAACCCTTAGTAGCATCAACATATAGAGGGATTGAGGCACACAGGGCTACTGTTCCTTGTGGAAACTAAACTGGATAAGGTGATTATGAAGCCATAAAGCACACTAGCCTTCATTGGTTAGGGCATAGAGGATAAAAATTGGCAAATCACGTTGCACCTGTATAAAACTTTAGTTAGGCCACACTTGGAATATTCTATACAGCTTTGGCCACCACAGTACCAGAGGATGTGAAAGTTTTGGAGTGGGTACCGAAATGGTTTACCAGGATGTTGCTTGGTTTTGATGATATTAGCTACGAGGAGAACTTGGACAAACTTGGTTTGGATTTCACTTGAATATCAAAGGATGAGGGGCAACCTGATATAAGTTTACAAAGTTATGAGAGGCATGGATAGAGTGGATAGTCAGAGCATTTTTCCAGGAGTAGAAATGTGAATTATGAGGGGACATGGGTTTAACATAAAAATGGGCAAGTTTAAAAGTGATGGTAACAGGCAGGTTTTTTATATAGAGGGTTGTCAGTGCCTGAAATGTGCTGCCAGCAGAGGCGGTGGAGTTGGATACAATGGCAGCATTTAAGAGGCACCTTGACAGATATATGAATAGGCAGGGAATAGAGGGATATGGACCATATAGAGGCAAAAGGTTTTTAGTTTAAAAAAGCTTCATGCATCAGTGCAGTCTTGATGGGCTGAAGGTCCTGTTCCTGTGCTATGCTGTTCTTTGTTTTTGTAAGTCGTCATCTAAATAGATTACACTTGAAAGTGCAATTTGTGAATGACAAATTTTAGCGATGACCTTCAAAATTACATTCATTTGTGACAGACTAAAATGATATTCTATTTTTATGCAAAAGGTTGAGAAACAATAGGAGAACGTTAGATCTAACTGCTACAGTTAAAATTATGGAAACATTCTCATTTATGTTCAAATTTAATTTCAGTAATGCTGACAATTTTAGGACTTTAATTTACTCTGCTTAGTAAATTCTCATAAAATTGTTCTATTCTTGTTCTGTTAAGATATTGTTGAAAGTAACATTACACAAATGATTGACTCGTGCACCACCAGAGGAAATTGAACCCTATTTTATCTGATATATTTTTGTAAAAGAGGAATATCCTCCTGTTTTCTCTGCTTCTGCTTTTCCAACATTTCTGTGGTGGCAAGGCTATGATGAGTTCAAAAGTTGAGTGTTCTTGGTGAAAAGAAACTGAGCTTTGCAGAGTGGTGATTGGGAGCTGTTTGCTTGTTTTATCTCCTTCTGTCACTTTGCTTATGCCAGGATTGCTGTGTTCTCCCACTGGTAATTTCCATCCACTCAGCTAGAAATTGGAGAGTTCAGTTTTTCGGTGGAAGGCGATTGAAATTAAATGATTACAGCACTGTCTGGAGTGCCTCCAGCTTTGTCCCTTGGTTCTAAACACTACTGGTAACTTCTGCACATAAAACAGGACCTTGGCAGCATTGCTGCAGTCAGCATGATTCAGGTAGCCCACTATTCTTAAAGGCAAGCTATAATTTGAAATGTGGTGGTGCAAATAGATTGGCAGCTCCTACAAAATGAACGCCAAGACGCAGAAGGATCCACTGTGTAGAATCACATACAGTGATGGTGTCATTGATTACGGCTGGGAGAGAGACAGCACGTTCCCACAGGGGATGGTCTGGGTGTTGGAGAAAGGAGACAGTCAAGCACCGTTGTCAGAATCTGGATGCGAGCATCTGGCAACAGTGCCTGAAGAGTTTTAATCATCTGAAGCAGATGGTCGGCTGCAGTGAATCTTCACATGACATCTCTTACTCATTACAACAGCAGTCTGCTATCATGTTGCGCAGTGCGCCGCCCTGCCATGACTCATCCAGCAGCACTCCCTGGACTCCGCAGTCATATCTGACCTCCAGCCCACATTCACACAACCACTATTGCTTCCAGCCTCATGCCCACCTCTTATTGCCCCTATAAATATCCAGCTATTCAACTAAGTCAGGTACATTGACCCAAAACTGTGTGACACAATCATTGACATTCTGCCTTCTCCATTGCAGGGCAAAGGGGCACATCATTGCAGACAGCAGAGCCAGACGACAAATAAAAAGCCTGAAACTCCTGAGTCTAATGGAGGAAATAGTTTTCCATATTATGGGTCTGGTTGCCATGGGGATCATAAGCGTTGCTGAGAACATCAAAGATGATGATATCTTATTGCCTTATACCCCTTTTTCACTCCCAGTTCACTCTCTTTAGGTTAACCGCATGATGAGCAAGCTGTAGATAGTGTGTGACCACAGGCATCTTGTTTCTGTCACAAACCCTCTACTTCACAATAATTTTCCCTTTTTGAGTTCCTGCTTTCCAGAACCTGGCCAGATACTGACATTGTGTTCACCTTGGAGATTGGTGTAGAGTTAGGCATCAGTTTGCTCAGTGAGCTGGATGGCTGGCTGGTTTGGTTCAATTCCCATTCTGGTTGAGGTTACCATGAAGGATTCTCCTTCTCAATCTATCCTGTCACCTGAGGCAATGTGAACCTCAGATTAAACCACCACCAATTATCTCTCTCCAATGAGAGAGCAGCTTTATGGTACATTAGGACAATGATTTTGATTCGATTTGAAATACAGAGAAAAGCTTTGTTTACATGCGGTACAGGCAGATCACAGCAAGCAAAGGATGTACAGATCAATACGACGTGGAGGCATACAGGTTACTTTGCAGGTTACATTATTTGAGGCTAGAGCCTATTCAACAGTCTCTTAACAGCCAGAAAGATGCTGTTCCTGAACCTGCTCATGTGTGTGTTCAGGCTTCTGTATCTTCTGCCTGATGGAAGAGGTTGTAGGAGATCATTACCAGGGTGCGATGGGTCTTTGATGATGTTGGCCACCTTTCTGCAGCAGCGAGTCATGTAAATAGAGTCCAATGATGGAAGGTTGGCTTCCGTGATGGTGTGGGCTGTGCACACCATCTTTTGTAGTTTCTTATGGTCCTGGGCAGAGCAGTTGCCATACCAGGCCATTATACACCCGGACAGTATGCTTTAATGGTGCATCTGTAGAAGTTGGTGAGGGACCTTATAGATATGACAAATTTTCTGAGCTGCCTGAGGAAGAAGAGGCATTGTTGTGCCTTCATCACTGTCGCATCTATGTGAGAAGTCCGCCTAGATCGTCATTTATCGGTGCTCCGAAGAATTTGATGCTCTTCATTCTCTCAACCTCAGTTCCATTGATGTAAAAGGGAGTGTGTTCTCCTCCTTTCTTTCTGAAGTCGATGATCGGTTCTTTAGTTTTACCAATGTTGAGAGACAGATTGTTTTCATTGAACCATGTCACCAAGCCCTTTATCTCCCTTCTCTATTTTGGCTCATCGTTGTTAGATATCCATTGTACTAATGTGGTATCGTTAAACTTGTAGATGGCGTTCGTTCAGAATTTGGCAACACAGTTGTAGGTGTACTGGGAGTATAGTAGGGGCCTGAGGATTCATCCTTGGGGGGCTCCAGTGTTGAGTGTTATTGTGAAGGAGGTGCAGTTACCTATCCTCACTGATTGCGGCCTATGGGTCAGAAGGCTGAGGCTCCAGTTGCAGAGGGCAGAGCCAAGACCAGGGTCATGGAGTTTTGAGATCAGTCCAGAGGGGATAATGGTGTTGAAGGTGGAGCTGTAGTCAACAAGCAGTAGTCTGATGGAGGTATCTTTGTGGTCCAGATGTTCCAGGGATGAGTGCAGGGCTATGGATATGGCATCCTCTGTGGACCTGTTATGTCGGTAGGCAAATTGTAGGGGATGGTGACTTTGGTAGAGAAGGGATCAACTAGCTGAACACCCTAGCCAGGTCGTTCCAATACAGCAACATGTGGAAATTGACCAGTCTGGAGAAATACAAGTAGTCAATTACCACCCCTCAGTTTATTCTCAACCAACAGCAAAGTGATAGAAGGCGTCATTGATCAAATGATACAGAGATAGGAATAAACTGCAGATGTTTACATTGGATTCTGTCAGGGCAACTCAAACCCGAACCTCATTATAACTTTGGTTGAATACAGTAGAGGGTAAGGTTAGGAGTACAAGTACATATTTCATTGAAAGCGGTGTCACAGGTGGACAGGGTGGTGAAGAAGGTATTTAGCGTGCTGACCTTCATTGGTCGAGGCATTGAGTATAGGAGTTGGGATGTTATGTTACTGTTGTATAAATTGTCGGTGAGGCCGCACTTGGAGTATTGTGTACAGTTTTGGTCACCCTGTTATAGCAAAGACATAGTTAAACTGGAAAGTGTGCAAAGAAGATTTACAAGGATGTTGCCAGGACTAGTCGGCCTGAGTTATAGGGAGAGGTTGCACAGGATAGGACTTTATTCGTTGGAACATAGGAGAATGAGGGGTGACCTTATTGAAGTGTATAAAATCATGAGGGACATAGGTAGGATGAATGCATACAGTGTTTTACCCAGGGATGGGAAATTGAAAACTAGAGGGCATAGGTTTAAGAAGGACCTGAGGGGCAACTTCTTCACACAGAGAGTGGTGCGTATATGGAATGGGCTGACAGGGAAAGTGGTTGAGGCAGGTACAATAGCAACGTTTAAAAAACATTTGGATAGATACATAGATGGGAAGGGTTTAGTGGGATATGGACCAAATGCAGACAATTGGAACTAGCTGAGTGGGCACCACGGTCAGCATGGACCAGTTTGGGCTGAAGGACCTGTTTCCATGCTGTAATACTCTACGATTCTATGAAAGATGAAAAAGGGGCTGTACTCCGGTGGTGAGGTGGGAGTGACTGCCCTTGAATCAAGGCAGATTTTGACCAAGTGTGGCATTGAGGACCCCTGGCAAAACTGAAGGATCTGGAAGCAGGGGAAAGCTCTTCACCAGTTGTCATTATACTTGGCACAAAGAAAGATGGTTGTGGCTGTTGAAGGTCTATCATCTCACTCCCAGTCTATCACTGCAGCAGTTTCTCAAAGTAGTACATATGAGTTTCTTATGAAGCTTGACAGGGTAGATGAAGAGGGTTTGTTTTCCCTTATCGGAAATTTTAGGACCAGAGAATAGCTTCAGAGTAAGGGGTTACTGACTTTAAACAGAAACAAAGAGAAATTTCTTCTCAGAATCTGTGGAATACTTTATTGCAGGAGGCTGCCAAGGCTGTGTCGTTAAATATATCCAAGGCTGAAGTAGATATATTTTTAATTAATAATGGAATCAAGTATTATAGGGAAAGGCGGGAAAGTAGAGTTGAGGATTTTCAGGTGAACCATGATCTCACTGAATGGCAATGGTGTGAATGGCTTACCTATGCTCCTGTCTTCTGGTCTTATTGGCAATGTCCTGGACCTAACTATCTTCAGCTTTTTCCTCAATAATGATCTCGGCATCATAGGATTACAATATGGTTAGTTGCACTCATCCAGTGTGAAGGCTGCACTACTTATTTAGTCTCTCTTCATCTGTCAATCCTGCCATTCCAGGTATCAGTCTAGTAAACCTTCTTTGCACACCCTCCATAACCAGAATGTTCTTCCTGAAATAAGGAGACTATAACTGCATACATTGCTCCAGGTGGGATCTCACTAAGGCCCTGTAAAAGTGCAGAAGATATCCCTGGTCCTGTATGGACAAGGAAGGAGTGCGATGGAGTTTTCTGCACTCTCCTAGATGGGGAGCAGCTCCAACCATACTCAAGAAACTCAACATCATCCATGGCAAAGCAGCCACCTTGATTGGTATACCAATTAACACCTTCATCACCGATGCTGCTTGGTGCTGTACAAGACAATGGTTTATTGTCTATTAATAATTTTTAAAAATGGAAGAGGGGCTTTTCCCACAAAATGAAGACTCCATATTACTTACCCAATTAACAGGAGAGACAGTGGTGTGATGCATTTGTAATTCAGATACCAAGGTTAATTTCCTGGGGGTCATTCCCTGGGTTAACAACCCAGCACAGCATCTGGACACATTCAAAATTAATTGATTAATAAAAACCTAGAAATGAAAGTTAGTCTTAAACTGATGTCCTGAAGCAAACATTGTTGCAAAAAATCTATCTGATTCATTACTTTCTGCCATCTTTCCCTAGTCTGGCCTCCATGTGACTCCAGACCCACAATAGTACTGTTGACTTTTAACTGCCCTCTGAAATGACTTAGTAAACCAATCCTTTCAATGCCAATTAAGGAGGGGCAACAAACGCTGGCCTTGCCAGATATGCCTACAATCAATGAAAAGAATGAAAGGTCTGGAGTTCTATGAGTGAAGGGTATTCATTTGCAGAGTTTTGGAATATTAAACTAAAGACCAAAAGACTGATAGTCTTCATGTCTGGATGATTACATTTGCCTGTTGGTGGATGAAGTTTATATATGAAGTGATGTTGCTGAAAGCTCCAAATGACACTAGTCCGAACTAGCTCAAACTGGTCAGATTAAGTTGATTTGAATTCAAGCCTTGAGCAGGCAATCTTCAATTATTCTGAGATATCCTCAACTGCTTTTGAATGAAAATTGATACCAGTCATAACTTGAGTAATTCGACAAGTGTGATTGAAAGCGTAATAACAAATGAACATCCCATCTTATATGAAAAGTGGATTTGTTCTTACTGATGAAATGACCAATACTTCTGTACTAAATGGTTCGTAATATCTTGCATTATGTAAAATTTCATTAGAAAAATTCTTGCTGGGTTCTGTGCAAATTTACTGAGCCATAGTTTGAAGCTTTACACGTTCAACCATGCAGGAATTTTCACCAGATCACTTACTTCCTACTGAAACATGGCCAAAAGCATCACATAGAGATAATGCAATTTTCTGTCTCAATAAAAGTCTTCAAGGAATGCTACAGAACTCAATTATAGATAGTCATAGATTTAATTAGCCAAAAAAGTGAGTTGATGGGAAATTTCAGTCAAGCTGCACACCCCTGTCAGTGAATATCATTTTAAATACACAAAATATTGGCAGTATATTAGCACTTGAGAGAGAGGAGGGAAACCAATGGTTGTTATTACCTGAAAGGGTTAATTGACCTATTCTAGTGCTAAACCCATGTAGCTAACAGTAAGGTGTCTTTACTCACAAATCAAGCCTGATGCTTCACAAGAGACTATTGAGTAATTCAGATGTAAAATATCTAGCTATTAAGTACAACAAGACAAACCAATTCTGTTTATCTAGATTGGGCCTTTCTTTTGTCAAAGACTTTGTGTGGGTGTCCTTTCCTACTTGGTATCAGTAACTTGGACTAATAACAATGAGAGGGATCATGAATCTACCCAAGGTATCTCAGCACAGTCACAAAATATACCATGCTGAGAGGGAGGCAGATTTTGTTATATGGGAACACCTGGCAGACAGAACTAATATAATATTCTAGCAATGGTGATCTTCTGAAGAAAGGTAATAAATTCCAATCAGAAAACTGAAAGTATCTTTCACTATTAAGCAACTTGAAAGCACACAGAGCCTTCTTGCTTTTGTGAATGCAGCTTCTAGCAACTGGACGTCCTCTTGGGAAATAAGGCAGGGCAAATGGCTGAGTTGTTAGTGGGGGAGCACTTTGGGACCAGTGATCATAATTCTATTACTTTAAAAATAGTTATGGTCCAGAATTTAAAGTTCTAAATTGCAGCAAGGACAATTCTGATGGTATGAAACAGGAACTTTCAAACTTTTGATTGGGGAAACTATTTGTAGGTAAAGGGACATCTGGCAAGTGGGAGGCTTTCAAAAGCGAGACAATGAGGGTTCAGGGATAGCATGTTCCTGATAGGAGAAGGACAAGGCTGGCAGGAGTAGGGAACACTGGATGACTAGAGATATTGAGGCTCTAGTCAAGGAAACAAAGGTGGCATATATCAGGTATTGACAGCTAGGAACAAGTGAATCCCTTGAGGTGTATAGGGGGTGTAGGAGTACACTTAGGAGGGAAATCAGGAGGGCAAAAAGGGGACATGAGACAGCTTTAGCAGATAAGGTAAAGGAGAATTCAAAGAGCAAGAGAATAACTAGTGAGAGAATATGGCACCTTAAAGATCAAAAGGTCATCTATGTGAGAAACCACAGGATGTGAATGGGATCCTAAATGAATACTTCATGTCAGTATTTACTGTTGGGAAAGACATGGAAGCTGGGGAACTTGGGGAAATAAATAGGGATGTCTTGGAAAGAGTTCACATTCTAGAAGAGGAGGTGCTGAAAGTCTTAAATGACTTAAACCGATTAAATGTAAATAAATCTCCAGGACCTGATCATGAGTATCCCGGATATTGTGGGAAGCCAGGGAAGAAACTGTGGGACCCCTAGCAAAGATGTTTGTAACATCAACAACCATGAGTGAGGTGCCAGAAGACTAGATGGTTGCTGGCGGTGATTTTGAGAGACATGACTGATTAGGGCCAGTCAGCATGGTTTTGTGTGTGGGAAATTGTGTCTCACAAACTTGATTGAGTTTTTGAAGAGATGACTAAGAAGATAAATGAAAGCAGAGCGGTAGACATTGTCTACATGGACTTTAGCAAGGCCTTTGGCAAAGGTCTACATGGTAGACTGGTTAGTAAGGTTAGATTAAAAACCAAAAGAACTGCGGATGCTGTAGATCAGGAACAAAAACAAAGTTTCCGGAAAAGCTCAGCAGGTCTGGCAGCATCTGTGAAGGAGAAAACAGAGTTAACGTTTCGGGTCTGGTGACCCTTCCTCAGAACTGGAGGCCTGTAACCTGTGATGTGCCGCAAGGATCAGTGCTGGATCCAATGATCATCACTTAAGTAAATGATTTGGATGAGAATATCAGAGGCATGGTTAGTAAATTTACAAATAACACCAAAATTGTTGATGTGGTGGACAATGAAGAAGGTTATCTAAGAGTACAATGGGACAATGGGCCGAGGAATGGCAGATAGAGTTCAATTTAGGTATATGTGAGATATTACATTTGGTAAGACAAACCAAGGCAGGACTTACACAGTTAATGGAAGGGCCCTAGGGAATGTTATCAAACAGGGAGACCCAGGAGTGCAGAGGCATAGTTCCTGGAAAATGGCATCACAGGTAGATAGGGCAGTGAAGAAAACATTTGGCACGCTTGCCTTCGTTGGTCAGAGCTTTGAGTACAGGAGTTGGGATGTCATGTTATGGCTTACAAAACATTGGTGTGGTTATGTTTGGAGTACCGTGTACAATTCTGGTCACCCCACTATAGGAAGGAGTTATTAAATTGGAAAGGAAACTGAAATGATTTACAAGGATGTTACTGGGACTGGAGGTTATGAGTTATAAAGACAGGCTGGACAGCGGGGGACTTCTTTTCCTGGAGCATAGGAGACTGAGACATGACCTTATAGAAGGCCATAAAAGCATGAGAGGCATAGATAAGGTGAATTGCCAAGGTCTTTTCCCCAGGGTAGGGGAGTCCAAAACTAGAGGTCATTGGTTTAAGGTGAGAGGCGAAAAATTTAAAAGAGACCTGAGGGGCAACTTTTTCACACAGAGAGTGGTGTATATATGGAACGAGCTGCAGAGGAAATGGTAGAGGTGGACACAATTACATTTAAAAACCATTGGACAGGTATTTGGATAGGAACTTTTTACAGGGGTATGGGCCAAATGCAGTGAAATGAGACTAGTTTAGTTTGGGAGACTTGATCGGCATGGACGCGTTGGGCCGAAGAGTCTGTTTTGGTGCTGTATAAGTCTATGCCTCTATGATTCTAAGTCTGCTTGTAGAAACTCAAAACAGCATGAAATCATGAAAGCTATTGAGAAAGCTTGTAAAGACCTCAAAGAGTCTTTCTATGATATCCAAATTAAGTTACCACCATTAGAGGAAGGTGGAATGCTTACACTTAATGTAAAAATTCTACACTGAGAAGGTAAAGTATAATTCACTACGTTTAGTAAAGAATCATCATTATAATTGTTTGGAAAAATATCTTCACGGAAATCATTAAGAAAATTTAAAAAAGACATGGGGACAAATTTTTTTACACAGAGGATGGTTTGTGTGTGAAATGAACCTCCAGAAGATGTAATGGATGGGGGTACAAATACAACAATTAAAAGACACTTTGAAAGGTTTGGCAGCATTTGGACAATGAGCAGGCAGATGGGACTAGTTTAGTTTGGGATTGTAGTCGGCATGGACCGGAAGGACTGAAGGGACAGTTTCCATGCTGTATGACTATATGACTCTATAAAAGGATACTCATTAAGAAAGTTGTTTAACTAGGCAGAATAATTTGCTGACTAGAGTGAAAAAGGTGAAGGTAGAAGAAGTGTTTATTAAAAGTTAACCTTTCCAAATATGAACACAGTTTTGCTGTGCAGTTGGAAATAGCCCTAAAGGGGCAAACAGCCTGATGCAATTATTTGATTTTAAATATGTGCAAAACTCAAAATTACTGTAAAAGGGAATGAGTTTTCCAGATGCCAAAGCATACATAGCATAAGACAAAAATAGTACAGTTAGCAGTCTTTTCCTTCATCTTGTAAATAATAAAATGATAAAATGGTAGAATTGCTTCATTGAAAACATTTCAATATTAAATTCTTGAAATATTTTTTCAGCAAAATTGTAATATAATTACTAGTAATAATGGTAAAAAATATTAACATGCATGATCCCATCCTTACCAATCTGCCTGCTGCAGATGCATCTGCCCATGACAGTGTCGGTAAAAGTGACCACCGCAGAGTCCTTGTTGAGATGTAATCTCTCCTTCGCATTGAGAATAACTTCTGCCATGTTGTGTGGCACTATCACCGTACTAAATGCAACAGACTTCGAATAGATCTAGCAACTCAAGACTTTGCCTCCATGAGGTGCTGTGGGCCATCAGCAGCACCAGGGAACCAATCCTTGTTTAATGAAGAGTGCAGGAGAGCATGCCAGGAGCAATACCAGGGACACTTGAAAATGAGGTGTCAACCTGGTGAAGCCACCAAACAGGACTACTTGCGCGCCAAACAGCGAAAGCAGCAAGTGATAGACAGAGCTAAGTGATCCCACAATCAAGGGGTCTCATCTAAGCCCTGCAGTCCTGCCACATCCAGTCATGAATGATGTTGGATGATCAAACAACTCACTGAAGGAGCAGGCTCCACAAATATCCCCATCCTCAATGATGGAAGAGCCCAGCACTTCAGTACAAAAGATAAGGCTGAAGCCCTCGCAGCTATCTTCAGCGAGAAGTGCCAAGTGGATGATCCACCTTGCCTGTGGTCCCCAGCATTACAGATACCAGTCTTCAGCCAATTCGATTCACTGCACGTGATATCAGGTAATGGTTGGAGACATTGGATATTGCAAATGCTGCAGGTCTTGAAAACATTCTGGCAATAGCACTGAAGACTTGTGCTTCAGAACTTGCCGCTCCCCTAGCCAAGCTGTTCCAGTACAGTTACAACACTGGTATCTACCCGACAATGCGGAAATTACTCAGGTATGTCGTGTACATAAAAAGCAGGACAAATCCAACCCAGCCAATTACTGCCCCATCAATCTACTGTCGATCATCAGTAAAGTGATGGAAGGTGTCATCAACAGTGCTAACAAGCAGCACCTGCTCAGAAATAACCTGCTCAGTGATGCCCAGTTTGGGTTCGGCCAGGGCCACTCAGCTCCTGACCTCATTACAGCCTTGGTTCAAACATGGACAAGAGAGCAGAGGTGAGGTGACAGTGACAGCCCTTGATGTTAAGACTGTGTTTGACCAAATGTAGCATCAAGGAGCCCTGAAGAAGCAGCAGGCCAACTGGATGGCCAGCAGTTCTGTAATCTCAGCAGCATCTACCAGGAGTAATAGGCACTGAGGGATTACAGGTAGTTCCAAAACACCATGTAGCCTGGGTAAAACCAAGGTCAGGAATCTCAGTGCAGCAGGTGAAAGTGGTAAGAAGCTGAGTTCAAGTGGCCATGCCTTTTGTTAAAGGGGAGGCTATGGGATACCACCGGAGCATTGTAAGTAGGTACTGAGGGGAGTTTCAGATGATTGTGTGAGAAAACTTGGTAGGCATCGTGGAGAAAAGACCTCCATTGAACTTGACAAAAAAAACATCCAAACTTTGGGAAAATTCTGCCCTTGGTTCCCAATTAGTAGTCTGTTTAAGGTATTAATTTTAAAAACTTATCTCGAGACTTGCTCTGTGTTTATATACTTATTTCTTCTTACTGTCATAATAACACCAATTGAATATTATTCCAATGATAAGAAAAATTCCAAGACATCATCCTGCACCTGTGGTTAACTAAAAATGTTAAAGATGGTAACAAATTAGAAGATAAAACATATAATTATGCAAGGTGGCATGTCAGAAGATTGAAACAGAACATGTAAATTGGCAAAGTATAACCAAAAAATTAATCAAGAGAAAAAACGAATAGAACAGAAAGCTGGTCAGAAATTTAAAATATTTGCAAAGTAAAGAGTTAACAAAATAAATTGTGATCCAAGGGAAAGTGAGACTGGAGAATTAATAATGAAAAACAAGGAAATGGCATACACATTGAACAGGTATTTTGCGTCGTCTTCACTTTTAGGTTACAAGTAACATCCCAGAAGCAGCAATAAATCTGGAAATGGAAAGGAGGGAAAAAAGTTCAGGAGTACACAAGTACCAGCCATGCAATTGAAGCTAAATAATTTGTTGGAGTTGTGGCTGACAATTGGTCGGATCCTGGGGGACTGCATCATAGAGGTTAAAATGAGGTGACAAAATGTGTTGGGGTGCATTGGTTTTAATATTCCAAAACTCCCTTGGGATAGTTCAATTAGATTGGAAGAATGCAAATGTAACTCTTTGATTCAAAAAGGGAAGGAGACAAAAATAAACAGGAAACTACAGGGCAGTTAGCTTAATATTTTTCATTGGTCAAATGTCAGAAAATATTAAAGAAGTTGTAACAGGACACTTGATATGCTCAAAATAACCAGGGAAAGTCAAGATAGTTTTTGAAAGAATAATCATGCTAGATCAATATATTTGAGTTCTTTGAGGAGTACCAGGTGCTGAGAACAAGAACTGATGGATGTGCTGTAGTTAGGTTTTCAGAAGGCATCTGATGAGGATGAGAAAAAAAATTGAAAGGTTATGAAAATGGGAAAATATGTAGCAAATGAACATAATATGGGAAAATTTGCTGTCTAGGGAGTCTTGAAGAATTTCTGAAGCACATCTTGTAGATGGTACCCACTGCTGCTGCATCAGTAGCGGAGGGAGTGGAGAGTGTGAGTATTTGTGGATGGTGTCAATCTGTTGAGTGTTGTTGGAACTGCATTCATCCTGAGAAGAGGGGATCTTCCATCACACTCCAGATTTGCACCTTGTAGACGGTGGACAGGCTTTGACAGGTCAGGAAGTAAATTACTTGCTGCAGGATTCCGAGCCTCTGATTTGTTCTTGGTCGAATAATATTTGTATGAATATAGCACAGGATCAGGCCTACTGGCCCACCATATCTGAGCCAACCATGACACCATTCTAAACTAATCCCATCTGCCTGTACATGATCCATATTCCTCTATTGCCTCCTTGTTCATGTGTCTGTCTAAATGCTTCTTAAATATTGCTATCATATCTGCTTCTACCACTTCCCCGACAGTGCATTTTATCTACACTCCTCTAGAAGACACAAATCAGTGTGTATAAAAATCTTGCCTTGCACATTTCCTTTAAATTTGTCCCCTCTTACATTAAACCTATGTTCCTAGAATCTGACATTTCCACCCTGGGAAAAAGATTCTGAGAATCCACCCTATTCACGCCTCTCATAATTTTATATATTTCTATCAGGTCATTCCTCAGCCTTCAACGCTGTAGTGAACCAAGTTTGTCCAACCTCTCCTTATAGCTAATATATTTCAATCCTGGCAACCCTTAATAGCTGGCATACTTGAATAAAACAGGTAATGAAAAGTATTCAATAATAAAGCTTACACTTCACTATATCTTCAAGTTATAAAATTGTAAATACTTCACACATTTTCTTTCATACAATGTAAAATAGAAGCGCACACCTTACACAGCTAGAATTTTAAAATGAAACTAATTTCTCTAATGAAAGTTCCTTTGTGAAAAATGCATCCATCAGGTGATTGGTGATTATGGAACTGAATGAAGTTACTCCTCAATTGTTAATTCTGAACTGATTTGCTTGTTTCACCCATTTCTATTCCTTTCTGTGTCAAATCACTCCTGACATTGTCTATCCAGTGTTTATTTGGTCTTCCTCAGCTTTCTCTTTCATATGTAACACTATGAAAGGTAGTGGTAATGACTTCCACTTTTTAAATATGCCCTAACTGTAATGAATTTAATGAAGTCGTCCAGGTGGACCTCACAGAATATGAGTTCCCTGCACGGGGCTGTTAACCTGGTCTAATCAGGGAGCCATGGCTGACAGAATCAAAAAGGAGTGTCAGAGGTTCTGTTCACTCTGAGAGCTGGCTCTGAGGGAGCTGGATCAGTGTCAAGGACTCTCCAATAAAGGGTGGCATGGTGATAGGATACTGGCCTTTGTGGAGTTATTTCACTAACTATTGCAGCCTTTTTCCTTGGATCCCCTGTCAAAGCTTTTTATCTTGTCCACATCATGATCTTATTATATCATTTTTGACTTTTGCATTTTTTCCTCACTAACTTTCACATGTCCCAAAACTCACATCCATATAATACATTAATAATCATCATTTCATAAACTGTTGCCTTAAATTTTTTCAAAGTATCAATGCTTTTCCATAATCTTCTGAAGGCAGGAGAAGTAAGACCAATCAATTGTTTTGACACCTTCAAAATTTTCTTTCTGTGATATAAATTTACCAATGCAGTCAAACATCTATGGCTTTTCAGTTACATAAATCTCAAAGCATATAATTTTTCTTTTTGGTAATGTGTAACCAGATTGTCTGCTCTTCATGCACATCTAATCAGTCTCTGAAAATCTGTTCTGAATGTTGCAATAAGGTCAATGTCATACACAAATCTGAGATTGTTTAAAATCTAGCTGCAAAAGATGTGCCTCCAATGTTGCTTTTTACAGCCAGATTCATTTCTGGTTCCATTACTAAGTTAAATAAATTTAGTGATTGTGTGCATCCTTGTCTCACCTTGACTGTTGACCAGAGTCACTCTGTTAGTTTGCTATCCATTCTAACTTGCTCAGGACATATTACAGATGCATTCTATCAGCCTGCTGATTTTCTCAGAAATACTAAAAAGTATCAGCTTATGCTATACCCTTGTGTTCCACACACTCTCAAAGACCTGCACAGGTCTATAAAGTTGTTGTAACAATGGATACTGTTGAATCATAGAATCTTATAACACGGAATAAGACCATTCAGCCCATTGTACCAGCAGTTCTTCCCATATTGCTGTTGATGTTGAAGTGGAATTCTTCTGTTATCCAATAAGGAATTGTCTGTAGGGTGATTGATTGATAAACTGAGTTCTCCAAAATACAATTGAAAGATTTTTGAACTACAGTGGATAACTTGAAGGCTCCTATTTACCTTATCATTATTAAACGTACAATCAATCTTTATCAATGATTTGAGTTGTTTGCTAATGCAATGTGAGACCTATATGTGATGCGACATTTTTTGGCATTTAGATTGCCATTGTGTTTTTCCTAAGATGTCACGGATTCTCCTAAACAAGATGATATTGTGCAGCGAGGTAGGATTCATTAATGATCTGATAAAATGCTCCAAGGTAGCAGCAGGCATATTGTGATTGAATTTTAGATTCAGTTTCAGACAGAGAGGAGTGGATATGAGACTGTATACTTTAAATTTAAGTAAAGGTTTGAAAGCAGAGCTAGTTAAATTGAATTGGCAAATTAGTTTAAAGGATAAGTGAATAGAGCTGTTGTAGCAGACATTCAAGGAGATATTTCAGAATTTACAGAATAGATACATATTAAAAAGTAATAAAAATTCTGAGAGACAGACTCATCCTCTGGTTAAATCGAAATGCTAACGATAGTATCAAACTAAAAGAAAAAATTATGACTTTGTAAAGGAGGGTGGCAGGTCAGAAAATTGGATAGAATATTGAAACAACAAAAGAAGACCAAAAAACTTAATAAGGAGGAAAAATTAGAGTAGGAGAGAAAGCTAGATGGGGGTGGGTGTGTGGTGAGGGTGGTGGAGGAGGAGTTCAGGAGCATCACAATCACCAGAAATGTAGTCCTGAGGAAATTGATGGAGTTGTGGGCACATAAGTCTCTGAATCCTGATAGACTTCACCCTAAAAGAAGTGGCTAATGTGATAGTTGATGCATTGGTTTTAATTTTCCAATGCTTCCTTGATTCGAGGATGGTCCCATTAAATTGGTAGAATGCAAATGTAACTCCTTTATTCAAAAAAAAAGCAGAGAGGGAGAGAAAGCAGGAAACTACAGACCAGCTAGCTTAACATCTCTCATATGGAAGAGAATCAGTCGTGGCTAACCTTATCTGAAGTCAAAGTAATGCAACACTGTTGAAGAAATGTTGAAGAAAAGTTGAAGAAATGCAACACAGAGTTATATAGCTGGGGCTAAATATGTAGACACTGCAGGGGATCATCCTTTCAGTCTGGTAGTGGTACGCCACTTAAGTCCATGTCTGGCTAACTATCTGAGAAAGGAGGGCTTGATTGTGAATTGGACAGATAAAGGGAGTTCCCAGATGCAATGTTAAAATGTCTCAGTCTTTGCCCATGTCCAGTAGGTATGAGGTTCTTGTTGTTTGTGTGGCTGAGGTTGAGGTCTGCAGTAGGATGTGTAAAATGACCATGGGAATTTGTACCGGAGCTGGTAGTGTTTGGCGGAGAGAAAAGGAAAATGCTCATAGCTAGGGACAGTTTAGTTCAGGATAGACACGGTTCTCTTCAGTCACAATTGAGAGTTCAGAAGAATGTTTTGCCTGCTCAGAAAAAGATTTAAGGGCGCATCAGAGAAAACGAACAAATAACATAGTTAAACCTAAGAATGATATTCTTCCGAGAAATGGCTAGAACCAAAATTATGTTGCAAAACCTGACTCAATTAACCTGAGTTAATAATCTCTGGATTGTGGCCTGAGTAGCAAATTAGCATAGGGACATCAGGTTGGATGAAATGTGTGAATAAAAGGGTGCTGGTTGAGACAGAAATTTCAATTCTTGGGACAATACTGGGGAAGTAGGGACTTGTTTGTAGGTACATTATCCACTGAAACTGTACTGGAACCAGCTAAACAGTCCTACTGAATCAAATAACAGGAGCACTAGGACTGAAAACAAATTAAGCGAAATAATAGAGGAGTCTGGAAAGAGAAAATTCAAAAACAGTGAGAAAAATGTCAAGTTGGTGGAGCAGAATGATACTTTGAACAATGAACAGTATGAATTAGGAAGAGTCAGTAAACTGAAAGGCAATAAAGCAATAGTGACTAAATTGTCAACAGGAAAAAATAGAGAAAGGTTAAAACTGAGAGTACAAAGCATTCTCAAGAAATTGGATGAATCAATCACACCACTAAAGAGATTAGATCTGATAGCCATTCAGAATTTAAGGGGTGACTAAAGTTGGGAATAAATATTCCAGGAAACTTAACTTTTAGAAGAGATGGATAAATGGAAAAGGAGGGGTGCAATAGTTAACAGTAGGATAAAGAATAATTTTATTCATACTTCTTTGCTCTGAACAAAGACAGATCTTTTTACATTACCTGTTGATACTTCATCCTGAGCTGTTTTCATGGTAGTTTTTGTTAGTGGTGGTTTGTTGTCATCCTCCAGTCTTAGGGACAGGATGAGAAGACAGTCCCAAGTCTAGGTCAGCCAGAAAGAGAATCAAGCCGCACTGCTGGCATTAGTGTGAGCCATCTAGTCACTGAGCAACTCACCCACCAAAAAATAAAATAAAGACAGCAATGAGAAAGAATCTTAGTTGAGTAAATTGGAATGTAGAATCAGTTTGAGTGAAGCTAAGGTAAAACAAAGAACAGAATATACTAATAGTTTATTAGCCTCCTCCCTGTAATTGTTTTGTTGGGCAAAGTATGAATTAGAAAATTTGAAATTGAAGTTAATGCAATATCACTTGTCATATTTTCTGTAATATTTTTGATGTGCGGGCAATTTCTTTCTTAGCTTCTTGGCGGAGCAGACTCAATTGAATGACTGGTCCACTTCAGCTCTTAGACCTTTTTGTATTATGCCTTTTTCTTTTCCTTTCCTCTTTTAAGAAATACTTCAATTCCTAGCTCTTTCGCCAAGTTTTTGATCTCCTATCTTAGCATCTTGTCATTTGCTTTGGTAACAAAGTTTATCCGATTATGCTTTTGTGAAACACTTTGCTAAAGTAATGTTAAATTGTAAATTATAATTAGAATTATGGAAATGACGTTGGAGGATAGCACATCAGTGCAAAAGACAAGGCCGTATTTTTCTCTCTTAGTTGCCTCTTGAGGATCTCAGCATCACATGCACCAATCTTCAGCACATTTGCACATTAGGTGATATCAAGAAATGGCTAGAGGCACTGGATACTGAAAAGAATGTGGGCCTGGACCACATTGCAACAGTAGTAATGAAGATAATTTGATTTGATTTGACTTGACATATACCTAATCACAGTGAAAAGCTTTGTTTTGTGAACAGTATAGGCAGATCATAGAAAACAAGGACATACAGGTCATAGACTACTTAGGCAGAGTGAGACATACAAGATTGTGGCTGCACAGAGGGTGTGCATTCCAGATTTACAATCCAGAGCTATTCTGCCCCCAGCCATGCTTTTCTTGTTAGATTAGCTAATAGATATTGTGTCCTTTTGAACACAAATGTCAATCAATAATATTATGATTAGTCATGTGTTTTCTTCAGATTATATTTAGGATTAGCACTACGGCTTTTTGCAGCACAAAGTGCCAGGGGCCATATTCATTGGCTGATGAAAAATGTTCATCTGTGATACAGGACTGGTTGTTTCGTTCTGTCAATACTAAGATGGCGTATCGAGAAATATACTTCTGGATCATATCAATCGGCTCTAGCACATTGCATATCGCATTGTGAGTTTTGTCCACTTGAAAAGAACATATACATTTACCAGGAGATGGCGATTAGAAGGAGAGCAAATAAATCTATGATTTAATAGCACCTGTGGTTCTCATTCTGAATGCATCTTACTGCTTTATTTTCCTAAGAACTGCACAATGGCAATAAAGCTGGTGAGAAATAGCAAACATTGTTTTCAGGTGTAAAATGTCTACTTCACGGACAGAATTTTCAGTTGGAGATTTAGGAACGGACACATTGAGGCTGCAGCCATTCGTTAGATACACAAGAAATTCTCCAGCTCAGGATTAACAACAACAAGGCCTACAGATAACATACACAAAATAAACACAAAATAAAAATATAAATCTTAAATCATTCCAAGATGATTTTCTTCAGAAGGAATGTGATCCTGGAAATTTGATCACACTTTATTGCTGCACTGCTATTCAACCTAAGCTCAATCTAGCACATTTTTATGTTCATTTGTTATTTGTATTCTCATATAACCAAAGCAAAGTACTACTGGAGATTTGAAATAAAAACGGAAAGCACTGGAGAAACTCAGCAATTCTAGTAGGAACTCGGAGAAAGAAACAAAGTTAATTTTTCAAGTCCAATATGACTGTTAGTTGGATCAGAGTTGACAGTAAACATAAACACAAACAATCAGAGGTTCTTTCTCTAGTCAACCACATCAAAGAGACCTTGAGAAAGATAGAAAGCTGTCAGACCTTCTGGAGTTAACAAACACACTTTCAGTTTCAGAATTCAGACTTAATGAAGTTAGGGCTACATCAGTAACTATCACACTCCAAGTTTGACTGCTGAAAACACTGTTCATTGCTCTCATGCCAAGAAGCCCAACTCACTCAAATAAGGCTTTGGAGATTCCAGCTTTAAGACAGTGAGTTTCATGTTGAGGATCACCCTTGCAAGATCGACCCACTGGCTTATCTTTTGTGACATCCTTTGCTTACTGTCAGTCCTGCTATGTGAAGGAACAAGGTTCAACAACATAAGGAGATTAGCCTAAATAGGACAATTAGCTTAAAAGTCACTTCTTAGTAAAACTTACAGAAAGCTGCATTGTTTTAAGAAAGACAAAGTCGCCTGCAAGCACAATATGGTCAACTCCCTTCACAACAACGTGGAATTGCCAATAAAAATTTCACTTGCCTAAAAGATCAATATTCTGGGGATTCTTACAAATGACACTTGCACTAAAGGTACAATGCTAGCTCTGATAATAAAACCACAATTTAATAGAAGAAATGCTAGGCTTCAAGTTTGCATTATTGATTTTGGAAAATATCACAGCTGCACTAAGAAAAGATGTCTTGGAGGGCTCAGCCAGCAAGGCAACATGGGTTGAATTTAGGAATAAGAAAAGTACAATCACTATGGTATACTACTGGCCTCCCAATAGCCAGCAGGAGATAGGGGAAGATATATATAGGCAGATCAGGGAAAGATGTAACAACAGGGTTGTTCAGATGGATCATTTTAAATTCCCTAATATTGACTGAGCCTTAGGTGAAGCAGAAGTTATCAGGGCCCAGGAGGGTTTAAAAATATTACATGGTGGGCTGAAAGGCCAGTTCTTATGGTGTACTGTTCTCAGTCTTATTACCTTACTGGACACTCAGAAATGGAATGGGCAACCTAATTACAAGAGGTGGCCTTCTTATCTGATGGGATAGTTTTTAGCTGTGCTTTATTATTGATCAAATGGCTATCTTCCATGTTGCCTATTGACTACATGTTGACTACAAAGTCAAAAATTCAATATAAATACCTCAGCATAACTTGAATAATTTGGAGATTTGTTAATTTCAGTCACCCTCATTTCCGGTTCATTCTCAACCTAACCAGACTGACACCAAGATCAGGGCAATCTTGCTTTGATGTCCCATGGATATCCTTGCTTTTGTGTAAAGTCTTAAATCAGCTATTGGCAAAATTTGAATTTTGATCTCTGATGTAAAAATAAGAACAAGCTAGCTTTTATTTTTAATAAAAACCAAAAGAACTGCGGATGCTGTAAATCAGGAACAGTAAATCAGGAAGTTCTGAGGAAGGGTCACCAGACCCGAAACGTTAACTCTGTTTTTTCCTTCACAGATGCTGCCAGACCTGCTGAGCTTTTTCAGCAGCTTCTATTTTTGTATCTTTTATTTTTGTCATTTATACTCTGTATACTTTATAACTGTTATACACTGTATGACCACCAAAGTTGCATGCTTTCCTATTATAACAACACCATGTCTGCACTTTAAGCTTAAGTTGCCTCCTTAATGTTCTGTATCCAAGCACTCAATTAACCCAACTCCTACTGTCTTGGTAATATGAAATTATTTATTGATGAGTTTTAACCTAACCCTTATAAAATCCAGAATAATTAGCAATATAGCTTAAAAAATAGATTTTAGACCATTGGAGAAAGGGTAAAACATTTGTCTGGTTTTCTTCCGTTGGGTCAGGGGCAAGTTGCATTCCATGGGTCCAAGCTGAATATCTTGGAGCCTAATTGCCTTTGAGTGAAGATGAGAGAAATTACTTGACAGGTGGCCCTGATCTCAATTGTTCCACCTGGGAGGTTATGTTTGTAACATAGCACAACTTGTGACAAGGAAAAGGAAAACGTTGAAAGATTAAACATGCGTCAAAATTGTTAAAACTAATGAAAACAAAACAAGGTGAGCCGGAAAGACATGATCGAGAAACCATCTACCAATGAAATCATTCACACAATGTTCAAAATAATCACAGTCAGGTCTGTTCTTGTGATACCTGACAACTGTATTCTCATTTCACATTCTGCCTGAACAGCACATAGAAATCCCTAAGGAATTACCATGGACAGAAGTTAGTGTTCACTTTGCAGGTTTAATCACTGCTGAATTCCTACTTGTTGTCATTAATAACTAAAGCTGATTGACAGTTGTAGAAATGGTAATATTTAATGAAAGCAGCCATTACAGAAGGTGACTAAAACTTTGTTTCCATAGAATCATAGAATCCCTACCACTTATACTCCAAATAGCATCCCACCCAGACCCATTCTCCCCATATCCCAAACCCAACCTTATCCCTGTAACCCTGGATTTACCATGGCTACTTTTTGGGGAGAGTTATCAAAGAGAAGTCTCGAGTTCTATGTTCAGCAGTACAATTGATCTTTATTCAAGCTCCTTTACTACACATGTGGGAGAAGCCAGAGACTGCTCTGAATCTAGGTTTCATGCTACATTGTCATTGTTCCTCCCTCCTTAATCTATACATCCAATCCTGTGAAACACCTGATCAATGAGATGGATACCCCTATGCACAGTCTTAGGTCCCCTGTGACCTCATGACATTTACAGGACATGGTATCATTAGGCCTTAGGATCTTACATTGTACCCCATTAATTTACATTCCAAAGTTAACGGTTATACTCTTTTTCAGTCATTTCTCAGACTTGGTTATCTTGAAGGACTACTTGAATTCTGTTAATCATTGCATCCCTATCAAAGTCTGTTACTCATTTTATATTTCCTACTGTCATAATCATGGGAGATACAAAAAGGTGATAATTCCTGCTAATTGCTGAAAGATTCATTATATTAGTTCTAATATAAAGTTAGTTATATATATAAAGTTGTATGGTTACACCTACTGTTAGAATTCTCTACCTAACAAGTTTTGATCAGTTTTTTTCACCCTGTGTTATAGCTACCTATCACTTACAGACCTTTTAAATTCTGTCATACACTTTAATATCCTCACTACTGGACATACAAAAGGACATTAATTTTTACCAATTGTTATAAAAGTTGTGGTATCAGTTGCAATAAAGTTATATGTTTAGACCCAATGTTTAGCCATTGGGTTGTGAGCAACTTCTGTCCCACCTGACCCTGGAAGGTCATGTAGACATTGCCCCTCTATCTTACAGCTGGACTATAACTCATTCTAGTCGCATACTGTCTTCTAAGATGAAATTTACTGAACCAACTCTAATTATTTCTGCACTAACTCTTTTACCTAATAAGACAACATCTATTTCATTAATAAAATTAAAACTCAATCACTTTCACAGCTCGAAGAACTTGTCTGATTTCCTAGGTTGTTAACAATACATAACCTCGGCCTTATCATTTGTCACTGTTTTGTGAGATCACACTTTTTAATGCTTGCTACAAACTTCAGGTTATCTGTTCCCAGACATCTGTTATCTCTTATGGACATCTGCAGATGCTGTTTTTATAGAACTCCCTGGATATTAATTTGTAAGATTCTTTGTCCAAAATAGACCCTGTTACCTTCTCAAAGCTACCATTGTGCTAACTTTATGACCTCACTTTAATGCAGGATCAGGCAACCTAATTCTGATATTGCAGCCATATTTACACCATTGGGCAGCCATATTGTGCCACCTTGGACCATGGACTGCCCTAACACTAATCCACCTAACATATACATCCCTGGACATTATGGGGCAATTTAGCATGGCCAATCCAACTAACCCATTCATCTTTGGACTGTGGGTGGAAACCAGAGCACACGGAAGAAACCTATGCAGACACGGGGAAAATGTGCAAACTCCACACAGACAGTCAAGGGTCTGAATCAAACCCAGGTCCCTGGCACCCTGATGGAGCAGTGTTAACCACTGAGCCACCAAGTCACCCATAGCCATCACTTTGCTTGAAGACGTACAATTGATGAGAAATAACAATGAAACTCCATTTAACAGAGATGAATTCAATAAATTCATGACCTACCTGGGTTTCACTCTTCAAAACGTGTTGTCCAAGAACTAATCGAGAAGTTGAGAGAATAGTACATAACTTGACAAATAAATGATAAGCCACAGCTGGTAAGAAACTTTAGAAGAAAGAGTTAAGTTGGTTTCTCTTCAATTTCACAGCAATTCCTCACTTGGCAACTGGAAAGCCTCCAGCTATATTCTTTGTACATCCTTTGTGCATGTACCTCCCTGAGCTACCCTACTGAAATAATGATCAAAACATGAGTGAATGCAATCGAGATCAGAAGAATCACATGAAAGTAAATGCAGAACAAAACATAAGTTTCAGAGCTACTCAAATACAGCGAGGAAATAAGGCTCTTTTGCAGCATGGTGTATTTGTTGGAAATCAATAAGACACCCAATGACATACAACAAGGTCTTGTGACGAACACCAAAGGATCAATGATCACTGCTAAGCACTGTTCATAAATCATCACATGAAATGGGTCATAGTTCAAAGCACTAGAAACATTGAATCTGATGTAGATATCAATATCTCAGATGAGTTAAATGAGTCTCAGATAAATGAGATTTTAGATCAGTCTTCACAATGGAAGATACCAGTAGCATACCAGAACTTCAAGGGAGTTGGGGGGCAGAGGTGAATGTAGTGGTCATTACTAAGGAGAAGGTAATACCGAAGCTGAAAGGTCTGAAGATGGATAAATCACACAGACCAGATGAACCACATTTCTTCTTCTGAAAGAGATAGCAGAGGAGATGAAGGAGGCATCGGTGGTGATCTTTCAGAAATCACTGGAGTCAAGGAAGATCCCAGAGGACTGGAAAATGTAACACCCCCGTTTAAGAAGGGAGGGAGGCAGAGACAAAGTACTGGCATGGATAGAAGATTATCTGACTGGAAGAGGCAGAGAGTAGGGATAAAAGGGACTTTTTCAGGATGGCAGCCGGTGACTAATGGTGTTCCACAGTGTTAGGACAACTATTAATATTAAACATTAAGTATCTGGATGAAGGAACTGAGGACATTGTTGACAAGTATAAACGTAGGTGGAAGGACAGGTAGCGTTGAGGAGGTGGGGAAGCTGCAGAAGGACTTGGACAGACGAGGAGAATGGGCAAAGAATTGGCAATAGAACCGAAGACTGTGCTCCAGAACTTCCCTCCCACACCAATGTTCAGTAGCAGCAGCGTGTACTATCTACAAGATGCACTGCAGAAATTTGCCAGAGATTCTTAGACAGCACCTTCCAAACCAGCAACCACGTCCATCTAAAGGACAAGGGTGCAGATACATGGGAGTTCCATTCAAAGCCACTCACTATCCTGACTTGGAGATATATCAATGCTGCTTCACTGTTGCTGGGTCAAAATCCTGGAATTCCTCCCTAAGAGAATTGTGGGTCAACCGACTGCACATGGACTGCAGCAGTTTAAGAAGGCAGCTCACCATCACCTTCTCAAGGGAGCTAGGAACAGCAAGAAATGCTGAGCAGATAGAGATGCTCACATTTCTTGAGTGAATAAAAAATATAATGATGATGACGCAACTATAACAACAATAGTTATAGAGTTAATTTCGAGACTGAGGAGAAGAAAGAAAGAAACATACTAGAGAGCAATAATCATTATTCTATACATTTGTAAACAAATAGAAGTTGAACTCCTGAAAGTCAGACAATAGTCACTCTTTGATAAAATAGATAGAGATGCAGCAGAGCTCCACCACCCCCGGCACCTTTCCCTGCAACCGCAGGAAGTGCTATACCTGCCCCTACACCTCCCCCCTCACCTCTGCCCAAGGAACCAAAAAAAGCCTTTCACATCAGACAGAGGTTCACCTGCACATCCACCAATATGATCTACTGCATTCACTGTTCCTGATTTGGCCTCCTCTACATTGGTGAGACCAAGCGAAGTTTTGGAGACCGCTTTGTAGAGCACCTGTGCTCTGTTCACGACAAACAACAACACCTTCCAGTCGCGAACCATTTCAACTCCCCCTCCCACTCCCTGGGTGACATGTCCATCCTGGACCTCCTCCTGTGTCACAATGACACCACTCGGAAACTAGAGGAGCAGCACCTCATATTCCGCCTTGGGAGCCTACAGCCCAATGGTCTCAATGTGGATTTTACCAGTTTCAAATCTCCCCCCCCGCCCCGGCCTCATCCCATGACTAGCCCTCCCTCTCATCTCCGTCTCCTTGACCTGACACAAACTGTCTGTCTTCTCTCCCACCTATCTGCTCCTCCCACCTCATTGACAATCCCCACCACTGCCTACCTGCACTCACCTATCACCATCCCAACTACATTCGCCAGACCCACCCATCCTCTGTCTATTTATTTCAGAGCTCCCTCCCCCATTTCTGAAGAAGGGTCCTGACCTGAAATGTCAACTTTCCTGCTCCTCTGATGTTGCCTGGCCTGCTGTGCTCCTCCAGTTGCACACTGTGTTATCTGTATTTCGTTCAAGGATCCCTGAAGTAATCATTGAATTAGTTGTTGTATCATGGCCAGACCAGAAAGGCCTAGTCCTTTAAGACAGTTACATTGTATCTGCTGCTCCCAATGTGGCTTCCTCTGCCTCAGTGAGACCAAGCGGAGGCTCGGAGACCGCTTTGTAGAGCACCTACATTTAGTTTGCGACAAACGACAACACCTTCCAATCATGAACCACTTCAACTCCCCCTCCCACTCCCTGAATGGCATGCCCATCCTGGGCCTCCGCCAGTGTCACAACGATGCCACCTGGAAACTGGAAGAACAGCACCTCATATTCCGCCTTGGAAGCCTACAACTCAATGGTCTCAATGTAGACTTTACTAGCTTCAAAATCTGCCCACCCCTGACCTCATCCCAACTCCAGCCCCCCTCTCATCCCCGCCTCATTGACCTGTCCGTCTTCTCTCCCACCTATCCGCTCCTCCCACCTCACTGATCAGTCCCCACCACTACCTACCTGCTATCACTGCCTCCCCCTCTCTATTTATTTCAGAGCCCCCTTCCCCTCCCCCATTTATGAAGAAGGGTTCAGACCCGAAATATCAGCTTTCCTGCTCCTCTGATGCTATCTGGCCTGCTGTGTTCCTCCAGCTCCACACTGTGTTATCACAATGTGTGATGTTTCAATATGAAATTACCTACCTTGCCTGTAGTCACTCCATCTGTGATTTGGAATCAATGCAGTGTCTTCAGTTAGTCGACTGTATGTGTGTAATATACAATGAGAACAGAAGCTAGACTATCGTTACATGTCTATGATATCATAGTCTTATAAATAGTATTACAAAAGAACTTGAAGATATCTTTTCTCTCATTCACTCATGGGACATGGGTGTCACCGGCTGGCTAGCATTTACTGCAAGCCCCTAGTTGCGCTTGAGAAGGTGATGCTGAGCTGCCTTCTTGAACTAACTTGACAGAACATCATTATTTTTAGTATATGTATGAAAACTATCATACAGTAAACTACAAATGCCATCAGTTGCAGAGGATTACAACCAAGTAAGTTTCTGCATTGGATCATCAACCTGTGTTAAGTGAGAAATTATTTATAGTTTATACTATATTATTTATAGACACCAGTGCCTCTGATCTCAGTGGAAAAGATCAGTCAACATCAGCCACCAAAGACTCCTGTTATAAACTCACCAATGTGGATGTCAGGTGAAGTCTGGGAATATGCTGAATTATAGTTCACCACCTAGCATTCCATGTCAAGATAACCCAAATATATTTTGTATGGGCTTAAGCACTGTCAGAGAAAAGTCTTCTATGCAACATATTTTCCATGGTTGCCAGGTGAGCAGGGATTTGGCACTGGGCTAGAAATCGAGCCAGGTAAAAGGTAAAAGTTCTGTTCACTAAGCTACTCCATAAGATGCTCAATTACAAAAACAGTAAGGCCAAATGGCATGCATTCCAGGCTATTCTCGCATTTGTCCAAATTAAACTCCATCTGCCACTCCTCAGCCCATTGACTCAATCGATCAAGATCTCTTTGAAATCTTAGATAACCTTCTTCACTGTCCATTATACCACCAATTTTGCTGTGATCTGCAAACTTGCTAACCTTGTCTCCTATATTCTCATCCAAATCATTTATATGAATGACAAAACAAAAGTGGACCCAACACCAATCCCTATGGAAAACCGCTGTTCACAGGCCTCCAGTTGGAAGAGCAATCCTCAACCAACACCCTTTATCTCCTACCTTCAAGCCAATTTTGTATCCAATCGGTAAGCTCACCCTGAATCCCATATGATCTAACTTTACTAACTAGTCTATCATGTGGAATCTAGTCAAAGACTTTACTAAAGTCCAAGTAAACAAGGTCCACTGCTCTGCCCTCATCAATCTTTTTGGTTACGTCCCCAGAAAACTCAATTAAGTTTGTGAGATATGATTTCCCACACACAAGTCATGCTGTCTATCCCTAATCTGTCCTTGCCTCTCCAAATACATGTAAATCCTATCTCTCAGAATCATCTCCAACAACTTACCCACCACTGTTGTCAGACTCTCTAGTCTATAGGCCCCAGGCTTCTCCTTACAGCCTTTATGAAAAAAAGGCACAACATCCAGTCCTCTGGCACCTCACCTGTGGCTGTACATGTACAAATGTCTCTGCTGGAGGCCCTCTAATTTCTTCCCTAACTTCCCAAAATGTCTTAGAATACACTTGATCAGGAGATTTATCCACCTTTTTTTTAAGACATCCAATAGTTCCTTTTCTATAACGTCGCTACTGTTTAAGACATCAATATTTGTATCCCTGAGCTCCGTCAACTCTTTTTTCTTTCTCCACAGTAAAACTGACATGAAATATTCATATAGTATTTAAAGTTTTGGCAAAGATCTGTAGCTCGGGTTGTGGGTGAGGTTGTTGACTTGCTCGCCGACCTGGCTTGTATTTGTTCAGACGTTTTGTCACCATGCTAGGTGACATCATCAGTGGATCCTCCGATGAAGCAATGTTATTCTACTCCGCTTGGAATTTATCCTGTTTGGTCTGTAATGGTAAGTTGTGTCATTTCCAGTTTTGATCTGTATGGGTTTGTATATGGGGTCCAATTCAATGTGTTTGTTGATTGCATTACGGGTGGAGAACCATGCCTCTAGGAATTCCCGTGCGTGTCTATGTTTGGCTTGGGCTACTATGGTTACTCTGTCCCAGTTAAACTGATGGCCTTCATTGTCTGAGTGTACCAATATTAGGGAGAGTTCATCGTGCTGTTTTGCTGCTAGCTGACGTTTGTGTATTCTGATGGCTAGTTTCCTTCCTATCTGTCCGATGTAATGTTTGTGGCAGTTGTTGCATGGTATTTTGTAAACCACATTCGTTTTGCATGTTGTGGGAATGTGATCTTTAATCCTTGTAAGTGTTTGTCGTAGAGTGGCTGTGGGCTTGTGGGCCACCATAATTCCTAGTGATCTTAGGAGTCTTGTTGTCAGTTTTGATATGTTCCTGATGTAGGGCAGTGTGGCCAGTGTGTTAGGGTGTACTGTGTCCTCTTGTTGTTGTCTGTTTACCAGGCATCTATGGATGAAGTTGCGGGGATATCCGTTTATAGCGAGGATTTTGTATAGGTACTCTTCCTCTTTCCTGCGTAGTTCTGGAGTGTTGCAGTGTGTCCTGGCCCATTTAAATAATGTCCTAATGCAGCTTTGTTTGTGAACATTGGGGTGGTTGCTGTGGAAGTTGAGGATTTGATCTGTATGGGCTGCTTTTCTGTGTACTGAGGTTTGGAACTTCCTGTTGGTCATACGCTCAACTTTAACATCCAGAAATGGAAGTTGATTGTTGTTTTCTTCTTCCCTCGTGAATTTAATCCCTGCGATTAAACCTAAACTGTGGATCCGGTGCGTAGACACATGTGTCATTATTAAATGCAACAAATTAGAAGAGACCACCACCTCATATTTCACTGTCATCTTCATATTTTCATTCATATCAGTTGGAAAAATCACAACTGATCTTAGGAAACTGAAATCCTACTTTGAGAAAAATGGATTTTAATTCATTTGCTGACGACACTCATTTTTTGTTAATATTCCAAGAAACTGGGTTGAACATTATGAATGGTGCTTTGGTGATTCTTTTCAATGTAAGGGCCATGTCTTGAATGACAAAATTACAATTTATTGAGAAAAGGCAGATGGGTTCAGAATAAGAAAGATTATCTCCTATTATCCAGATGACCTCTTTAACATATCTAAAATTGTCACAGAATGTGAGATTATGACAGGGAGATTACTTTTGAAATAGAGAGTACACTTTAGATTAAAGGAAACTAATGCTCTGTGAACAAAGATTTATTAAAACACTGCCTCTGTTCACATCATCTCCCAACTTTGCTTCATTCAGATTTCTCTCTAAATCTCATGCTCTCCTATTATTTTACTTGCACTTCAATTTTAAAAGAATTCCAACTAAAATATTTTATTTCCTCTGAATAAGACTTTTTTGACTTTTGTTTAGAACTTTAAGCTTTTAATTTAAAAAAAAATGCCTTGATTGATTTAAAATGGTTAAAAAGGCTTGAATTTCAATCAGCCCAAAATTTGAAGTTTGGCACTGTCTAGGCATAATTAACATGTTTCAAAGAGAAAGTTTGCTTCCACATTGAGTCAACTATTTGGTAAGGTTGAATCTGAGCATATCATGATGAGAATTAATAAGAAAACATTTTTGCAGAGATACAGAAACATTCTTGTGACTTTTTTTTGCAAAAGAGACTTACAACAGTTAATGTTGTTTCAATACATTGTGTCTGCTAAATTTCCATAAGGAGCTCATAGTTTAACAGATGGGTAGATGTTTCTGCTGAAATGGATTGTGTATTATGGCAAATACATTGGATAATGCCTAATGTTCTGAAATGAAAATGTTATCCGAGCTGAATGGGAAACATTCTGGTGAGGTAAAATGAAATACCCAGCTCATGACTGTTTTCATATTCAGAAGCTAAATGATGGCAGAGGAAAACCTTACCTTATTATTCTGTCTCATTTGTGGTGTGTTAACCATGGCAGAGATTCCATAATCATCACCTTACAATAACTATTGAATTTCCTGTTTACTTGGTTGAAATCACATTTTGAAATCACTTATTGAATATTTTCTGTGCAAACAAATCAGAACCAAGTTCAGTGTTGGTATATACGAAACAAAAACAAAGAACTCTGGATGCTGGTAATATGAAACACACAAAAAACAAAGAACAAACAACAAAGAAAATTACAGCACAGGAACAGGCACTTCGGCACTCCAAGCCTGCGCCGATCCAGATCCTCTATCTAAACCTGTCACCTATTTTCCAAGGATCTGTATCCCTCTGCTCCCTGCCCATTCATGTATCTGTCAAGATACATCTTAAATAATGCTATCGTGCCCACCTCTACCACCTCCAGTGGCAATGTGTTCCAGGCACCCACCACCCTCTGCATAAAGAACTTTCCATGCATATCTCCCTTAAACTTTTCCCCTCTCACCTTGAAATCATGACCCCTAGTAATTGAGTCCCCCACTCTGTGGCAAAAGCTTCTTGCTATCCACCCTGTCTATACCTCTCATGATTTTGTAGACCTCAATCAGGTCCCCCCTCAACCTCTGTCTTTCTAATGTAAATAATCCTAATCTACTCAACCTCTCTTCATAACTAGCGCCCTCCATACCAAGCAACATCCTGATGAACCTCCTCTGCACCCTCTCCAAAACATTCACGTCCTTTTGGTAATGTGGTGACCAGAACTGTACGCAGTGTTCCAAATGTGGTCGAACCAAAGTCCTATATAACTGTAACATGACCTGCCAACTCTTATACTCAATACCCCGTCCGATGAATGAAAGCATGCCGTATGCCTTCTTGACCACTCTATCCACCTGCGTTGCCACCTTCAGGGTACAATGGACCTGAACACCCAGATCTCTCTGTGCATCAATTTTCCCCAGGGCTTTTCCATTTACCGTATAGTTCGCTCTTGAATTGGATCTTCCAAAATGCATCACCTCGCATTTGCCTGGATTGAACTCCATCTGCCATTTCTCCACCCAACTCTCCAATCTATCTATATTCTGCGGCATTTGCCAACAGTCCCCTTCACTATCTGCTACTCCACCAATCTTAGTGTCATCTGCAAACTTGCTAATCAGACCATCTATACCTTCCTCCAGATCATTAATGTATATCACAAACAACAGTGGTCCCAATACGGATCCCTGTGGAACACCACTGGTCACAGTTCTCCATTTTGAGAAACTCCTTTCCACTACAACTCTCTGTCTCCTGTTGCCCAGCCAGTTCTCTATCCATCTAGCTAGTACACCCTGGACCCCATGCGACTTCACTTTCTCCATCAGCCTACCATGGGGAACCTTATCAAACGCCTTACTGAAGTCCATGTATATGACATCTACAGCCCTTCCCTCATCTATCAACTTTGTCACTTCCTCAAAGAATTCTATCCAGTTGGTAAGACATGACCTTCCATGCACAAAACCATGCTGCCTATCACTAATAAGCCCATTTTCTTCCAAATGTAACTAGATCCTATCCCTCATTATCTTCTCCAGCAGCTTCCCCACCACTGACGTCAGGCTCACCGGTCTATAATTACCTGGATTATCCTTGCTATCCTTCTAAAACAAGGGGACAACATTAGCAATTTTTCAGTCCTCCAGGACCTCACCTGTGCTCAAGGATGCTGCAAAGATATCTGTTAAGGCCCCAGCTATTTCCTCTCTCACTTCGCTCAGTAACCTGGGATAGATCCCATCCGGACCGGGGGACTTGTCCACCCTAATGCCTTTTAGAATACCCAACACTTCCCCCCTCCTTATGCCAATTTGACCTAGTGTAATCAAACATCTATCCCTAACCTCAAAATCTGTCATGTCCCTCTCCTCAGTGAATACCGACGCAAAGTACTCAATACGAATCTCACTCATTTTCTTTGACTCCTCGCATAACTTCCTTCCTTTGTCCTTGAGTGGGCCAACCCTTTCTCTAGTTACCCCCTTGCTCCTCATGTATGAATAAAAGGCTTTGGGATTTTCCTTAACCCTGTTTGCTAGAGATATTTCATGACCCCTTTTAGCCCTCTTAATTCCTCGTTTCAGATTGAAAATAAGAACATAAGAACATAAGAACTAGGAGCAGGAGTAGGCCATCTGGCCCCTCGAGCCTGTCCCGCCATTTAATAAGATCATGGCTGATCTTTGAGACTCAGCTCCACTTACTCGCCCATTCACCATAACCCTTAATTCCTTTACTGTTCAAAAATTTATCCAGCCTTGCCTTAAATACATACTGTGAGGTAGGTTCAACCGCTTCACTGGGCAGGGAATTCCACAGATTCACAACCCTTTGGGTGAAGAAGTTCCTCCTGATCTCAGTCCTACATCTGCTTCCCTTTATTTTGAGGCGATGCCTTCTAGTCCTATTTTCACCTGCTAGCGGAAACAACCTCCCTGCCTCCACTTTATCTATTCCCTTCATAATCTTATATGTTTCTATAAGATCTCCCCTCATTCTTCTGAATTCCAATGAGTATAATCCCAGTCTACTCAGTGTCTCCTCATAATCCAACCCTCTCAACTCTGGAATCAACCGAGTGAATCTCCTCTGCACCCCCTCCAGTGCTAGTATATCCCTTCTCAAGTAAGGAGACCAAAACTGGACTCAGTACTTCAGGTGTGGCCTCACCAGGACCCTATACAGCTGCAGCATAGCCTCCCTGTTTTTAAACTCCATCCCTCGAGCAATGACAGACAAAATTCCATTTGCCTTTTTAATTACCTGCTGCACCTGCAATCCCACCTTCAGCGATTCATGCACAAGGATACCCAAGTCCCTCTGCACAGCAGCGTGCTGCAATTTTTTACCATTTAAAACATAGTCCATTTTGCTGTTATTCCTACCAAAATGGATGACCTCACACTTATCAACATTGTACTCCATCTGCCAGACCTTTGCCCATTCACTAAGACTATCTATATCCCTCTGCATACTTTCAGTGTCTTCTGCACACTTTGCTCTACCACTCACCTTAGTGTCATCTGCAAATTTTGACACACAACACTTAGTCCCCAACTCCAAACCATCTATGTAAATTGTAAACAATTGTGGTCCCAACACTGATCCCTGAGACACACCACTAGCCACTGACCGCCAACCAGAAAAACACCCATTTATCCCTACTCTTTGCTTTCTACTGGTCAACCAATCCTCTATCCATGCCAATACATTACCTGTAATACCGTGCAACTTTACCTTACGTAGCAGCCTTTGGTGTGGCACCTTGTCAAATGCCTTCTGGAAATCCAGATACACCACATCCACAGGTTCCCCATTGTCCACCATGCAAGTAATGTCCTCAAAGAATTCCACCAAATTAGTTAAACATGACCTACCCATCATGAACCTATGCTGGGTGTTCCCAATGGGATAATTTATATCCAGATGTCTTGCTATTTCTTCCTTAATGATAGATTCAAGCACTTTCCCCACTACCAAAGTTGAGCGAACTGGCCTATAGTTACCTGCTTTTTGTCTACTTCCTTTTTTAAACAGTGGTGTCACATTGGCTGTTTTCCAATCTGCAGGAACCACCCCAGAGTCCAATGAATTTTGGTAATAATTACCAGTGCATTTGCTATTTCCCCTATCACCTCTTTTAGTACCGTGGGATGCATTTCATCAGGGCCAGGAGACTTGTCTACCTTTAGCCCCATTAGCTTGCCCAGCACTGCCTCCTTAGTGATAATGATGGTTTCTAGGTCCTCACCTGCTATAACCTTCTTGCTATTAGTTTTCGGCATGTTATTTGTGTCTTCTATTGTGAAGACCGACACGAAATAACTGTTTAATGTCTCGGCTATTTCCGCATTCCCAGTTATTAAATTGGCCTTCTCATCCTCTAAAGGACCAAGGTTTACCTTCGCCACTCTTTTACGATTTACATATTTATAGAAACTTCTGCTGCCTGTTTTTATATTCTGAGCTAGTTTACTCTCATAATCTATCTTACTTCTCTTTATAACCTTTTTTTGTGGCTTTCTGTTGGTCTTTAAAGATTTCCCAGTCTACTAGTTTCCCACTATTCTTTGCTTTTTTGTATGTGTTTTTTTTCAATCTGATACTTTGCTTTATTTCCTTAGACATCCATGGCTGGCTCTCTCTTTTCTTACAGTTCTTCCTTATCACTGGAATATACTTCTGCTGAGCACTGTGAAAAATTGTTTTGAAAGTCCTCCACTGTTCCTCAATTGACCCACCATAAAGTTTTTGCTCCCATTCTACCTTAGCTAACTTCTTCCTCATTCCTTCATAGTCTCCTTTGTTTAAGCACAGGACATTGGTACTGGATTTAACCTTCTCACGCTCCATCTGTATTTTAAATTCGACCATACTGTGATCGTTCCTTCCAAGAGGATCCCTAACTGTGAGATCATTAATTATTCCTGTCTCATTACACAGGACTAGATCTAGGATAGCTTGCTCCCTCGTAGGTTCCATTACATATTGTTCAAGGAAATTATCGCGGATGCATTCTATAAACCCCTCCTTAAGGCTGCCATGACCGACCTGGTTTGACCAATCGATATGTAGATTAAAATCCCCCATGATAATTGCTGTACCATTTTTACATGCATTAGCTATTTCTATGTTTATTGCCCGCCCCACCACGATGTCGTTATTTGGTGGCCTATAGACCACACCTATCAGTGACTTCTTCTCCCTGCTATTCCTAATTTCCACCCAAATGGATTCAACGTCTTGTTCAGTGGAACCTATATCATTTCTCACTACCGCCCTGATATCATCCTTAAAAATCAGAGCAACACCACCTCCCTTACCTTCCTGTCTATCCTTCCGAACAGTTTGATAACCCTGGACATTTAACTCCCAGTCATGATCATCCTGTAACTATGTCTCTGTAATAGCCACTAAATCATACCCATTTGCCATGATTTGCACCGTCAACTCATCCACCTTGTTTCGAATGCTCTGAGCATTCAGATAAATTGCCCTTGTGCCAGTTTTTGCACCTTCTTTTTGGGTCCTATTACCTCTATTACTAACAGCTCTTGAGTTCTCCTTCCCTTTAACTTTTTTCCTAATTTTCAATGGAGTTGAAGCTTCCTCGTCACCTGCTAACCTGCTGCTTTGCCTTACATTAATTGTTATTCTCCCTCTACACTCACTTCTCTCTTACCCCCTACTTACTAGTTTAAAGTCCTGTTAACCACTCTATTTACCCTTTTCGCCAGAACACTGGGCCCGGCCCTGTGGAGGTGGAGTCCATCCCAGCGGTATAGATCCCTCCTGTCCCAGAACTGATGCCAGTGCCCCATGAAAAGGAAACCCTCTTTCCCACACCACTGTTTTAGCCACGTGTTTACTTCCCTGATCCTTGCCTCCCTATGCCAATTTGCACGTGGCTCGGGCAGCAATCCAGAGATGATGATCCTTGAAGACCTGTTTTTTAATTTTGTTCCTAGCTTTTCATAATCCTGAAACAGGTCTTTTTTCCTAGTCCTGCCTATGTTGTTGGTACCTACGTGGACCACAACAACTGGATCCTCCCCCTCCCTCTCTAGTATCCTCTCAAGCCAGTCAGAGATGTCTCGCACCCTGGCACTGGGCAGACAACACACCATGCAGGATTCTCTATCCTGCTCGCAAAGGATACTGTCTATCCCCCTGATGATGGAATCCCCTACAACTACAATCTGTCTTTTTGCTCCACCCTCTTGAATGGCCTCCTGGACCATGGTGCCATGGTCAGCTGTCTCATCCTTCCTGCAGAGATAGTAGGAACTGCAGATGCTGGTGAATTCGAGGAAGGATCTAGGCCCAAAACGTCAGCCTCTCTGCTCCTATGATGCTGCTTGACCTGCTGTGTTCATCCAGCCCTGCACCTTGTTGTCTGTCATCCTTCTTGCAGCCCTGTTCCTCATCCACGCAGGGAACAAGTGCCTCATACCTGTGGGACAATGTCAAGGGCTGCGGCTCCTGTGTTCCTGTCTGCAGGGTCCCTCTACCTGCCTCACTCGCAGTCACACACTGCTGTCCCTGCCTGCCGATCGAATTAATATTAGTTAATCTACCAGGTGTGACTGCCTCCTGGAACACAGCATCCAGGTATTTCTCCCCCTCCCGGACGTGCCGCAGTGTTTGGAGTTCGGATTCCAGCTCATCAATTTTGAGCCGGAGCTCCTCAAGCAGCCAACACATGCTGCAGATGTGGTCACTGCCGTTCTCAATGGGATCAGTCAGCTCCCACATCATTCAGCTACAACACATCACCTGGTCTGCCATCTCTACTTAGTTAATTATTTAAAATTAATTAGTTTTTTTTAAATTTCGCAGTGTTCGCTGCACCAGTAAGTTTACTCCGTTATATACTCAAACAGACTCCGGCTTTGCCTTCCGACCCGTTCCCAGAGGATTTGGTGTCTAGGTGACCACCCCGAAAGATAACAAAGAGATGAGGAAAAAAAAATGCAAATTGCTTACCTGCTTACCACACTTAGTCGTTATTATTAGGTTAGAGGAGGTGGAAGTGTGGGAGACACTACGTGTGTAGTGTCTTGGGTATTAGTTAACTCCCAAATTTATTGGGTGGAAGCTTACCTTCCCAGGATGTCCTAGCGCTTCCTCTCGGACTCCCGCTGCTGAACCAACTGAAAGGCCGCAGTCACGCGAGGTAAGACTTTTGTAATCGAAAAGCTTACCTTCCCAGGCTGCCCTCGTGCTTCCTCCCAGACTCCCGCCGCTGAAACAACTGAAACTGGTCCTACTTTCCCGAAATTCTTCCAAAGCTTCGTCTGTTTTCAGTCGCCTCGACCTTATGTATGCTTCCTTTTTCCTCTTTGCTAGTCTCACAATTTCGCCTGTCATCCATGGCTCCCTAATCTTGCCCTTTCAATTCCTCATTTTCACAGGGACATGTCTGTCCTACACTCTAATCAACCTCTCTTTAAAAGCCTCCCACATATCAAATGTAGATTTACCCTCAAACAGCTGCTCCCAATCCACATTCCCCAGCTCCTGTTGAATCTTGCTATAGTTGGCCTTCCCCCAATTTAGCAGTCTTCATTTAGGACCACTCTCGTCTTTGTCCATGCGTATTGTAAAACTTACGGAATTGTGATCACTATTCCCAAAGTAATCCCCAACTGAAACTTCAACCACCTGGCTGGGCTCATTCCCCAACACCAGGTCCAGTATGGCCCCTTCCCGAGTTGGACTATTTACATGCTGCTGCATAAAACCCTCCTGGATGCTCCTTACAAATTCTGCTCCATCTAAACCCCTAACACTAAGTGAATCCCAGTCAATGTTGGGAAAATTAAAATCTCCCGTCACCACCACCCTGTTGCTCCTACATCTTACCATAATCTGTCTACACATTTGTACCTCTATCTCACGCTCACTTTTGGGAGGCCTGTAGTACAGCCCCAACATTGTTACCGCACCCTTCCTATTTCTGAGCTCTGCCCATATTGCCTCACTGCTCGAGTCCTCCATAGTGCCATCCTTCAGCACAGCTGTGATATCCTCTTTGACCAGCAATGTAACTCCTCCATCCATTTTGCCTCCCTCTCTATCCTGCCTGAAGCATCTATATCCTTGGATATTTAGTTACCAATCTTGCCCTTCCCTCAACCAAATCTCAGTAATAGCAATAACATCATACTCCCAAGTACTAATCCAAGCCCTAAGTTCATCTGCCTTACCTACTACAATTCTCGCATTAAAACAAATGCACCTCAGAGCACCTGTCTGTTTGCATTCATCATCTGCTCTCTCTCTACTCTTCCCCTTACTCACACTGACTTCATTATCTAGTTCCTTACAGGCTTTAGTTACTACCTCCTTACTGTCCACCAACCTCCTCATTTGGTTCCCATGCCCCTGCCACATTAGTTTAAACCCTCCCCAACAACGTTAGCTAAAGCACCCCCTAGGACATTGGTCCTAGTCCTGCCCAGGTGTAGACCGTCCGATTTGTAATAGTCCCACCTCCCCCAGAACCGGACCCAATGTCCCAAAAATCTGAACCCCTCCCTCCTGCACCATTTCTCAAACCACTCATTTATCTTGCCTATTCTTTCATTTCTACTCTGACTAGCACGTGGCACTGGTAGCAATCCTGAGATTGCTACCTCTGAGGTCCTACTTTTTAACTTGGCTCCCAACTCCCCAAATTCTGCTTGTCGGACCTCATCCCATTTTTTACCTATATCATTGGTGCCTATATGCACCACGACAGCTGGCTGTTCACCCTCCCCCTTCAGAATGCCTTGCAGTCGATCTGAGACATCCCTGACCTGTGCACCTGGGAGGCAGTATACCATTCGGGAGTCTCGTTTTCAACCACGGAACCACCTATCTACTCCCCTTACAATTGAATCCCCTATGACTATAGCCCTTCCACCCTTTTTCCTGCCCTTCTGTACAGCAGAGCCAGCCACGGTGCCATGAACCGGGCTACTGCTGCCTTCCCCTGGTGAGCCATCTCCCCCAACAGTATCCAAAACGGTATACCTGTTTTGGAGGGAGATGACCGCAGGGGACACCTGCACTGCCTTCCTGCTTTTTCTCTGCCTTTTGGTCACCCATTCCCTTTCTCCCTCAGCAATCCTAATCTGCGGTGTGACCAATTTGCTAAATGTGCTATCCACGACTTCCTCAGCATCGCAGATGCTCCAAAGTGAGTCCATCTGCAGCTCCAGAGCTGTCATGCGGTCTAACAAGAGCTGCAGCTGGACACACTTCCTGCACATGTGGGAGACAGGGACATCAGCCGCGTCCCTGAGCTCCCACATTGAGCAGGAGGACCATAACACGGGTCTGGGATCTCCTGCCATTTTTACTCTTAAGCTTAGCTTAGTCCTACTATAATATCAAATAATAGATAAATGAAATGAAAAAGTTTTACCAATCACTCTACTTACCAGCACACGATAAAAAAAAAAGAAAAAGAAAAACCTTACCTTATCAACACACCAGAGTCTTTTTTTTCGGTTAGAGGAGGAGGGTGGGTGGGAGGCACTATATCAGTTCACTCACCTTCCCAGAGCGCAATGCAACCTCTCCCACTCAGCTCCGCTGCCGAAAAGAAGGACTTACCTTTGCGGCAGGCCCCTGGTCCTCGCCGTCACCGCTCCCACTGCTGCTGTGAAAATAGAGCAAACAGAACTTGTAGAGCAACAGAACAAACAGAAATTGCTGTGGAAACTCAGCGGGTCATGCAGCATCTGTGGAGAGTAAGCAGGGTTAATAGCAATTTCTGTTCTTGTTTCAGTGTGGGTACCATGGTCTTGGTGTAAGTCCATGAGGAATGTGACAAGACATCCATAAAATTAAATCTGTGTGGGATATTTTGAATACATTGCTTGGCAATTAAAAGTGAATAGGCCTCTGCAAAAATAATGGAGAGGAATCTGATGTGAACATGTGGTACTATAGCTAATAGTAACCGCTCGCTTCTATTGGTTTAGCAATAATCCCTTTGGAAAATCAGCTTGAATTTAATGGCAGAGTACAATAGTAAAACTTATGCTCTCTGACAAGATAGATAAAATAACGATTCCTATTATATCTAAGAAGCATAAGATTTTCCACAACAACAGATTTGGACAGAGTGCGGAGATTTACAGGTTGTGTAAGCGAAGATTGCAACCCAGTTTGGACAGGCTGGCATACTAGGCAGTTTGAACTCCATAGCAAGCATCTTTATAATTTTTTTCTCGTTGAGGTCCTCAGCTTGGAAGTCCATCTGGGTGACATTTTGACTCCCTGTCAGGAAGGAATGCTCCACAGAAGACTCAGGCCAGCAGTCAATAGGGGATCTGCAGATGGATCAGTGCGTGTGGGTGTGTTGGGATGGTGGGCAAGGGTAATAGCAGTGGTCAGCAGTCCTGGGATGGATGGCAATCCAGACTCCCATCCGATGAAGGGGTTTATCTCATATTGACAGGAAATCAGGAATACTTGGAGGCATGAACTGGAAGAAGAACAGCTTTTGCTTCCCCATAAGCTGTGATATTTTGATCTTTTCCACAATACAGCTGTCTATGCCTTGCTATAGATTCTGATGTTCCAGAAAACCCAACAGTCATGGGAAAAGATGCAAGTAAAAGCAAAATTCTGCAGATTTACTGGAGATCTAAAACTCAACAGGACTGATGTCATATGTAGGAGGAACAGAGTTAATGTTTCAAGTTTGATATGAACTCTTCTTTGGAACTGATTTGTAGAAGAATCATATCGAACTCAAAACATTAACCTTATTTCTCTCTTCACAGATGCTGCCTGGCCTGCTGAATTTCACCAGTACTTTCTGAGTTTATTTACTTCAGATAAAATGACTACTCCTAATTACAAATACTTATTTGGATCTAGTAAAATGTCATGGCTAGATAATGGGAATAAGTGGAAACATTACCTAATGGGGGATTCATTTGGTGACAACAGAGAGCTGGACAAAGTAATCAAACCCTAATGGAAAAAGGTAAACAAATAAAACCAATTGAGATAGAGTTAGTGGATCAGACGAACGTTGTAAATAGAATCATAAATCATCGAATCATTGAATTGGGCCTCTATTAACTTTCATGTCATTCTGTCAAAATCAATGGAATTTTCAAAAAAAAAACTTCACAATGCAGCTCCTGGAAACTCATTTCTTCACAATGTAACTTTGCTCATAGCAATGGACAATAGTACTCTCTCTTCTTGGAGCTGATCAATGTCTGGCACTTGTGTGGCACGACTGTGCCACTTGTCAACCAAAGCCTGGATATTATCCAGTTCTTGATGCATTTGGTCATGGACTGATTCAATATCTGAGGAGTCACGAATAATTCTGAATGCTGTGCAATCATCAGTGAACATTTGTCCTTCTGATCCTTTGATAAAGGGAAGGATGGAGCAATTAAAGATGGTCTGGCTGGGGACACTAACCTGAGGAACTCCTACTACAATGGCCAAGGTTTGAGATGATTATCCTCCATAAACTATTTCAAGCATTTGTGCTAAATATGATTCCAACCGATAGAAATTGTCTCTTGACTTCAATTTTTCAAGGTCTCCTTGATACCATGCTTGGTCAAATGGATTACAGCAGTTCAAGAAGGCAGTTCACAACCACCTTCTCAAGGGCATTTGGGAATGGGCAATAAATGCTGGCCAGGCAGTGAAGCCCATGTCCCAGGGCCTCTTTCCGCACTGTAGGAATTCTATGATTCTATATGAATGAATCCAGGCACCTCACCTCCAGAGTTCAGCTCTTTTGTCCATGGTTGACCCATGTCTGTATTGAGGTTAGAAGCTGAATGACTCTGTTGGAACTCAAATTTAGCATTAGTGCTCAGGTTATCAGTATGTGTCATTTGGGAGCACTGTCGATGACCCTTCCATCACTTTCACAAGATCAAAAGTAAACCATGGAGCTAGAATAGTTCAAGAGAGGCTGATCAGAATGTCATGAGCTGGCGATCAGAACAGTTTGAGTGGGACACACAGAAACAGCTCAAGAGAAATGGACAGAACAGTTTGAGGGAGGGGAGAAGAATGATGCAAGAGAGGCGGACAGAACATCACAAGGTCGGTGAGCAGCAGAGCACAATGGAGCCAGACAGAAGGGCACAGGAAGTAAAATACTGTGAGATGGGCAAACAAATCAGCACGACAGCGAAGGACAGAAGGGTATTGTGATCAAGACTAGATTCAAGGATATTTACTCTTTTGTTTGTGCTGAAAAATAGGATTGGGAGCAATAAGTTAGAAAGGATCAATCTCAGAAGAATAAAACATGGAATCTGTTTGGCAGGAGATAAGAAACAACAAGGCGGAGAAAACATTGGTCAGAATTATTTATAGGCGTCAAACAGTAGTGGAATGTGGGATGGGATGTGATATTCATCAGGAGATAAGAGAAGCATGTAGCATGGGGATACAGGAGTCATAGGTGACTTCAATCTGTATGTATACTGGAGAAACCAAATTGATACTAATTCTGCAGAGTAATGAATTTCTGCAGTGCGTTAGGAATTGTTTTCTGAAGAAATATATTGAGGATTCAACTAGAAAACTCATCATTTTAATTTCAGTATTATGTAATGAAAAAGGGCTAATTAAAAATCTGGTTATAAAGAAACCTTTAGGGACGAGTGGCAATAATATGATAGAATTTTACATTACATTTGATGTTGAGGTTAGCATATTACATTCAAGCAAAGGAAATTATAAAAATGTGAGAAGTATCTTGGCTGAGGTGGATATGAACAATACACGTAAGGGTTTAGTGGTATTTAGGCAATAGAAAGACTTTAAAGAATTATTGCAAAGCCTACAGCAACTATACAATCCTTCAGTATACAAAATCCCCGCAAACTAGTCAACCATGGCTAACAAAAGAAGTTAAGAATTGCATAAAATTAAAAGGAAAGGCCTGTAAAGCTGCTAGATATAATGATACAACTGAAGATTTTAGATTACAGAGAGACCAATAACCCAATAAAGAAAGGGGGAATAGCATATGAATTTAAATAAACAAAAACATCAAAATGGGCCATAAATTCTTCTACAGGTATGTAAAAAGGTAAAAGAATTTAAGATATATGTCGGTCCATTACAGAAAGAGTCAGCGGAATATATAATGGGAACAGAGAAGTAGAATCGAAGCTGAATGATTTATTTCTGTCTGTCTTCACTGAGGAAGGTACAAAACATCTATGAGAATTAGAGCTTCAAGGCACAACGGATAATGAGAAATTGATGAAAATTAGTATTAAATAAAGAGATTGTGATGGAGAAATTAATGAGACAGTAGGTTGATATGTCCCTGGGACTTGATATTCTAAATCCCAAAGTATTGAAAAAGGTAGCTATGACAATTGGGAACACATAAGTGATCATCTTCCAAAATTCTATAGATTGTGAAATGGTTCCTTTAGAAAGTAGGGTAGCAAATGTCACCACACTATTTAGGAAGGGAGTCAGAGGGAAAGCGGGGAACAACAGAATTGTTAGCCTTACACCAATGGTAGGAAAATTGGGGAAGTTCTGGAATGTTGTGTGAATGATAGATAGGAACAGCATGAGGGAGCAGGCAGGAACAGTATGAAAGGGACTGACAGGAAAAGTGTAAGAGGGGCAGACAGGAACAGTGCGGGAGGAGCAGACAGGAACAGTGTGAGAGGGACAGACCGGAACAGTGTAAAAGGGGCAGACAGGAACAGTGTGAGAGGAGCAGACAGGAACAGTGTGAGAGGGACAGACAGGAGCAGTGTGAGAGATACAGATAGGAACAGTGTGAGGGGGACAGATAGGAACTGTGTGAGGGGGACTGACAGGAACACTATGAGGGGGCTGACAGGAAGAGTGTGAAATGGACTGACAGGAACAGTATGAGACGGACTGACAGGAATAGATATGTACTACCTAGAATAGACCAGATTATGTCTCCAGATGAGTCCACACTGTGGGGCTGGTTGAACACAGCACGTCAAGCAGCATCAGAGGAGCAGGAAAGTCGATGTTTCAGTTGGGGACCCTTCTTCAGACCTGGGGTGGGGGTAGGGGGCTGGGAAATAAATACAAAGAGGAGGCGTGGGGCTGGGGGAAGGTAGTTGGAATGGTGATAAGTGGATGCAGGTAGGGAGTGGTGGGGATTGGTCAGTGGAAAGGGTGAGGCGGATAGGTGGGAGAGAAGATGGACAGGTTGTGTCAGGACAAGGAGTTGGGGATGAGAGGGAGGGTTGGACGTGGGATGAGGCCGGGGGTGGGGAGATTTTAAAACTGTTGAATTCTATGTTCAGGCCTTCAGGCTGTAGGCTGCCGAGGTGGAATATGAGGTATTGCTCCTCCAGTTATGACACTGGAGGAGGCCCAGGATGGACATGTCATCAAGGAATTGGGAGGGGGAGTTAAAATGGTTAGCAATGGAAGGTGCTGTTGATTATAGTGTAAAGAGCACAGATGCTGCATGAGTCGTTCTCCAAGTCTGCGCTTGGTCTCACCGATGTATAGGAGGCCACATCGGGAGCAATGGATACAATAGAACCTGGTTGGAGGATGTACAGGGTGAACGCCTGTTGGATATGGAAAGTTTGTTTTGGGCCTTGGATGGAGGTGAGGGGGGAGGTGTAGGGGCAGGTGTAGCACTTCCTGCAGTTGCAGGGAAAGATGCCAGGTGTGGTGGGGTTAGTAGGGAGTGTGGAGCGGACAAGGGAGTTGCGGAGAGAGCGATCCCTACGGAAGGCAGGTAGGAGTGGGGAGGGAAATATCTCTTTGGTCGTGGGGTTGGATTGTAGGTGGCAGAAGTGGTGGAGGATGATACGAATCTCCGGAGGAGATCAGCTGAGCTCTCAGAAAAACAAGCTACTGGATACGTGCGTGATCTGCAGTATGTGTTTGCAGAGTGAGCAGTTTCAGTCAGAGTCAGTGAGCTTGAGGCCAGGCTACAGGCACTGAGATGCATCGGGGAGGGAATATTGCCTGGACACTGCTTCAGAAGGCTATCTCAACCCTTACGTTTAAGTCTTCTGATTTGTTCAGTTGTCAGGTACAGAGAGGTGTGAGACTGCAAATAGGGCAGGTAAGGGGAGTGAGAAGCCAGAAGTGTAAGTGTTTCAGTTCTTGCAGTTGTTCAATAGGTGTAATGTCCTTTCAGTTGGTGTAGATGCAACCATAGACTATATGATGAGCAAACTGACTCTGGCACAATGCTGCAGGAAAACATTCATTTAGCGGAGTAAATAGAAATGTTGCAGTTACAGGGGACCAAATGGTCAGGTGCATTGCTCTCTGCAGCTAAAAGCCTGTGTCTATAAGGCTGTGCTGCCTGCCTGGAGCCAGGGTTCTACTTTAGTTTGATGAGGAATGTGTGGGAAGGAAAGTCTAGCTCTCATGGACCCTGTAGTTAAGAACAATATACATGGAACTTGTAATGAGCTTCCAATGAGGTATTATGAGCTGAAGGAACTGCGGAGTTCTGAGGAAGCGTCACTGGACCTGAAATATTAACTCTGATTTTTTCTCCACAGATGCTGCTAGTCCTGCTGAGCTTTTCCAGCAACTTCTGTTTTTGGCATGGGGTAACTAAGGTTAGACAGTTGAATGCAGGATACACATGTTGTGGAAAAAATGGCTTTTGATCCACAGAACACTCCACTGGTACTGGTGAAACACCTCTGCAGGAGTTCCTCTGGATCATGTCCTAGACTTAACCATCTTCAGCTGCTTCATCAATGATGTTCCCTCCAGCTTAAGTTTAGTGTTCGGAATGTTTGCAAATGATTTCATAATGCCCAACATCATTTAGAGCACTTCAGATACTGAAATAGTTCTTATGCACACCCATCAAGAACTGGACAACATAAATAACAAATATCATTCATGCCACAGGCAATAAACATCTCTAATAAGAGAGAATCTAACCATCACCCCTTGACGTTCGATAGTATTATAATTGCAGTACTGTTGACAATGGGGTACCATTGAGCAGAAACTCTACAGGATCAGGCCCATAAATACTGTGGCTTCAAGCCAGAGGCTAGGACTTCTGTGATAAGTTAACCCTCTTGTCCACCATCATGAGTGTGATGGCATACTCTACACTTGCTTGGATGATTCAGCTCCAACAACACTCAAGAAGTTTTACACCTTCCAGGACAACATATTCTGCTTGGTTGGCATCCATCCACCACTTTGAACATCACTGTCTCGCCATTAAACTACAGTGGCAGGAGTGCTTACCATTTACAAGATGCAGTAATTCCCTAAGGGCTTTTCAACAGTATTTTCCAAACCAGTAGAGTCTATCTCCTAGAAGATCAAGGACAGCAAATACACAGAGATACACTTGAGGCATCATTTTGCAGCTGTGCAGGACATTAGTGAGGCCACTTTTAGAATACGGCTTACAGTTCTGGTTGCCCTTCTCTAGGAAAGATGTTGTTAAGCTTCAGATGGTGCAGAAAGATTTACAAAGAGGTTGCTGGGACTGAAGGGGTTGAGTTGTAAGGAGAGGTTGAATAGGCTGGAGCTATTTTCCTGGAGTGTCGAAGGGTGAGGGGTGACCTTAAAAAGATTTATAAAATTGTGAGGAGGATCGAGAGGGTGAATAGCCAAGGTCTTTATCCTAGGCTGGGAGAGTCCAGAACTAGAGGGCATAGGTTTAAGGTGAGAGGGAAAGAATTTTAAAAGGATCTGAAGGGTAACTTTTTCACGCAGAGGGTGGTGTGTTTATGGAGCGAGCTGCCAGACGAAGTGGTGGAGGCTGGTACAATTACAACATTTAAAAGGAACCTGGATGAATATATGAATAGGAAGGGTTTAGAGAAATATGAGCCAAATGCTGGCAAATGGGACTAAATCAGATTGGGATATCTGGGCAGCACGGGCGAATCAGACCGAAAGGTTATTTCCATGCTGCATGACTCTTACTCTATGATCTCCTTCACTGCTGTTAAGTTAAAATGCCAGAAACCCCTTACAAACAGCATTGTGAATATTCCTACAGCTCAATGGATGGCAATGGTTTAAGAAAGCATCCCGCCACCTCTTTCTCTAGGACAATAAAGGATGAGCAATAAATGCTGGACTAGTTAGAGATGACCACATCCCATGTATGCTTTTAAAAAGTGACCTGCTCCCTCTTTGGCTCTAGAATATACCGTTCTAAGAAATTATTCTGAAAAAAATCTATAAACTTTGCAGGGTATATGTAGTCAAACATATATATTGCAGTACCTTTTTTTTTAATACATTCTATTTATTTCTTCCCGTATACTCTATCCTGCTTTCTGCTGGATTGTGTCCAAACTTTTTGAGTATTGTTGTAGTTGCATCTGAAGGGGCTTTAGTTGGTTAAGGATTAAATTTCCTGTTGTATTGTCAGCGATAGTAAAAGTAAATGGGAACCACAGGTTTACAAAGACAGGAGGGAGTGTAGGAGCCTCACAATCAGCAAGATAGTATTGGCCTTGGGTGAAATACAAACAATTCCTGTGCAGACTATAGGAAAACCATAGATTACATAAGACATTGGATGATGAAATATGGGAATTGCAATATGTAATATTTTGCATAAAGTTTGCTGGTATATATAACCCTGTAAAGTTAGCTTTACACTACATGTTGATAAGACTAACTAGCCTTGTGTGTAAAAATAAATGATCGTGGCTCTGTATCTGAGTTACTTATCAATTTGTTGAGTTGTACATCAACAGAATCTGACATCATCAGCAGGATCTTCTGTCACATTCCCAGGAGCAGCATTACATTTGGATGAGTATGTTTTACTTTACCACCCATTTTTAGGACAGAAAGCAGTACCAGAGAGCTGTGGATGATTTTGAACGATCGAAAGGAGGACTCAGGATGGGAGGTGCTGGGTATGGAAGCAGGACTGTGCTGGTGAGGTGGAGGGGGTTGAAAGCCACACACAGGAACTACTATTGAAACATAAAGGCTGAAGTTATACATTGGGAAACAAAGAATGCGCGGCAGGTAAGATAATGGTCAATGTCTGAAAAAAGACATTATCAGGAGAGAACAAATAGATGAAGTTTAAAATAGAAAAGAAGGACACCTTCTCATGTTCTCCAGGATTTTTGAAAGAGTCGACAGATAACAGTAGGAATGACAGATAAGCAAGAGCTAGTATATGCTACAGAAAAAAAAATTGAATTTAAGGAAATTATTAACTATTTAAATTTGGAATAATTTTGAGATGTGAAATATCAAAAGGAATTCAGTGAGATAGTTTTAGCAACCTGAGATGTCTAAGTGTAAAAAATGAAAATGGAAGGAAATGTTAGTGCCTAGAATGAAATAGAGGTATTTGATTTCTGTTTTAAGAATATTACAACAGCGTTTTATTGGAAGGTATGTGTTCTCCAGGAATCGTGAAAAACATAGAATGGTAATAGCTAAGGCCTCAGTTGGATGAGAAGATAGAAACAGTAAAATTTTTTTTGAGAACAAGGAATAAAATATCAGTGTGTAATTCAATTGAAAATGCCAATTTCGGAGTTATACAGGTCACAGTGAAGGGAAGTAAAAATGAGTCTTACAGAAGGGATTACACGGGGAGGCAATGGCCTAGTGGCATTATCGTTAGACTGTTAATCCAGAGACCAAGATATCGTTTGAATCTTGCCATGGCAGATGGTGGAATTGGAATTCAATAAATATCTAGAATTACGAATCTAGTGATAAGCATGACTCTGTTGCCGATTGTTGGGGAAAAAATCTATCTGGTTCACTAACATCCTTTAGGGAAGGAAACTGCTATCCTTACCTGGTCTGGCCTACACATGACTCCAGATCCACAGCAATGTGGTTTACTCTCAACTGCCCTCTAGGCAATTAGGGATGGGCAATAAATGCTGCCTAAAAGTGATGCCCTTATCCTCTGAATGAATAAAGGGAAAAAGAATTTGGATTGAAGCAATTACTACTTTAGGAACAATCATAAGTATAGCAGGGAATATCCACAAATTAGATACAGTTTAAGGAAAAGTGACCTGTAGGATCTTTTAAGTTCATTTGATTTGATAGTTAAAGCATTTATGCTTAAACGTCAGTAAGTAGAGATTAGCAATAATGTCTGTAAGAGATTATTTTTGAGTTATATAATTTGCACCGCTTTCAGCTAAACTTCATTAAAAATAGCACGGACTGGCATGGTGGAAGGGAAGACAGTGAAGTATTTTTAGTTCTGAGGAAGCGTCACCGGACCCGAAACGTTAACTCTGTTTTCTCCTCCACAGATGCTGCCAGACCTGCTGAGCTTTTCCAGCAACTTTGTTTTTGTTCCTGGTTTACAGCATCCGCAGTTCTTTTGGTTTTTATTTTTAGTGTGGTCACTGATGTAGATATTTTTAATCAACCTGTTCAGACATATTATGATGCATCTCTGGCAAAGGTGGGACTTGTCGGTGGAATCCATTACCATTTCTGACTTAAATTTCTCCAAGGGCACTGCCTGCAGAAGTCTTGTTGAAAAGACCATAATTATTAAAAAATACTGATTCCCACACCTTGTCTTAGGTAGGAATCCAAAACAATCTACTGAGACAACAACAAAAACAAAGTTGCTGGAAAGCTCAGGAGGTCTGGCAGCATCTGTGAAGGATAAGACAGAGTTAACATTTCAGGCCTGGTGACCCTTCCTCAGAACATATTATCTACTGAGATCTACTGAGATCCTGATAAACAGTTCTTTGGAAGTTGATATTAGAATTAAAACTGCAGATTTAATTGATAGTTATGTTTTGGCAAAATTTCATCACATCTTTATGTTATCCTGGCCAGAAAAGGAAAGTTCTAGCATAATGACCTGCCTTTAAAATTGTGAGTAGTTTGCAAAATATCACTTTGTTTGATATTCATTCACGTGATCAGGGCATTGCTGACTAGGCCAGCATTTAACTGGCCTCTGGGATGGGCACTAAGAGTCAACCACATTGCTATGGGTATGGAGTCACATGTAGGCCAAACCAGGTAAGGATGGTAGTTTCCTTCCCTAAAGGACATGAGTGAACCAGATGGTTTTTTCTGACAATGGTCATGATCAGGCTCTTGATTCCAGATTTTTATTGAATTCAAATTCCACCAACTACCATGGCAGGATTCAAACCCAGGTCCCCAGACATTACCTGAGTCTCTGGATTAATAGTCTAACGATAATACTATCAGGCCATTGCCTCAGTATACTAATCAAATAGAGTTACAACGGATGGACTACTAAAGTTACAACGGATGGACTACTGTTCATTTCTCATCAACTATTTGATGTGGTCTCTATGTGCTGAATAACAATTTGTTTCTTTTTTAAATAAAAGCACTCAGGTATTGGTTCCAATTCAATTTCTGAATAAGTGTTTTGATACAGCTTTTCCAATTAAGGTCCATCTATTGCATTTCTATTAATGAAGCTGGATAAACATATGAAACTCATCAGCATTACCTTGTTTCTTTTCATTTCGACTTTCAAAAATAGTATCAAAAGCTGATTTATCATATTAGAGTCACAGAGTCATAAAGTCCTACAGCACGGAGACAGGCCCTTCGGCCCAAACTGGTCCATGCCAACCAAATATCTATCCACACTAACCCCATTTCCCTGCACTTGGCCCATATCCTTCTAAACCTTTCTTATCCATGTATTCATTCAAATGCCTTTTAAATGCTGTTAATGTACCTGCCTCAACCACATTCCTTATGCGTACTACCCTCTGTGTAAATAAGTTGCCCCTCAGGTTCCGACTTATTCTTTCCCCTCTTACCTTAAACTGATGCCCTGTAGTCCTCGATTCCCCAACCCTGGGAAAAAGACTGAGTGCCTTCACTCTATCCATGCTTCTCAGGATCTTATACATTTCTGTAAGAATCCCCCGCAGTCTCCCACACTCTAAAGAAAAAGGTCCTTCTCCAACCTCTCCCTATAACTCAGTCCCTTGAGTCCTGGCAACATCCTTGTAAATTTCTTCTGCGCTCTTTCCAGTTTAATAACATCCTTCCTATAACAAGGTGAACAAAACTGAAGACAATACTCCAAGTGCAGCCTCACCAACATCCTGTACAACTGGAACATAACTTCACAACTTCTACACCCAATGCCCTGTCTGATGAAGGCTAGTGCGCCAAAAGCCTTCTTCACTGCCCTGTCTACCCATGACACCACTTTCAGAGAATTGTGCACCTGAACTCCAAGGTCCCTCTCTTCCATTACTCTCCTCAAGGCCCTACCATTCACCATGAAACTCCTACCTGAATTTGACTTTCCAAAATGCAACACCTCACACTTATCTATTTTAAACTCCATTTGCCACTTCTTGGCCCACTTCCCCTGCTGATCAAGATCCTGCTGCAATTTTAGTGTCATCTGCAAACTTACTAATCATGCCTTGTACATTCCCATCCAAATCATTGATATAGATAACAAACAGCAATGGGTCCAGCACCGACCCCTGAGGCACACCACTGGTCACAGGCCTCCAGTCAGACAAGCATCCTTCCAGTATTACCCACTGCTTCCTACTATCAAGCCAATTGTGTGTCCAACTGTGTATATTAACTCCCTTTCATATTTGCTCTTCCTCTCTAAATCTATGGGCCTGAGATCTAGTTACAGTCAGGAGGCAATCCAGGATGTTCTTCCTCAGCATTGTAATTTTATAAAATCATGAGGGGCATGTTTAGAGTGAATAGCCAAGGTCTTTTCCCCAGGGTAGGGGAATCCAAAACTAGAGGGAATAGGTTTAAGACGAGAGGTGGAAGATATAAACAGGACTTAAGGGGCAACTTTTTCATGCAGAGGGTGGTGTGTGTATGGAATGAGCTACCAGAGGAAGTGGTGGAGGCTGGTACAATTACAACATTTAAACAGCATCTGGATGAGTAAATGAATAGGAAGGGCTTGGGGGATATGGGCCAAATGCTGGCAATTCGGAGTAGATTTATTTAGGATATCTGTTCAGCATGGCCAAGTTGGACTGAACGGTTGGTTTCCATGCTGTATATCTTTATGACTCTATGACTCTAATTCAGCAATGGAGGGTCAAGAGGATGAGAATAAACCTGAAAGGATCAGAAAAGTAGCCTGCGAGAACTTCAATAACTATGTAAAAAGAAAGAAAATCAGGAAGATGAAATGTCTGTTTATAGTCTGAAACAGGACAATTGATAATGAGGAAAATGCACAACAAATAAATAATTACTTTAGATCTGTCTTCATGGAAGAATACATAAAAACTAATCCTGTAGAAATAAATGGGATTGAAAGACAATAAATCCCTAGACCTAGATTAAACTATATCCCAGTGTACTAAACATGGTGGCCATGGAAACAGTTAACAGGCTCGTTGTCATCTTCCAAAGTTCTATAAATTCTGGAACAGTCTCAGCAGATTGGAAGGTGACAAATGTAACCCTATTATTTTAAAAATAAGGGTAAAGGTGGGGAATTACAGACTGGCTTGTCTAATGTGACATGGAGGAAAAATGCTGAAGTTGATTAAAAAGGGTGTGATAACAGGACACTTGGAAAATACCAGCTGGATACACCAAGTCAATTTGTATTTATAAAAAGGAAACTCTGCCTGATAGTCTACTGGTGTTTTTTGATGTAGTAACTAGTAGAATAGATGAAAGACAACCAATGGATGTGATGTGTTTGGGTTTTCAGAAAAGTTTACATAGAAGATTATTGTATGAAATCAAGATATTTGGGATTAGATATGATATAATGGCATTGATTAAGAGTTATTTAGCAGGAAAGAAACAGACAGTAGGACTAAATGGGCTGTTTTCAGAGTGGAAGACAGTGAGATACTGTAATGTCTGGGCCTCATTGAATATGAACATCAGGTGAAATATGACTCCAACTGAGCATTTAGCATATGCTAAGAGTCTTCCAAAGTCTTTGCAGAGGGACTGGCATGCAAGAAATCTTATTTGTTTGAGCCAATTTCCCAATGCTCTTATTTAACCTGGTGATCAATCCACTGCCAGAACTGAGCTCTTATGCTTCGCTTGGTTAACATTTTCCCCAATTTCTGGATATTGAGATTTTGTGTCTAACTGGTAATTCCCAAATGCATTTTCTGAGCCTGTCTTTGCTAATTTACATAATTATCTAAATCCACACCTCTTCCTCTGTTTTACATTGCATCTGCAAACATAATAAACTTAGAATTAGCTTGTGCACCAGTGATGTATGTACAACTGAATTAACAAAGCTTTAACTATTACACTGTTCAGCTGTTTGATCATGCGGGCAGGATCTCATCGTCTGCCTGTGTACCGATAGCGCTTGGACTTCTACTCATTCTGCTTGGCTGTCTACATGTAAGAAATGTTTGTTCTTTTCAGGACTGATCTTCTTCGTCACTGAGCCCAAATCCTGGATTGATGTCCCTTACAACACAATGGGCATGCTTGATATTTCTGCTTTGTTTGGGTTGGTATCACTGACGGACTTCTGTGTTCCGCCAATGTATATTTTAGTTTGTAGATGTGGTTGACAATTTATTCGTGACTGGATAATCTTTTTTTTTCTCTTAATGCTGATTGAAGAACAGATTTTGGCCAGAATATCAGCAATAATTCTCCTGCTCCTTTTCAAAATAATGCCATAGGAATTTTACATCTGTTTGAACAGTTAGATGGGAGCTAGGTTTAATGTCTAATCTGAAAGGTGGAATCTTCAACAATGCAGTGCTCCCTCAGTGTTTCACTGGAATGCCATTGTTTTGGTGTTCAAGACTGAGAATCGAACTTGAAACCGCAGTATTGTGCTTCAAAGATAAAAGTACCACAGCTGGCGCACCTTCACCAAATGGAACACAGTAGCTCAAGAAAGTCACTCACCACAACCTTCTCAAGGACAAATTTGGAATGCCCAAGCAATCTGGCTTAGCTAGAATACTGACAGATGAAGAATGAATAAAATTAGAATGAGACCATTAATGTAAGGGCAGAAGATCTTGGAGTGTTACTGTGACATCAGAAATCACTGCTGGAGATTTATGCAATTTGGAAATCTTTAAGAATTTCAAAAAACTCTTTGTTTGGTTAGTCATGCAGGAAGTAGTATTTTTCTGATGGCGGATGCTGGGCCTAAGTAATTGGTTATTGACCTTATATTGACCATGCGCAGTTAGACTGAGCAGCAGGTGAATGCTCTTGCTTCTATTGTAAGTTCTACAGATATTTTATTTGGAAATATAAATTGAAAAATGGGAGTCTGGACTAATAGTTGTTTGCATAACAATTTGAAGGGAAACTAGAACTGTATGGGGTTCATTTTTGAGTTACATGACGGCTTTTAACTTTCAAAGAAAGTGGGTGTGGCATAGTGGCACAGTGGTTAGCACTGCTGCCTCACAGCGCCAGGAACCGGGTTCGACTCCAGCCTCGGGCAACTGTCTGTGCGGAGCTTGCACATTCTCCCCGGTCTGCATGGGTTTCCTCCAGGTGCTCTGGTTTCCTCCCACAGTCCAAAGATGTGCAGGCTAGGTGAATTGGCCAGGCTAAATTGCCTGTAGTGTTCAGGAGTGTGTGGGTTATAGGGAGATGGGTCTGGGTGGGATGCTCCAAGGATCAGTGTGGACTTGTTGGGCCAAAGGGCCTGTTTCCACACTGTAGGGATTCTATGATTCTATGAGAAATTGAATTTGATACCTTTTAGCGATGCACTGGCATTAAGCGTTTTAGATTGAAAGAACACCGTCCAGCAACAGATTTTGGATTGGTTTTAAGTAGCAATTTTCCTGCAGAGCTGAGAGAGAGGACGCAGATGCCACTCAGATCTCAAAAAGCCTATAAGCAAACCAGATCTCTCTCCAAGTGAAAAACAAACACTCAAAGACTCCACAAAGAAAGACATCAAAATCAAGCCAAGACCTAGATTTAACTGATTAACTAATAGATTAAGGATGGCCACAGTAAACAACAATGTCATATCATTGCAAAAAGCAAAAATAAGAATGTCACCTCATTCTCTGTTTGGGGTTTAGTCTCTTGATCGATGGAGTTTGTTCCTTATTGTCTACAATTTCCATCCATGATAGTCTGACATATTTCCATAAAACTATCTGTCTTATCTGTCATGTCCCATCCTATTGATGATAGAAAGTAGGTGGGTTTGGATTCAAAGGGAGTATAGTTCAAGTTTGCATATTAGTAATTAGTAATCCAGTTGTGCCACATGTTAAAGAATGAGTTTGTCATAATAAATAATTTCTTTTTGCTTTCTTGTTTGATGCAACCTGGTGTGAGTTTCTTTTATTGAAGATAGTGATCACAAGCAGGTGAATTTACCATCCTAGAGATTAAGTTGGTCGTATTTCACACTCATGATGACTCATGGAAAAGTGAGCCTTGGTTTCTCATGCAATCTTCATTCCAGCTTCAGGACATTATCTTCAGAGTCTCCATCATCATATAGTTTGTTATATCATCACTGACATAAATTCTTTACTTACATAACTCTTTACTTGGAAAAGAATTTCTTTTAGACCTTAAATTCAACTGAGTTTGAAATTATATCATGCATTGCAGCTGAAACAGGTGAACAAGGAGACAAATTTAGTGCCCCCTCTTGATTGGAGGAGAAGGTAAAGCAAAATAAAACAAAGAGAACCATGGGTGCCTTGCATCATAACTAAGAACCAATTGATACCCTTCTCCTTCGACTGACATTAACAAGACAGGGTGGCCTCAAATTCAGCTGGGAATCTGGAATCTTCCCACATAAACATTTATACTTATAGAACAGATGAGAACTGACCAAGGATGGTCCTGTCAGTGGCAGGAGTGAGGAGATGAAAGAGTTACTGTAGGTGAGGTGATGACATCGTGGAATTGTTGCTGGAATGGTATTCCAGATACATACATAATACACTGGGAATTGGATTCAAATCCCACTCAGGCAGAAGGAGGAAATTGAATTCCAAAAGAAAAATCTGGAAAAAGGATCTAATGATGACCATGAAACCATTGCCAGAAAATCTCATTCACTAATTTCTTTTAGAGAAGGAAATTTACTGCCTTATCTTGTCGACATGTGACTTGAAATTGACTCTTAACAGTTCTCTGAAATGGCCTAGCAAGCCATTCAGTTATATCAAACCTATGAACATCTGGAAAAGCTCAGTGGGTCTGGCAACATCTGTGAAGAGAAATCAAAGTTAACATTTTGGGTCCAGTGACCCTTCCTCAGAATTAATATAGCTAGGAAAATGTGAGTTTATATGCAGAAGATAGGGTGGAGGGAGGGATAAGGAATAAACGATAGGTGGGCATAAAGCCCAAAGAGAGAGAACAGTAGGACAGACAGAAGTGTTGATAACAATCTGGCTAGGAGAGTGAATAGGTGTTAATGGAGACCGTTAGTTGCTAATAATAGGTAGTGTGTAATGGCAGGCTATGTTATAAGAAGGCCTGGTGTGTGTTGTAGGGGGCCAGGACATGGGGTAGTTCAGGCACTAAAATTATTGAACTCGATGTTGAGTCAAGAGGGCTGCAGGGTCCCCAAATGGAAAATGAGGTGTTGTTCTTCCAGCTTGCGCTGAGCTTCACTGGAACACTGCAGTAGGCCTGAAACAGAGATTTTGGCCAGGGAACAGGGTGGTGTGTTAAAGTGGCAGGCAATGGGAAGCTCAGAGTCTTTTTTGTGGGCAGAACATAGATGTTTTGTGAAGTGGTGACCCAGTCTACGCTTCGTTTCCCCAGTGTAGAGAATACCACATTGTGAGCAGCGAATACTATAGATTAGATTTTGGTAAGTGCGGGTAAAGTGCTGCTTCACCTGGAAGGTATGGTTGGGTCCTTGAATACTGTGGAAGGAGGGGGTAATTGGGCAGGGATTACACCTTCAGCAGTTGCAGGGGAATATGTGCCATAGAGCTGTGGGGTTTCCTGGGAATGAAGGAAGGGTGGACCAGGGCATCCTGGAGGGAACAGTCCCAGTGGAAGGTGGACAAGGGAGGGGAGGGAAATATTTGTCTGGTGGTGGCATCTTGCTGGAGGTGGTGGAAATGGTGGCTGATGATCTTATGGATATGGATGCTGGTGGGATGGTAGGTAATGACAAGGGGAACCCTATTGCTGTTGTGGGAGGGAAGAGAGGGGGTGAAGGTGGAAGTGTGGGAGATGGGTTGGACCTGGTTGAGGGCCCTGTTGCCAACGGTGTTGAGGAATCCTCTTTTGAGAAAGAAGGTGGACATTTCGGAGGCTCCTTTGTTGAAGTTTGCCTTGTTGGAACATATGCAACGGGGACGGAGGAACTGGGAGAATGGAATGGAGTTTTTACAGGAAACAGGGTGTGAGGATGTATAATCCAGGTAACTGTGGGAGTTGGTGGGTTTATATGGATATTAGTGGCCAGTCTATCCCCAGAATTGAAAACAGAAATGCCGAGGAAGGGAAAGGGGGAGTCAGAGATAGACCAGGTGAAAGTGAGGGCAGGGTGGAAATTGGAAGCAAAATTGATGAACTTTTCCAATTCTGAATGAGAGAGGGAAACAGCACTGATAATATCATCGATATATCGGTGCAAGAGTTGTGGGTGGGGGCCAGAATAGGACTGGAACAAGGAATGTTCCACGTACCCCATGAAGAGACAGGCATAACTGGGGCCCATGTATGTACCCATGGCAACCCCTCTTACCTGAAGAAAATAAGAGGAGTTAAACGAGATGTTGTTGAGGATGAGGCTGATCTCGGCCAAGCAGAGGATAGTGGTGGTGGGTGGGGACTGGTCAGGCCTTTGCTCCAGGAAGAAATGGAGAGCCCTGAGACCATCCTGGTGGGGAACAGACATGTAAAGGGATTGCATGTCCATGGTAAAGAGGAGGTCGCTGGAGCCTGCAAATTGGAAATTCTGAAAATGGCATAAAGTGTCAGAGGAATCACGGATGAACATGGGCAGGGTTTGGACCAAGGCAACTTCCCCTGCAACAGCTAAAGATGTAACACCTGCCCATTTATCTCCTCCCTCCTCAGTATCAAAGGGCCCAAATATACCTTCCAGGTGAAGCGTAGACTGGGTGACTGCTTCACAGAACATCTACGTTCTGCTCGCAAAAAAGACCCTGAACTACCTGTTGCTTGCCACTTTAATGCACCACCCTGTTCCCTGGCCAACATCTCTGTTTCTGGCTTGCTGCAGTGTTCCAGTGAAACTCAGCGCAAGCTGGAAGAACAACACCTCATTTTCCTCTTGGGGACCCTGCAGCCCTCCAGACTCAATATCGATATTGAGTTCAATAATTCTAGGGCCTGAACTCCCCCATGTCTTAGCCCTTTACCCCACCCACCAGGCCTTGTTATCACATAGTCTGACATTACACACCCCCTGTTGTTAGCCACTAACAGTCTGCATTAACAGATATTCACCCTCCTAGCCTGATCGTTATCAACTCCTTTTTCTGTCCAACTGTTCTTCTCTCTCTTTGGACTCTATCCCTACTTATCGTTTACTCCTTACCCCTTCCCCCCACCCTATCTTCTGCATATAAACTGACATTTTCCTAGCTACCATCAGTTCTAAGGAAGGGTCACTGGACTTGAAATGTTAACTTTGATTTCTATTCACAGATGCTTCCAGACCTGCTGAGCTTTTGCAGCAACTTCTGTTTTTGTTTCTGATTTACAGCATCCGCAGTTCTTTTGGTTTCTATGAACATTTGGGTCTAGTACCAAAACTAGGGGAGTTGTTTCAAAGAATATTTAGGTAATATTTGATATATTCATATGCACAGAACCATAGCTTACAGACAAGGTTCCAGGAGCCAACATCACAGCAGAGCTGATGGCACAATGGTGTGTAGAAGTGAGGGACCAAGGAACAAGAGGTCCTCAACATTGATTCTGGACCTTATGAAGTCTCAAAGTATTAGTTCAAACATGAAGTAAAAAAACCTGCTGATTATATTGTTCCCCGCCTCAACCATCCCAAATGGATGAATCAGTGGTCCACCATATTAAATACCAGTTGGAGGAAGCACTGAGGTTTGCAAGGACACAGAATGTACTCTGGGTGGTGAGAATTTCAATGACCACAACCAAGAGTCATTCAACAGCATCAGCACTGTTTGAGCTGGTTGAGTCTGAAAAGATATAGCTGCTAGACTGGGTCAGTGGCAGTTGATGGAAAAAATTTACTTGACCGCACCCTCACCTGACTGCCTATCACAGATGTATCTGTCCGTGATGGTCTCAGTAAGTCTGGTCACTGCATAGCTCTTATCAAGACCAAGTCCCGACTTCTCATTGAAGATGCAGTGCATCTTCTTGTGTGGCTCAGCCATCATACTAACTGTGAAACAGATCTAGCCATTCAAGACTGGGCATCCATGAGGCACTGTGACCATTAATAGCAATATTCCAACACTAGTCACAAGTGTCACAGTCCAATGCTACCTGCAACATCATAGCTTGGCATTCACCATTAAACACTGTACCATTATTTTCAAGCCAGGGCATCAATCCTTGTTCAGTAAAGAGTGCAGGAGGCCATGTCAGGAGCAATACTGGGCTTACCTGAAAGTGAGGTATCAACCTGGTGAAGCACCAACATGGGAAAACTGACATGCCAAACAATCTAAGGACTAAGTGATAGACACAAAGTGATAGACAGAACTAAGTGGTGCCATGACCAATTGTTCAGATCTAAGCTCTGCAGTCTGCACATTCAGTCATAAATAGTTGAAGACAACCAAACAACTCATAGGAGAAGGAGGCTTCCAAATAACCCAATTCTCAATGATCAGGGAGCCCAGCACATCAGTGCAAAAGATAAGTCTGAGGTATTTTTAACAATCTTTAATCAGAACTGCCAATGATCTACCTTGGTCTCCTCCAGGGGTTCCCAGTCTTGAGCTAATTGGATTCACTTCAAGAAACGGCCAAAGGTACCAGATACTTCAAAGCGCCAATATTCGGTAATATTACTGAGTACTTGCGTTCTATAATTTGCTGTGTCCTTAGCCAAGCTATTCCAGAACAGTTACAGCACTGGCACCTTTCCAGTTATATTTGAAATTGCCCAGGTATGTCCTGTACAAAAAATGGACAAATCCAACCTAACCAATGACTGCCTTATCAGTCTACCCTCCACCACCAAAGTGATGGGAGAAGTCATCAACAGTGCTATCTAACAACATCTTATTGGCAATAACCTGCTCACTGACTCTCAGTGGCCAGGGCCACTCCGCTCCTGATCTCATTACAGCCTTGGTTCAAACATGGACAAAAGAGCTGAATTCCAGAGGTGAGGTGAGAGTGACACCTCCTTGACATCAAGGCTGCATTTGATTGAGTGTGCCGAGAAACTGTCTGCTGGCTGGAGTAATCTTTAGCACAAAGGACAAAGATTGAGGCTGTGGAGGTCAGTCATGTTATCTCTAGTCCATCTCTGCAGGAGTTCCTCCGGGTACTGCTTTAAGCCTGACCAACTTCAGCTGCATTATCAATGACCTTCCCTCCATCATAAGATCAGAAGAGGGATGTTCGCCGATGATTCCACAACGTTTAGCTTTATTCAGGACTTCTTAGATACTGAGGCAGTCCAAGTTCAAAAACAGCAAGACTGGCAAGGGGCAAGAATCATTTGTGCCACGCAAGTGCCAGGCAATAACCATCTCCAAAAAGAGAGAATCTACTCTTAACAATTTAATGGCATGACTATTGCTGAACCTTCTACTATTAACTTCCTCAGAGATATACTGACCACAGAATTGAACTAGACTAGCCACATAAAGGCTGTGGCTGCAAAAGCAGGCCACAGGCTGTAGCAAATAACTTAATTATTGACCCTGCAAAGCCTGTCCATCATCTACAAGTCACAACCCAGGAGTGTGATGAAATACTCCCCACTTGCCTGAATAAATGTCGCTCGAACACTCAAGAAACTCAACACCATTCAGAAAAATCTAGCCTGCTTGATTGGCGCCACATCCACAAACATTCACTCCCTCCACCTTCAACATACAATAATAGCAGTGTTTACCATCTACAAAATGCAATGCAAAAATTCACCAAGTCTCCTTGGATAGTGCATTCCAAATTCATGATTACTACCATCTAAAAGGGCACAGGCAGCAAACTACCAGCTGCAAGTTATTTTTCAAGTCACTCATCATCCTGATTTGGAAATATTTGGACATTTTAGTGTCACTGGGTCAAAATGCTAGAAGGATAATTTCACATTTAAGTCAATACTGCCACTCTGGAATCAACACCCAGAATGACTTCACTTTATAACTTCCCTCCTTCCTTCAAAAGCATTCCAAAAACTCCAGATTACCATTTGAACTGATGATTTCCAACACTACAGGACTGTTAATTAATAATAAAAACCAAAAATGAGGAAGGTCAGTTCTGAGGAGGGGTCTCCTGACCTGAAATGTTAACTCTGATTTTTCTTCACAGATGCTGCCAGATGTGCTGACCTTTTCCAACAACTTCTGTTTTTGTTGTTAATTAATAATGGTGGAGACAGTCTGCAATTTGGCACTTAATGCTTATTAAGACAATAGTTTACATGATGCCTGTAATGGGTCCCTGGTTACTTGCTTTCAAAACTGCTGCCACATTTTCAAACCATATAACTATAGATTTGTAACCACTCCCCAACATTCTGCTGTGAGCCAATTCTTTTTTAATCCTATCCCCATGCAGCTGCTAGATAGCTCATACTCTATTCCATCATTCAAAAAATCTGCTCAGTTCTTCTCCCACTCAACATAAAGGCAGCACTAATGTCAATCCTGTTCCACTAGCTATTATTAGTGCAAATATTGCTGTTCTGTGCTACTTCTTCACTTCTGTTTCTCGAAGTAAATAATGAGCAGTTCAAAATAAAGAGGGATAATTGTCTTTCAAGATGTCTTTCATGTGGTGAAACCATAAGAAAAGGGAACAGCAATAGAAGGCAGACTGTACTGCTGTTTGAGAACTTCCTGGAAACAGTATTGTTCAGCAAAATGTATTCAGAACCAGAACTGTATGCGCTGTTAAAATATAGATTATCTTATCCTTCTTCTAGATTCCCTCTGCTGATATATGCATATGGTAACCTTAAGTGGACAAAGTGCACAATTTTCAATACAGTACTCTATTCAGCATCATAATTATCAAAGTCATAGAACATAGAACATAGAACAGTACAGCACAGTACAGGCCCTTCGGTCCACAATGTTGTGCCGACCTATTATCCTACTAAGACCAAATTTCCCTGCACACCTTACATTATACTATCATCCATGTGTCTCTAATGTAACTAACTCCACTACCACAGCCGGCAGCGCATTCCACACGCCCACCACTCTCTGTGAAGAACCTACCTCTGTTATCTCCCATATACCTTCCTCCAGTCACCTTAAAATTATGCTCCCTCGTAATAGTCATTTCCACCCTGGGAAAAAGTGTCTGGCTATCCGCTTTATCTATGCCTCTCATCATCTTGTACAGTCAATTAAATGTTTTTTGTACAATACAATACTGATAATCTGATAGCTGAGTCTTTGAAGCCAAAAAATACACAAAATTACAAAATGCAAATCTAGTATTGAAAATTAAACACGTAGAGAGGTAGGCAGTATCATAGCTTGACTCCCTCTTCCCCTCCTATTAATATCGGAACTCCTTTGGAGTTAGCCAGATAATGCTTCAATTTAGTACTACCACCAAAATTCACACAGTAAATGTTCCTAATAAGGGACATATATGTTTATTTATTAGGGTTTCTTGTGACCTCCATTTAGAGTGGCCAGGTTGTCAGAGAAACACTGGATGCTACTTTTAAAAATACCAGCAATTGGGGAAAAAAATGTTCAGAGGCTAAGTGGAAAAGGAAATTAGAGAGGCAGAAGAAATTTAATGCAGGAAGTACTAAATGGTATATTTTTGGTAGGAGGAATGAAGAGAAGCAACATAAACTACCAATACTGTATATAATTCTAAAGGGGTATGTATTCCTGGAAATACATGTGCAGAAAATTTTGAAGTTGAAGGCAGGTTGAGAAAGTGGTTAAAAAGGCATATGGGTTCCTGGATTTTATAAATAAAGGCATAGCAACAAAATCAAATATGTTTACTTTTAGTAAACTGAATTTACCATATTATGCCTGATTCCAAATGCCACACTTTAGGGAAAATGTGAAGGCTTTTGAGCTGATACAGAAAAGATTAATGAGATTAGTGAATAGATTTTTGAAGCTGGGATTGTCCTTATTAGCAAAGAGAAGTTTATGTTTTCAGCAGAATTTTTGAGATTACGGTTGAATTGTTGAATTGTGATGGCAACAAACAAGTTTTCAACACTCTGCCTTCAATTGCATTTCATGAAGTCATGACATGCTTTCTTAAATCCAATGAACAATCTAATCAGTCATTCAGTCTGTGAAGAAAGTCTTTGGAATAGTGTAAATGCCAATTGAAAATCCCATTTTAACCTTGATATTGTGAAAGTGGCCAAAAATAGTAGCTCTAAGATTCTGATGCATTCCTGATCTGTTCATTCTAGTATCATTTTATCCACACAGTTTCTGAATTCAGAGAGGTAGGTTGTGTATCATTAATATGGAAATGTTGGGGTCCTACACCACAACTGTTGTTTGTGCAAGTCTCAATGTTGCTGAACTTGTTAAATCAACTTGAAAGAAAATGGGTGATGTGGGTTTTGCCTCCAGCAGGTATTTTTACCTGAAATGGCAATGCTTATGCGATCTATCATAACATAAGAAACTAGGGATAGATAACATGTTACTGAAGGATCAAATTGATGTTAACTACAGTTTGCTAACATATACAATTACTACTTTCATAGACACTTCAGGATCTGGGCTCTCATTAAGATATCCTTGCAGTGATGCACTGATGGATTGATGGACATGTCTTTTTCAAGTATACTGATACATTATCTCTCTTAAAGATATGGAGATATACTGACAATGAGACATAGCAGAGCATCGTTCTTCAACAAGATAAGATATTATCCCAACCAGATATTGTTCTGATTCCAGCTGACGTCACTAATGGACAAGTCAGATCCTAGACTGAAATGTGGCTAGATAGATCATATTTAATTCTGTTTTATTTTAAAATTTAATATGAAGGTCTTTCACTGAAACACAAGCTTATCAGACTACAATTTTGGTTTTAACAATGAAACAGATGTTTACTACGCAAAAGATTTATTCATACAAGGAATAATCCTCTAGACCTGCCTGATAACATCTGTCAAGAATCCTCACACTGTCACTGAGTTGAGGGCCAAATTTGTACATGCCTCCACAAGAGCTATGGTTGAGCAGCTGATAGAACCATGCAAACTGAGATTCTGGTGCCTGGACTGCTGAGAGTTGCATTCCAACATTCCGGAGAAAGTTACACACACAGCATTGTGGTGTGCTGCATCTTCCACAAGCTTACTTGACCAGTGGAGGAGGTGGGAGGGGGTATACATTGCTAGGTGAAAACATAATGGAGTGAGAGGATAGAGAAGGTAAGGATTGTGACCTGGGTCAGGAGATTCCTCACAGATGGGAAGAAGTCAGGGCAATGGTCTGATGCAGCAGACAAGACTGTGAAAACTTGATTGAACTCCCAATGCATGTTTGCTTCTATGTTTTTATTTTGAAAGCTGGCAGGGAGACCTCTTCTTCCTCTTTGGGGCATTGATTGAAAATCATAGAATCCCTACAGCGTGGAAGCAGGTCATTTGGACCATTGAGTCCACATTGACCCTCCGAAAAACATCCCACCCAAACCCATCCTACTGAACCTAGGTCCCAGGAATTGAACCCAGATCCCTGGCACTGTGGGGCAGTGGTGCTAACCACTGAGCCACTGTGCCACTCCAAATATCATTGTTTATGGGGAACACTGCTCACAGAGCACTAGAGATTGTTAATCTCCATCCTGGACTGAATCCAGGTCCTTTTTTGATTGGGCCGCTGGTGCTGACCTGTGCTGCGATCTCGTTCCTGGTTGCCTGGGTCTGACAGCAGGACTTCCTGGAGCGAGGTGTTGCTGAACCATGAGACCAATTTTCACTTGGTGAGAGGCAAGGGAGGGTCAAGATAACCAAGAAAGGCTCCAGGAATAATGCAGACTTGCACTGAGTGAATTGCAGCCTGGATAGCCTTTAAATATGGCACTCGGATCTTTGACTCTTTTCGGGTGGAAAGGGGCGAGATCAGTTTTACCCGGGCATCAGGCATTGATTGGACTGAGGCATAAAGGAAGATCAGGGCACAAGAATCACCTATCTGTTATTGGATCTATTGAACTTCCTTCCTGTTCATTTTAACATGAAAAGACCAGACAGTTCTGCTGTCAGTGAGCAATCAATTTTAATTTCTGTAGTCTACCTGGCACCTTGCAAGAGTTAATATTTCAGTGCTAATCTATGTTTTTTCCTTTAATTTTTCATGAAATGCAGCCATTGCTTTATTCACTTATTTGTGAAATAACTCCACAATAGCTGGTGTCATGTCATTAAATCACCCTTTATTTACATGTGCATAGTATATGACACAGACCCAGCTGGCTCAGAGCCAGCTCCTAGAGTGAGCAGAACCCCTGACACAGAGATAGTAGGAACTGCAGATGCTGGAGAAT